>NW_017805874.1:597469-608924 GCF_001891065.2 Hippocampus comes
TATCATATGCAATTGAATAAGTAGACCATTTCGGAATTTGAAATTTGGGACTCTCTCAATGCATAATGGGACTCATACTTTTCTGATCAGTGAGTCCCTTGGACTCGCTGCAGGTAAACTGTAAAATGATCACTGAGAGATTACCGCTTTTTCTGCAGTCAGTGATTGACTTCTATGCAAAGTTATTTCTCAACTTGTGTTCCGTGCCATGTCATGCCTGTTGAGTGTTGATTTACTTCATATTAAGAAACTACTGCACTAAAACATTAATTCATAAATGTATATCATATGATTTTATTTCTTTTTCTCAGTATAAATAACACGTACCCTGACTGTTCTACTCTTTGAATAAAATCACTTCATTCAAGCGTTAGGGAGTGCAAAGGGTTATGATGGAGGTGTGTTGCAAATCATGAACACCTGCCAAGTGGTATGATAACATTGTTTTATACATGTCCTCGGCTAGGCCTCAATTTCAAAATCAGTCCTTGGGCCTTGGCCTTGGCCTTGGAGGCAAGTCCTTGGTCCTTGGCCTTGGCCTCGGAAAATTTTTCAAGTCCTTGGCCTTGGCCTTGCCTCGGTAAATTTTCCAAGTCCTTGGCCTTGGCCTTGGCCTCGGAGGCAAGTCCTTGGCCTTGGCCTTGGCCTCGGGTTGCCGGTCCTTGGACACATCCCTGCTGGTGCCTCACAGATGTGTAAGTTAGCCATGCCATTGGCACTAACACAGCCCAATACCATGACAGATGCTGACTTTTTAACTTTGCGTCCATAACAGTCCACATGGTTCTTTTCATCTTTGGCCCAAAGTACACGACATCCCCAATTTCCCAAAGCAATTTCAAATGTGGACTTGTCAGACCACAGAACACATTTCCACTTTGCATCAGTCCATCTTAGATGAGCTCAGGCCCAGAAAAGCAGGGGGCCTTTCTGGGTGTTATTGATAAATGTCTTGCTTGCATAGGAGTTTTAAGCTGCACTTAAAGATGTAGTGCCCAGTTGTAACATACAGTGATTTCTCTACATTCTCTGAACTTTCTGACAATATGGACCAAAGAGGTTGATCCATCCATCCATCTTCTACTGCTTATCCGGGGTTGGGTCGCGGGGGCAGCAGCTTTAGCAGGGAAGCCCAGACTTCCCTCTCACCAGCCACTTCCTTTCGCTCTTCCCAGGGGATCCCGAGCTGTTCCCAGGCCAACTGGGTGACATAGTCTCTCCAGCGTGTCCTGGGTCGTCCCCGGGGCCTCCTGCCGGTGGGACATGCCCGGAACACCTCACCAGGGAGGCGTTCAGGAGGCTTCGTAATTAGATGCCTGAGCCACCTCATCTGGCTCCTCTCGATGTGGAGGAGAAGTGGCTCAACTCTGAGCTCCTCCCAGATGACCAAGCTTCTCACCTTATCTCTAAGGGAGAGCCCAGACACCCTGCGGAGAAAGCACATTTCGGCCACTTGAATCTGGGATCTCGTTCTTTCGAACACGACCCATAGCTCGTGACCATAGAAGAGGGTTGGAACGTAGATCGACTGGTAAATTGAGAGCTTTGCCCTTTGGCTCAGCTCCTTCTTTACCACGACACACGTATACAAAGTCCGCAGCACAGCAGACGCTGCACCGATCCGTCTGTCGTATCTCTTGCTCCCTCCTGCCTTCACTAGTGAAGAAGACCCCAAGATACTTAAACTCCTCCACTTGGGGCAAGATCTCCTCCCCGACTCGGAGAGGGCACTCCACCCTTTTCCGACTGAGGACCATTGTTTCAGATTTGGAGGTGCTGATTTTCATCCCAACCGCTTCACACTCAGCTGCGAAACGAGAGTTGGAGAGCCCTGCTTGAAGGAGCCAACAGTACCACATCATCCGCAAAAAGCAGAGATGAAATACTGAGGCCACCAAAATGGACTCCCTCAGCGCTTTGGCTGCGCCAAGAAATTCTGTCCATAAAGGTTATGAACAGAATCGGCGACAAAGGGCAGCCTTGGCGGAGTCCAACCCTCACTGGAAACGATTTCGACTTATTGCCGGCAATGAAAACCAAACTCTGACATTGGTGCTATAGGGACCGAACAGCCCGTATGAGGGGGTTTAGTCCGTATATTCTCCCGAAGCACCCTCCAAAGAACTCCCCGAGGGACATGGTCGAACGCCTTCTCCAAGTCCACAAAGCACATGCAGACTGGTTGGGCGAGTTCCCATGTACCCTCGAGGACCCTGCTAAGAGTGTAGAGCTGGTCCACTGTTCCACGGCCGGGACGAACACCACACTGCTCCTCCTCAATCTGAGGCTCGACTTCCCGACGGACCCTCCTCTCCAGCACCTATGAATAGACCTGACCATGGAGGCTGAGGAGTATGGTCCCTCTGTAGTCGGAACACACCCTCCAGGCCCCCTTTTTAAAAAGGGGGACCACCACCCCGGTCTGCCAATCCAGAGGCACTCTCCTCGATGACCACGCGATGTTGCAGAGGCTTGTCAATCAGAACAGCCCCACAACATCCAGAGCCTTGAGAAACTCTGGACTGATCGCAGGGCACACAGAGACGAACAACCATCCGCACTCACACTCACACCTAAGGACAATTTAGAGTGTTCAATCAGCCTGCCATGCATGTTTTTGAAATGTGGGAGGAAACCAGAGTACCCGGAGAAAACCCACGCAGGCACGGGAAGAACATGCAAACTCCACACAGGAAGGCCGGAGCTGGAATCGGACCCTGCATCTCTGCACTGTGAGGTCAACGTGCAAACCACTGGACTACCGGGTCATCCTTGCCCAAAATTCTCCTCCCAAGTCTGGACGGTGTTTTTGAAGGCTGTGGGTGCACGAGCAAGTGTATCCTCTGGCTGCCATTCCCAAACCAATGGCCAAACAGAACAGGCTAACAAGGATTTGGAGGCTGCTTTGCGCTGCGTTGCCGCTCCCTTGGGTAGGATATGCCCACAACTCCCTCACCTAATTTCCAACCTCCCTTGTTCCCTGACCAGTAAGTGGCAGTCCCTGCTGTTTAGGATCATCTCTGCACAATTTGGAAGATATGGAGGATCGTCAGGGCTTCCGTCAATCGCACTGCCAAAAGTAACAAGCGCTCCGCCGCCAGTCACCTATCCTCAGCCCCAGAGTATCAGGTCGGAGAGAAGGTGGTGCGTTTGTCGTCTTGTGACCTTCCTCTACGGCAGGGGTGTCTAAAGTAGGTCCTCGAGGGCCACTGTCCTGGCTTTTTTCCTGCTCTCCCAAGAGCAACACACCTGATTCAAATAATCAGGAACGTTCTAATGCTGCTTCAGAGCTGGCTGATGAGCTGATCATCTGAATCAGGTGTGTTGCAGCTGGGAGAGCTGGAAAACAGGCAGGACGGTGGCCCTCCAGGCCTGGAGCTGGACATGCCTGCTCTACAGATTGACTCACGTAAAGTTTGCCCCACGGTTTGTGGGGCCCTTCACAATCTCAAAGATTATTCACCCTTCCTCCGTCCATTTAAACCTGCCTGCTTCTCTGAACATCCACCCAGCCTTTCATTTGTCCCTCTTCAAGGCGGTTTGCTCCAGTGACTTCAGCTCTCTGGCCACTCCCCCTCTACCCCTTGCATCATCAATGGCCATCCTGCTTTCACTGTTTCCGGAACACTGGATATCAAAGGCCGCCGTGGTTGGGGTTTCCAGTGGATTGGGTAGGTTCCAGCCTGAGGAGCATTCATGGATCTCCCATTGTTTCATCCTGAACCCATCACTTCTCCAGGATTTCTACGGGGCAAATCCTGGTGAGCCTGGTCAGAGGATGGGGGACTGTGGTGTTGTGCTTTATTTTGGTGGGCCTAGTTCCTGTTCCATTTCGCTTGTTCTTGTTTTTTTTTTTCAGTTTCAGGCTGGGAGGGGCACTTTCTGGAGGACGCTCACTCTTACCTGTAAACCATTTTTAAACTCGTCTTAGTAGCCAGTATGACCTGCACGCAGGTGCCAGATTATCCCTGCTTTATAGTGATACTTCAGCCTACTCAACAGTGTGTATTTAGGTGTTTCTGGGTGTTTTCCCCCTTTTGATGTTTTACTCCTTATCACCTGTGCCTCCAGAGGATTTGCTGCTGAGGCCCTATCCCAGCCTCGTTCATCTCATCACTCCAAGTCTCACTTTTCCACAAGGAACCCAGCAACTCACGGCCTGCTTTGAATAACTCCCAATGGTGACTTTTAGTGGAAGAGTGTTGCTGGAGCACTGTATATTGAGTTTGAGGATTTTCTCCCCGCCTCCCCTGAGTCTTCTGTTAAGCGACAGAGAGCTGTGCTGGGCATGCTGTAACTTTTGCCCATGTGCTCTGAGATGATGTTCTTTGAACAGTTCTTTTGGGGTGAACGATGAGAATCGATTTGCGGGTGTGAGAGAGCTATTCAGATTTTTGAGCCAGTTTAGTGTGGTTTTTGGTAATACTGAAGCAATCTGGTTAAGTGCCCAAAATGTAAGGTACAATTGTAGCTTGGGATGGATTTTTTTTTTGTGTGTGTATGTTGTGATAACTTGACTCAATGACAAACAGACGAAAGAGTCCTGGAAAAGCCCTGGAAAATAATTTCAAGAACAGAGTGGAAACCTTGTTAATCTCCCTCTGCACAAGAAGGGAATCCTTTGCATCTGGCTGCCTGCATCCAAACAAAATAAATAGTCCAAAGAAACTTTTGTTTGTATCCTTTACGTAATTGCTTTTAAGATAGACTGATGTGCTATTGTTTTTCCAGTGATCATGCCATTATTATTTCAAGCTGGCCGAGTCCGTCCGAGTTGTCGGCGACAGCCAAGCGGGGTCGAGAAGGTATTTTACCAGTACCACGTCACACAGGCGCAGCACAAATAATAAAGTTTCAAAAACACCAACAAAAAAACTGTTGTATACCTTTTGGTCACACAGACAGCAATAACGGTGTGTGTGTGTGTGTGTGTGTGTGTGTGTGTGTGTGTGTGTGTGTGTGTGTGTGTGTGGTTTTTTTTTTGGATGAAGGCGGAATGGTGGTCAACTGGTTATCACTTCCGCTCCATCGTGCAGAGGTGCAGGGTTCAATGAAGGGCCTGAGCCTTCCTGTGTGGAGTTTGCATATTCTCCGTGTGTGATTTTCGCGGGATACTCCGGTTTACTCCTACATTTAAAAAATCTACATGGTAGGTTAATTGATCACTCAAAATTGTCCCAAAGTGTGATTGTGATTGAAAATTGTTCTTTGTCTGCATGCCCTGCAATTGGTTGATGAGGGTGTACCCCGAACTGAGGTAGGCTCCAAGCACGCCCGCGACCCTCGTGAGGATAAAGCGGTTCAGATGATGATAGACTGATTTATTTCGCTGCGCATCTGCTTATGCTATGCCTGCATGTAACGTGGTAAGTACCTTTTTGACGCCAACTGGCTGCCGCTGACAACGAACAGATTGGTCCCAAGTGGGCCTAAAATAATGATGGCATGATGACTGACAGACTGACGTGCCCACCACTGGATTTTAATGCGTACATTCAGGTCCAGCTCAACATTATTTTAGTATAGTATCCTGCGGGGCAAAGGTGAGTAAAAAAATTCCCAGAAATTCAACTGGTGCATAATTTGCAGTACAAATCTAATATCGACAGCACGTGTGTTCACACATTGTCAGCATCTGAGCAACTTATAAAATGACCAATTCAAAATTATGTAACTGCATTATTTAATTAATTCATTTTGGAACAAATATACTGAGAATTCTTTGTATGTAATGGGTAATATAAAGTGCCAGGTATAACACATACAGTTGTACCTCTACTTAAGAACGTCTCTTCATACGAGATTTTCTAGTTACAAAATACCTCAACAGGAAAATATTGCCTCCTGTTATGAAAGAAATCTCAAGATAGGAAAGGTAAAAATACAGTATGGGCTGCTAATCGCAGCTTAGAGTTTCCTGAATGCAACATACTTATAGCTGCTCTGCCATTGGCTACTATCTAGCATGATCCTGGCATCCCATTGGCTAAGAGGGACCTTTACCATATGTGTCTATGTGTGTAGATAGATAAATAAGAGTGTCTATGCAGCGTCCTCGTCATTCGACTCTCCGGCCATAAGGCTTTCCGATCACCCAGAAAAAGTGTTCTCCATGCTGATGTTTGGCTTGGACATTTTTGAAGTACTGTTAAAAGCCAACAAAGGTCCTTGGATCAGTTCTTTACAAAACGCCAGGCAAAAACCACTTCTGAGAGAGAACATGGACTAAAGAGGGCAAAAAATGACGAGGACGCAGTTAAAAGTTAAATGACCATCTTTTTTATTCTTTACTCTTTGTTTTCTACATTATTCACAACCCTCATTTATTGTGCAATAATCTAATTGTAACATGTATTTGTTACATATTTTGATAAATTTTTATGCTTTAGGAAATATTTATGTCTGAACTTTGGGGGGCTTGGAATGAATTAGGGCATTTTACATGGAAAATGCGCCTCTACTTACAAACTCTTCTCCTTAAGACATTTCGTCCTGAACCTATTAATTTCGTAAATTGAGGTACCACTGTATCTGCTGGTCTCAAACCAGAAGGAGGGGGAGCGAGAGAGAGAGAGAGAGAGAGAAAAAGAGAGAGAGACTATTTTTCGTACTGGATAAAGACTCTGATTACCACCACTTCATTGTCATTACCCCGTTTATAGTAAATACTTAACACAAATTTAACACAAAGCATGAAATCTTACCACCCAAGCCAGGTCTCAGCCTGTTGTCATAGCCATCTAGAAGACTGTCCAGGATCTTAGTGAACGTTGTGATGTCTTTGCGTGTTGCATTGGAATCAGCTTTGGACCTATCATTAACATTTTTTCGTCATATTCGAAAGAACATCACAGATAAGCCAAAATTAGCCATAAAGGTAGTAGAAGCAGTGTATGTGTGAGGGAGTGTTCAAGAAAAGAAGCACATGTGATGCCAAGATGAATACACAGGGAGTTACATGAGGGAGAGTTTAATTGAAAGCTGTAAGACTTCAGGTTCACCATGTAACAGGTGTACTGTGCTTTGCCAGACCAACTGTAACACAAATCCCAGACAATAAAATGCTAACAACTTTAATCATACAAACATAACAACAAGAAGGCCTTCACCCGAGGATCTGAGACCTCAGACCGGCTCATAAGTGGTTAAAAGTTCAAATAAGTAGCTCAGAGCCTGTCCCATATGTGCTTTAAAAGTAATCAGTGGAATCTTAAAACCACTTCTAAAACTGACCGCGGGATACTCCGCCAATTAGGTGATGCTAAATTTGGGGTGATGTGGTTCCACTTATTTGAATGAGTGAGAATTTGAGCTGCTGCACATCAAGAAGGCGCATGTGTAAAAAAGGGATGCAAAAGCATGACTTCATCATCACTTCACATTATGCCATCATTTTTCACTCGAGTTAGTTTTAACATACCAGCTCAGGGGCAGGGTGGCCATCGGGAATTTCGGGAAAATATGTTAATTTGCCTGCAGAGCCGGTGTAATTCCAGGCCGGTCCCGGGTGTCACAGCTTGGCAACCGCCCGCACCAACCATGAACAACAACATTTCTATGCATGGCTGCTGTACCCAGGGCCACCATCACGACTATTCTCGGCCAAAATTGTGTTCCAAACAAGTCAATGCTTCAGATTATTTCTATTTTCAAACTGAGACGTTCTATACTTGGTTGACTACATTGTATTATTTTATATTTCTGAATAATTCACTCATTTTCTTTTCCTTAGGTGGAAAAAAAAGGCTATACGGCAGTTGAAACATAACTGTGCGTAACACATTTCAACTGAGCACCTTTCAGTGTGAACCTTTTCCAGGTTCCACACAGTAGTTCCCAAACAATAATTGTGGAGGGTATCAAACTAGTCCCTTAATGGCACCACCTCAATAATGACAGTTGTACCACGAAAGGTGCTTGATTTCCTGGACTGTGGCATGACCTACTTTGAGCTATTTTACAAATGAGCGCGAACACCACACTGTGAAATAAAGTTGTTGACGCACCTCCTGCCTTCGCTGCAAAAACAGAAAGTGTCTCGCACGTTTCCCCCGACATCAATCCAGCCTTGAAACAAACGAGACAGAACTTACCGTGTGTGCAATGCGATCACGTAGACCAAGACAGTCATAAAGTAAGAGCGCCATCGTCCTCTCATCGTTGAAGCCTGCGAGAAACAGCGGGGGTTGCTTTTAAAAAATATGGGGGAAAACGTTCTCCATGACCGCAAACGCTCTATCACTTTTGCAGCCCAGCAACGCATGTGTGAAGATCCTTTGTGAAATCCTACATTTTGTGCTCACAATGTTGTTCTTTCAGCTAGATCCGAGCTGCATACCTGCAACGCGACAGACAGGTGTCCGCCGTAGCTGCTTCTGTTGAGAAACTGGATTGGGGGGGTGGCAAACGTCTAAATGCGCTGAAGACGACCACTCATCAGTAAAAAAAGAAGGAGTGTGTGCTCATGCTCACTGGAAATCCTCTCGGGTCATCTTCACCAACCTGAGTGCAAGCTGCATGAGCAGAGTACTGAGCTCTTAATAAGTAGTGAGCAGAGCAGCCCCGGGATCCTCGTCATCCTTGATGCACGAAACAATGGCTCGATAGGCTGCTCATTCCTCTTAATGCGTGTTCAGTGTCGTTCAGTTGAAATGGAAGAAAAAAATATTTCTTTAAAGAACGCAAGTGCGCGCTCATGCGTGCACACACACGCACACACACGCACACACAAAAGCAGCCCTTTAAAAAAAAAAAAAAAAAAAAAAAAAAAAGAAAACGCTATCCACAGTGATAATTTATGCCTGACAAAAAAAAAATCTTTCAATGTCACTTGGGAGCCTCTGAAATCTGATGCCAAGTTCCGGTTTAGGAAAACATGCAACAATAATGCTGCAATGAAATCAAAATACCGTATTTTCCGCACTAAAAGGCGCACTGGATTATGAGGCGCACCTTCAATGAATGGCCTATATTTTAATTTTTTTCATATAGTGAACGCACTTGACTATAAGGCGCAATCTACAATGCATCCACTAGATGGAACTACAGGTACGTCCTTGGCCGTCTCCGTGCCTTCTCTTCTTCCGTTTGACTCGAGAGGCGTGCATGACCACCTCCAAAAAAGGTAAATGAATGTTTACTTCAATGAAACTACAAAAATTGAAAATACAGTAATGTATCAAAACAGAAAAGCACAAAATAAATTCTATAGGCCCCGGACAGTTTATTTTGGCATTTCCTTGAGATTAGCTGCAACAAAAGGATCAGATGTCAGTAAATTTGCTCTTAGTTTTACTGTTTGGTGCCTACTACCATCTTTGCTACTGATTATTGCTTTATTGTTGTATATATGTTAGTTGCTCCATGTACAGCACTTTGTATACAACAGTGGCTGTTTGAAAGTGCTCTATAAATACAGTTGAGTTAAATTGGAGGAGACTGGACTGTCTCAGAAGTGTTTGTTATTTATTCCTTTGTTGTGTACTGTATTCACGAACGAGGAAATCACAAATTAATTCTGTAGTGGGGCTAGAGAATTTATTTTGTGATTTCCTCGCTTGATTTTCTGTTTTGATAGATTAATTTCAATTTTCATTGAAAGAATAGTTAATTTACGTTTTTCCGAGGTGTTCATGAACTCCTCTCGAGTCGAACGGGAGAAGGCACGGAGACGGACAAAGACGTTCCTGTATTTGTTGAGACTGTGAAAACTATTAATAAAGTGTGCATTTAAAAAAAAAAAAAAAACAACACCACAGCTCTTCTTTTTTCGGAGCTGCAACAAAAACTTATTTAATGAAGCAGCGACACAGTTCACTGAAGCAACAGCAAGTTATAACATTGTAAGCATGTCTCCAGCAAGGAGCCATCTTGGGGTCGACATATTACCGTAATGACCATACACAAGACGAACCGGATTTTAAGGCGCACTGTGAGCTTTCAAGAAAATGGAAGACTTTTTGATACGCCTTATAGTGTGGAAAATACGATAATTATTTTCTTGTCTGTCTCCAGCAGGTGTCAGAGGAGAGCATTCCCTTCAGCGTGTACACCTGCTGCCAATGTTAAATCAGCCAACTCTTTCAGGACTTCTAAGTTGTCATCCATGTGATCCAAGATGGCGGCCAGTGCGCCAGTGTGTCCAGCGACGGTCCTGCCACTTCGGCTTTTTTTACTATTCGCAATGCTTGGTGCCATCTTAACTGAGTCTCGATTGGTTCATGATTGCCAATCGTTGTTGCTTCAACAACAAGTCAGAGATTCAGCCGTGTTTTAGCAAGGCGGTGGGGAAAAGACGTTGCCTCCGTTCTTGGCAAATATACCGACTAATCTCTTCCGTGTTCACACGCGCCCTTCACGGAAGCACCGCCGCCACGGCAAACGTAGCGGTCAGCTTGTGAAGTTAAAACGGGAACTGAGACACATTTCGACCGCTGCTCGTTCCCGAACGCATGGAATTACTCCGTCGTGGCCGGGTTTCCGGGTGCTCTGCACTGTCATTTACCGTCCTCCTAAACACAATGAAGACTTTTTAAGCGACTTTTCAACCCTTTTTGCAGAAATCAGGCTCAGATATGATCATATCCTCTTCATGGGGGATTTTAATATCCATGTGTGCCACCCGGAAAAACCACTAGCAAAGGACTTCTTAAGACTTATCAGCTCTTTTAATTTTGTGCAATATGTGACCAGCTCAACACATGAACGAGGACATATTTTAGACGTTGTCCTTGCTTATGGTCTACTGGTGTCAAACTTAGAAGTCTTTGAAAATGGGATTTCTGATCACATGGCAGTTTTATTTGACGTAGTCTTGTCGCGTGCTGCTGTAAAATCTGCCGCTCCTGGTTGCAACTGACGAATTTTTAACCGTCTCACTGCTCTCACTCAGACCTTATTCAGGCTCACCGTCACATCCCACGCGTACTATTTAAAACCAATCAATTCTGTACTCAAACCCCCTCGGCCTACTTGCTCGGAATCCTCACCCGAGATGTGCAACAGATTCCTTCAGTTTTTCATTGATAAGGTTTCTACAGCTAGGACTCCTGTTTCAAATACCACATTTGACCCCTCTGTCCATCGTCCATGTTCAGCTGTGTTAAATTCTTTTGAAGCTGTGTCCTTGACGCTTTTAGAGGATGTGGTTCGCCAGACTAAGCCATCTGGCTCCCCCTGTGACTCTCTTCCCTCGCGTTTCTTTAAGGAGGTTCTCCTGAGTATTGGTACATCGGTCTTGGGCATTATCAACAGCAGGCTCTCTTCTGGTACAGTTCCCCAACAGTTTAAACATGCTGTGGTCCAACCCTTGATCAAGAAACCTGGTCTTGATCAAGATGTGCTGTCAAATTTTAGGCCCATATCCCTTAGAGCAGTGTTTTTCAACCGGTGTGCCGCGGCACACTGGTGTGCCGCGAGACATTGTCAGGTGTGCCGCGGGAAAATATCCAATTTT
>NW_017805874.1:609108-615450 GCF_001891065.2 Hippocampus comes
AAAAAAGTTCGAAAAACCCTGATCTAAATAGCCCCAGGTTTCACACTGATTGAGTATAAATAAACTGAGAAATTATATTTTAATTAAATACACTGTTCAGAGTGTCATTTTATCACATTTTTGGTTAGTGGTGTGCCGCAAAATTTTTCCAATGTAAAAAACGTGCCCTGGTTCAAAAAAGGTTGAAAAACACTGCCTTAGAGATATGGTGAGAAGCTCGGTCATCCGGGAGGGGCTCAGAGTCAAGCCACTTCTCCTCCATGTCGAGAGGAGCCAGATGAGGTGGCTCGGGCATCTGATGGAATCCTCCTGGACGCCCTGGTGAGGTGTTCCGGGCATGTCCCACCGGCAGGAGGCCCCAGGGACTACCCAGGACACGCTGCAGAGACCATGCCTCTCAGCTGGCATGGGAATGCCTTCGGATTCCCCGGGAAGAGCTGGAAGAAGTGGCTGGGGAGAGGGAAGTCTGAGCATCCCTGCTAAAGCTGATGCCCCGGTGACCCAAGCCTGGATAAGCGGTAGAAAATGGATGGGTGGATGGATGGATGGATGAACGTACAGTGATCCCTAGCTATATCACTGTGCATCTTGGCAGCCCCGCGCAGCAACCTCCCTCGTGTCTTATCACGTGGATTACTCTTTGATCAGTGTCTCATCACACGCCTGCCAAGACCAGTGTCTAGACCAGTGGTTCTTAACCCAGGTTCGATCGAACCTAAGGGGTTCGGTGAATCAGTCTCAGGGGTTCGTCGGAGCCTTTGCCATGGAGGTTAAGACAAATCCGACTGAACATGTCAATTACCGGTAGTTATGACTTGCCTGCTTGGTTCATTTTGTGCACAATTAAAAAACGTATACTTTATACTTAGACTAATTGTGTTTAATGTTTTCTGTTTTTAATAAATGCGTTTTTTTATGCCTTGAAACAAAACATTTTTTCACTAATGAAGGGTTCAGTCAATGTGCATATGAACTGGTTGGGTTCGGTACCTCTAACAAGGTTTAGAACCACTGGTCGAGACACACTTTTGTATTTCCTACATGTGTTAATGTGTGTGTGTGTGTCTGTGTGGCTAGGGGGAGGGGTGCACGAGGGAGAGAGACAGAGAGAGAGAGAGAGAGAGAGAGAGAGAGAGAGGGGGGGGGGTTGGGGTGATTGGATATGTCTGAAAAAAAGGAGCAGTTCCCTCCTTAATTGTCTTATCATAAACACATCGGCTGTGCGCCACGGGATAGCTGGCCAGCAGCTCGCTGGAGGCTAATGGAGGCTACACTGTCAGAGCGGCGTTAAGGCAATGCTGATGAATGTTAATTACTGTATAAGGTTTTATAATTAAAGATTTAAGTAAATATGTGTACTGATATAGTCTTTGTCTCAAATATGTGAAGTCTAAATACTGTTTACATATTTTAAACATGCTGGTACCCAAACCCTACTTCGCAGATTTTCATCTTTCGTGGGGGGTTCTGGTCCCCATTAATGACGATAATTGAGGGATCACTGTAAGGTAATAAATACATGTAATACAAAAACAACATATTTTTAACTATTTACACAAAAAAAGGTTAATCTCCTGTGTGGACCTCTCATCGGTCTACCACCCCCTCGCCCCTACTCTTTCCCGAGAACTGTATTTTGTTCTAATCACTTATGGCCAGACTACCCTGAGAACGCCCAATCTTGTCCGATCTCGGAAGCAAAGCAGGGTCGGACCTGGTTCGTATTCGGATGGGAGACCGCCTGGGAATACCAGGTGCTGTAAGCTTTTGCACCCACATGCACACATAGATGCGCTTTCAGGCGGCCCGGTAGTCCAGTGGTCAGCGCGTCGACCTCACAGTACAGAGGTACCGGGTTCAATTCCAGCTCCGGCCTTCCTGTGTGGAGTTTGCATGTTCTCCCCTTGCCTGCGTGGGTTTCCTCCGGGTAGTTCGGTTTCCTCCCACATTCCAAAAACATGCATGGCAGGCAGATTGAACACTCTAAATTGTCCCTAGGTGTGAGTGTGAGCGCGGATGGTTGTTCGTCTCTGTGTCCCCCGCCTACTGCCTCAAGACAGCTGGAATCGGCTCCAGCGACCCTAGTGAGGATAAGCGGATCGGAAAATGAATGAATGAACGAATGAATATGCCTCACTCACAAATATGGCATAAGTTTCCGTTTGGATTTCCAGACATGTTGAAAAGTAATTGAGAGTCGGGGTGGAAAAGAGGAAAAAAAACAGTGACAATGTTTTCAAAAACAATTGTTTGTTTATTTTGTTACAGCCGTGTTTAGATGATGCGCTTAAATGCACTTAGTCATTCGATAATCAGGAAAACCCCGATTTACATGGTTCAGTCAATAGTTTTATTTCTTTCCAAATACATGATGTAAACTCTTGGTCTCTTCCTCCACTCCAACCAAAAACCTGCTGTACCTTAAGAAATGCTAGTGGCGACTGCATTATTCAAGCTCGCCAAATACAATCCAAAACACTGTTGTGGAAGAGTTGTGACTTGCACATTGATTATGCTTCGAAAATTAAATGTTACGAGACAAAGTTGTTTAAAAAGCAACGATTATGCCGACATTTTCAAGAGGTTCATAGCGACATCTATTGGTGAAACTGTAATTTGAAAAAAAAAATAGATCGAGAAGCTGTGTTGATTCCTCCCTTTCATATTCACTGTTTTCACATTCTGTCCAGAATATTTACATAGTGCCTTACGAATCCTTGTCTATACATAATAACATAATTTAATGGTTCAAAACTGGATTTCACTGTAGACTCCCTGGATATTTTGTCTTGTATTTCTGAATACAGGATCAGTGCCTCAATATGTACAAGGAGGAACTGAAGGCCAAGCGAAAGTTTCAGATGATCAACCATATTTATTTATTAATAGTAGTGCCATTTATTTTTTTTTACATTTGAAATTATTAATTTGAGTATTTGGTGCCATTCTTAGTGTTTTATAGTTATTATTTTTTTATCATTATTATTTTGTTTTATAGTTATTATTATTCATCGCTTCTTTTTGTGAATGTTTTTGAAACATTAAATATTGACCTCCCACTGAACAGTCGGCAAGCCCCCTCGCTGGCCATCTTTAAAACTCGGCTCAAAACTCATTTATATTCTTTGGCTTTTGACTCAGCATGATTCAGGCGTGATTTTTAGTTTTATTGTTTTTGAGTTTTCTACTGTCTTTGTTATTAATTTATTGTTTTTGAGGGAAAGGTGTATTAGACTTCACGACTGTCTGTATTTTTATATTATGTGTTGTGTTTATTAAATTCACTTCATGTTAATTATTTTGTAAAGCACTTCGTTACAGCTGCAGCTCTTCTCAAAGCGCTATATAAATCAGAATGTATTGTATTGTATTGTATATATGATATTTTCCATGTACAGCACTTTGTATACAGTGGTGGTTGTTTTAATGTGCTCTATAAATACAGTTGAGTTGAGGTGAGACAAGTTCTAGTGTAAAATAAAACAAGATGGCAAGCACCAGCCCGGCTCTCACGTCTTCGTTTTCTACCAATCATCCAGAACCACAAATCAGATTCGAGATTGTTCTTGTTCAGGTTCTGACTGTGAAAGAATCTATTTAATCCTGATGACAATAGAACAAAACAACTCAAATAAGATGTGCTTCTCTTGATAGGAGTGCATGAATGTCGATATGGCCCTTTGTGCAGGTAAGATTTACAAGTGTGACCTACTACAAAATGGTATGTAAATTGTGTACAGGTATTATATATCACTGCGTTAAATGTCACCGCAATGTATTCGGGACATTTTGGGAAGAAGGCCTTGCTATCATTAAAAAAAAAAAAAAAAAAAAAAAAAAAAATCAATGTTGATCTATCCCACTGTAGCCAGGTACTGTAGACGCGAACAAGTGATTTGACATGCATATTGAAAGCATTGCTACCTTAAAATGACAAGAGTCTCAGGTACAATTGAAGTCACACCAAAACTAGAAATGAACATGAGATCCTGACATGCTATGTTTGGAAGCAACATATATATATCTTTAATGGAAGGAACTGACCTCTTGAAGCAGCAATGCAGTCTCCTGTTGGTGCTGTTACTATATTGGACAAGACATGTCCAAGCTTTGTTCGTACCAAGCTGTTGTCAACGGGTCACAGTGGATTCAGGCGTCAAATTCTAAGTGCTTTGTCAGAAGTACAGTCACACTGACCTAAATAGAAACACGTAAAAGACAGAGCAGGCAAATTTATGTGAGTGCGTGTGCACTTGTGTGAGGGTGACCTCACGCGTGCTTCTGACCACATAAGCAAAACCTTTTCCTTCCAAAGACTCCTTGAACCTAAACATCCATCCTAAACTATTAGAACCGATAGGCCAATTGTGTTACATTTGCCATTGACTGAAAGAAAATAAATGAACAATAGATCAACAGTTCAATTTTCATTTCCAGGTGTTTACATCTGGAACTGATGCACAACATAAACGACACCACTGGATTGGCCCCCAGTTGAGGGTGTACGCCACCACTCGCCCAGTCATGCGAGATCAGCTCCAGCTCACCATTTAAAATACAGAGTCATCAATAACTCCTGAAAAAAAAAAAAAAAAACAGTTTTGGCTATGCTCTGTTTAAAAGAGCTCTAACTTACTCAATGAGGACTGTCATTTTCATAAGCAAATGCAATGTGGTCATCATCCTCCCTCTCTTCTTCAGAATCAACAACAAAAGTCATCCAGAGAGTCCTAAAAATCAGATTACGCAAGTAGTATTTTTTTTTTGTTATTTATACACTAACTTAACCTAACTTATACATCTTATACACGGGGGGGTTAACCTACTTTGCAGATTTTCCTCTTTCGTGGAAGGTCTCACTCCCCACTGGCAGAGCCATGGGTGTTCCCTTTTTGGGACATCCTGGGATCACATCCCGGGATCACCCCCAATTGTCCCCCTGTGGGACAGAGTGTAAGGGCTAACAGCCAGGCAAAGGTGACACCATTGGCAACATTAGGGAGCACCAAAACCTCTGGGTCTGGCAGAAAAATGAGAGATCACTGTACTGTATTCTGATTTATCTACAGATGTATTGTGACTTAGATAGATAGATAGATAGATAGATAGATAGATAGATAGATAGATAGATAGATAGATAGATAGATAGATAGATAGATAGATCCTTTATTTGTCCCACACTGGGGAAATGTACAGTCTACAGCAGCAAGATAATGGGAAGAAAGAAGAAAAGAAAACAAACACTGTTCAATTAAGTGCAATATAAATACAGATATGGATAAGGTCGCAGTGCTATTTACAATTGTCTTCCACATCGTTATTTTTTATTCAGCAGCCTGACAGCAGTCGGACAGCAGTCAGTAGGAACGAGCAGCGGTATCTCTCCTTCTTGCAGCGGGGGTGTAACAGTCTCTGACTGAAGGAGCTACCGAGTGCTGTCAGGGCGGGCTGGAGGGGGTGGGAGGGACTGTCCATCATAGCTTTTAGCTTAGTTAGCATCCTCCTGTTGCCCACCTCCTCCAGAGTGTCTAAGGAGCAGCCCAGGACAGAACTGGACAGACTTACATTATAAGAGTCCAAGCCTGTGCTTTCAGCGCTGGGGAAGGCTCTCGTGTTCAGTTGGTTGGGATGTCTCTGGTAAATCATGAGAATTTTCAAATTCAGTGATCTACGTTGACAAGACAAACTCTTATTAATCAGTCACTATGCTAATATCCAAAAGGAATGTTCGATCAATGCAAAGACTAACCTCTAATAGCAATGTAATATTGGTCTGGGGAAGAATATATATGCTGCTTCTGTTAACTGCTGTCCTGAATTTTACTCAGAAGCCTAGACTTATCAGCTCTTGCGAGATGAGATCCAATCACATTTAGGCTAACTGATAGGAAGCTTTGACAGATGTAATTATTAAACTCTGTGAGAATCCATGAAATTTCTACATAACACGGAGGGTAATTTGTCTCTTCAGATCATGACTTGGGATCCCTGGAAAATAAATACCCCGCCCAAAAAAAACCCCAAAACATCAGCCCCGTTTCATATATACAGGTAAGTATTCCCAAATAAGGAATCATATTTGCGTTGTGCAATCTTTGCTTATAACAGAATTTATTTCTGTGGGAACCGACGCGTTACATGTCCTTTATGGACATGCACATGTGTGTAACAACACAAGCAATAGAATGCAGAAATATATGGTCCAAAAGCCGTTTACAACACAAAAACTGCAGTAAACAGTACAGGTATCAGAGATGAAAGTGGACTTTCCTGAAAATTCCGGAAAAAATAAAAAATTATATATACTGTGTGTGTGCGTATATATATATATATATATATATA
>NW_017805874.1:615726-621590 GCF_001891065.2 Hippocampus comes
TCAATGATGGAAAATTGTCCGCTAATGTAACCTCTTCAGGAACAGAAATATAAAATATGTAAATGTTTATCCAGTCTTGTTTAACTTAGATTTCATTCCAAAAGACAAGCTTTGTTCTCAGAAATCACCCCTCCTCCCTCACAAATAAAATATGAAATCTCGGGTTTGCTTCGGGCTCGGCCCTGCAAATCAAGTTAAGTGATCCGGCTCATGCACACTTTGTGGCTTCCCTTCTCGCTGAAATTTCGAAATCTCAGAGATATGGCGAGGCCATGAGAATCGAGGCGAGGGTATTACTGTTGTGGCGATGACACTCGAGCTAGTCCGCCGCTCTCTACTGTGCGTGCGTCAGCGCGAACATGTACGCAAGCGCGTCTTTTGATTTCAACCAATAAGCGCCGATGCAACGACGTCACACACCCAACGTAACACACAACAACAGCTAAGCTATAAACTAAGCTAGCCGAGACGACACTCGAAGTCGGACGGACACGTTTTTCTGCCAATCTCTGTGTTTCCCTTTTTGTCCAAATATATTTTTTACGACAACTGTCTTGTCCACGGTGTCTTTTATTCGTTCCACTGGGGTTTAGCAAATGTGTTGATAAAGAGACGAAAATCTCTACTGTTACTAGTGTAAGTGTCTCAACATGGCTACGCTCGTGAAAGCAAAACAACGAACTCAAACGTGTCTTCGTTCAATGTTGTCAACTAATATCCGGATTAATTTTAGGCAAATTTTCCTAATTCTCCGGAGAGATTTTCATAAAAATGTGAAAAACCCGGAATTCCGGGAAAATCCGGAGGACTTTCATCTCTGAGGTATGTGAGCAAAACAGAGTATCACAAACAAGACTAGTCACAAAATGAGGACTATCTGCTCCAAACGGGATGAGTAACAGACCCGGTACCTTTTCTTTCCACTCACTCACTCACTCGCCATCTCTGTGTGTGTCACCACACAAGACAACGTTGCTCAACTGATGTCGTACAACAAACTTGTGAAGCCAGCCACGGGACCCTTCGAAGTCCTCGATACCTATCGTTAGTGGTATGAAACTCGCCTTCTCTCTAATTAGCAGTCCAGTTAGCAGAAGGTTTATAGCACGATAACAGGTAAAGCATTCCAGATGTTCGTTAATTCGACTGTCCGTCGAGCCACAAGCAATTTACTTTGAGCAGCTAATTATAATAAAAAATACATACAATATATATTAAAAATAAATATATAATAAGAATAATAAAGAGAGACGTCTAAGATGGCGCCCGAGTAGGCAGCCGTCGGCAAGTGCTCTCATGAGCCTTGCTTTTTTTTTTTGTTGTTGTTTTTGTGTTTATTTTGTCACTTTGTGTTTGTTGTTGCGTCGTGTGGACCGGCTGTGGTTTGTTTTTTAGCATTTTTTGGCCACGACATTCATCAAGGAGGAGACTCAGTGCTTGGTGGTTGTGCCTTCTCGGCAGCATGGGTATACCAGCACTGTTTTTGATTGGGAGGAATGCCGGTGCCATTTCACTTCTCATTGCTGGACAGCTCCGGGGCGCTTGTGTTTTTTTGCGCCTGTATTGGGCAGCATTTTACACAGCCCCGCTTTGTTCAGCGGAGAGATCGGTGCTGTTGGGACAGTCTGCGGCTGGATGGATGCAAGGCTTGAAGAGCTGACGATAAGAAGAAAGGAGCGTCAGCGCAGAGCGCGGATGCGAATGTGGAATTGGGAGTCGCGGCTTGGAGTTGAAGCGGATTACGTGGGACAGGAGATGTGAGCCAATCTCTTTTCGTCAATGGACGCTACAGCTTCGTGTTTGCTTTCAAAACTTAGCTTGTGGCAGACATGTGCACATTTTCAGCATGACGTCTCTGATCCACCGGTAAAAGGACTCTTTGATCCTCTCCTCTTTCATCTATAACTGCTTCAAACAACAAAGTGTATGCAGGAAAAGTGATTAAGATTGCACGACTGTCTGTGTCTTATGTGTTGTGTTGTGTTATTTTGTTATTTTGACTTCAACATGGCGCTGCGAGAGTGGCTGCCTTTCCAGCACCTCCTATATTTTGTTCTTCTACTTCTTCCTTTCATAACTTTGCTGCTGTGAATTGGGAATTTCTCCATTGCGAGACTAATAAAGGTCTTATCTTCTTATCTTATAACTGCATGCATTCTACGATCGCTTCCACGTTCATGGCCGTTCCTCTTTGGTTGGATGCCACGATCGGGGGTGGGGGGGGCATTCATGATTCCAGTAAATAGAGTCACTTACATGTCGCCGTTTTGGATCTGATGAGAGTGAATAGCAGCGCAGACACAGTTATTCACCTGTATCGAGCAGGACTTGCTTGAGTTTGCGCTACTTCGGGCTTCGGTATAGCTTCTGGGTTGCGGATCTTCCGTTGTTATGCATCAATCATTCGTCGAAATTTTAATGCATGGCTTTTTATTGCGGGTGAGGGAATTTCCATTTGACCGAATTGTAGGTGGGGATACTTACTGTATGTGTATATATATATATATATATATATATATATATATTTGGGCTTTACTTAAAGACTTAAAGGACTCTTTGTATGGTGTCAGAGTAACTTTGGCCGTTAAAACGCAGGCTCAAAGGATGTAGCCCTAAATTGGGACTCAGTCAAGCTTCGAGTTGATGGGACTGGCTTGTAATCTGTGCAACCGAACTGTCGTCTAATCAACTGCCTCTCTTTTTCAAAAAAATGTAACATTTTCTGAGATGAATTTGTGAAAAAACAAAAATCTGAAATGTCATGTCTGTTGTGCTTCTGGCCTCAAAATATTCATGCTCCTTCAGGACATCACAAAGAGCTCAGTTGTATGTATGATGAGTGTGTTGCTTTACAAGCACCTTTGGGGAACTGTGTGGGAAAACTGATAACAGATTGGGGTGAACTGGCAAAGGTGCAGATTTTTTTTTGTTTGCTGACTTTTCGTGATGCATGGATTTAATTAAGCAGTTAAGGGGTGAAAGGCGTGCACTTGAAATC
The DNA here is from genome assembly GCF_001891065.2 of Hippocampus comes. Classification (NCBI taxonomy): domain Eukaryota; kingdom Metazoa; phylum Chordata; class Actinopteri; order Syngnathiformes; family Syngnathidae; genus Hippocampus; species Hippocampus comes. The sequence continues at coordinate 618,725 of NW_017805874.1, forward strand.
CAACAAGGTTTTGAGGCAAAGGATGAAAAACTATTTCCAACCTTGTGCTGTCAAATGTTAGCCCTGGGTGAACATCTGCGATATTACAAGATCCTTCAAGGATTGTCTGGGCTGCCGTGACAATAACAGCAGGGGACTACAGAAAATGCATAAAGTTAGAACCGAAAGGATTTTATATCAAATAACCAACACAAGCGTTCAGCACAGTGGGGGCGTGGTTCGCACATCAACCTCAATATTGAGAAGTTCAGGGTTCAGTTTTCATCTTACGTATGCAAAGTTAGCCTGTATTCCCCAAGGTTGTCTGGTTTTGTCCGAGGACTCTGCTTTATTAACACATTCCAAAAACATGCATCATGGGTTATCTGAGGACTTGTGCGAATGTGAGTGCGAACGGTTGTTTGTATGTGTTTTATATGTATGTTAAAAATGACGCTGTCTTGCATTTATGAATTTTATGATTATTGTGTAAATCTTTATGATCTCTGAAAATTGAGGTAATTCTCCGTAAAATGTTTTTTTTTTTAATTTTTAATCAGGATTCACAAGTTACACTTGTACATAAAATTATCTGTGCAGGTGTTACGAAGAGCGTGTTTGGTTTTTATTTTGAGATATTATGTATATGAATAATCTATTAGTTTATGAACATGATATCAGAACAAGAGGTAGGACAGAATACGTTTTTCCACTTGCTTACTTTGAACAGGTAAACTCCGTTGAATGATGAGATCCTTTAAGTTTTTTTGTTTCTTTCATTCTTTCTTTTGTTTTGCATTTTGTAATGTGTCACTATGCTCAATAATTCAATCAATCAATCAATCAATCAATCAAATGAATGAAGTTGGGGCAACGTCTCCTTGATTCCTTCACTTCCCTCATCTTCCTTACACCATTGATCGTCTCCTTTCATGGCCGGCAAGCATGACTTGATTAGAAACAGCGAATGGAAATGTGCAGGCATTGTAAATCATTTGGCCCAGCTAATGACTTCGATGAGTTGTTTAATAGTAGACATTTACGTGTGTTATTGCCATGCTCCAGGACCGAATTAGAAGTCGAGCCTTTTATTTCAGATCCCGGTCATTACCTGAGGATCTCTGCGTACTACAAATCCCGTGTTAAAAAGGTTTGTACTTGAGTTTAGTGAAGCTGTAGAAGTTCCCCAGTATTGACTTATCTGTCCTGAGGCAGGAGAAGACTATAATGTGGATTGTCTACTGGAGTGGCTTCCCCCTATTTGAAATGTACGGCAACACTTCCAGTGATTTACACCCACACCCCAAGCTGGGGGGGAAAAAAAGTGCCGTGCAGTCAAATGAAATGCCCTTGAAAAGTTTGACTTGGACTGAAAATGGGCTTGTAGTCAAGGGAAGGTTCCCTTGGGCCAATGATGTAATTAAAGTATTCACAGGACCCAGGTCTCACCAATATGCATGGACAAAACCACCGTGTGAGGAAGGAAGGAAATAAGTCTGCAAGTTCAGACAGAAACGTAGGGCAGCGCATCACGTGAGCATCGAGTGATTTTCTTCGCTTGGGAAAAAAAAAAAATGGTTATTTATCAATGACTTCCACGTATCAAAATAGCAATTCAAGCCATCAATCAATCATGTTCAAATCAAAAAAAAAGTGGACCTACAGCATTTCTAGTTGAGGACCACTGCTATACAGTATTGCGTTCATGTATGTGACGTCACTGAAGGCCTAAGGTTGAAATGCACGGCCCGCCACTGATATATAAATCATTTTTTAAATAAAATCACAAGGGTATGTATCGTTCCTACGATTGTAGTCACTTATACCCTCATACACTGTTTTATCAATGATGATAAAATTAAGTTAATTGGAAATACCGTTCTAGGCATTGTTTGTGTTTTTTAAAGAAAACAACAAGCATTGCTTTTCTTTAAAGCAAGGACTTTCTGAGTGACCCCCGAACTTTTGAACAATATGGCTGGCAACCAGTTCACGCTACCATACTACACAACCAATGAATCAATAGCAGACAGAAATGGGGGGAAACCCCCCACACAAATACAATCTCACCGTGAAAAGCAGTAATTTGTGCATTACTCAAACCAATTCCGGTCGGTTTACAGCATTCTAAATGATGTGGAAGTGCAAGATGATCAGAATTTGGCAACAGGAAGAGCCGTACTCTCCAGACTCCATTCAACCTATTAGCACGTGCTTGTGTTTCTGTATAACAGAGTATGTAATTGAGATGCAACTGTCAGTCATACCTTGAGCAAATTTGGGTATTCTAATCTCAAGATTGCCAAAGACGTTTGGGCTAACAATGTTTGATTCTTCTCTCATTATTATATCTTAACACTCAGTTACACAGTACCAAATAAAAGGCATATCAAAAAACGTTTTGGTTTTTATCGTATTATTCGTATAATTGATTGAAACTCATGCAATTGCAACATTAATAGAGCCAATAAGATTTGTCAAAAAGTTAGCCTACCTTTTGCCGGCGTGCTCTTCGTCTCCGAAATCTGTTTCTTGTAGCTCGCAATAAGTTGTTTTCGTCCATCTGCACTGCCAATTCTCGTCTTGCATCAACAAGAACGTTCCAGACGCGATTAATAACCTCATTAAAGCTGAGTACAGCGAAACATATGATGTCAGCCTATCACCAATCCCGTTACTTGATAGACATACAGGGCAACCAGTCAGATGACAACTGACCTCTTGATCACCGCTCATGCGCATACAACGGTGCAAATCGCTAAGACAGTCAGCGAATTACCTCTGATTTTAAGGTAGAGGTGCCCAATACGTCGATCACGATCAATCGAGAGCCAGCGGACTGGTCTCAAGTTGACCGCAAGGGGTGGGAGAAGGAAATTGGGGGGGG
>NW_017805874.1:622128-659249 GCF_001891065.2 Hippocampus comes
TGGGGGGAGATTTGTGTGTCTGTGTTTCGGTTCCGTTCATTCAAGGGGCCGTTCTGGCTGTTGCTCATCGTGGCGTGCATACGTGCAGATGTGCACATGTGCATGGCTGCTCGCCCGCATGCATGCGTGTGCGTGTGTGTATATGCTTGCATGTGCGCGATCGGGTCGATCACGAGAGGTTGTTTGCTCCAAAAGTTGATCTTTGGCCAAAAAAGTTTGCCCGATGTGGCAAGCTGACCTGAGTAGTAACATTCATTTTAAGAGAAAAACTTGATAATATTTTTGTTTGTGGGCTTGGTTGAACTGCGAATTTTTGTGGATGTGAGACAGTGCACACAATATTCATTGTTGACTGGCCTGTGGTCTTAGTACTATAGGAGTAAATTTTTGTCATTATCATGTTGGTGTGTGACATTTACAATGAATATGCCCTTGCGGAGGTCTGTGTGTGCATGCGTTTGTGTGTGTGTGTGTGTGTGTGTGTGTGTGTGTGTGTGTGTGTGTGTGTGTGTGTGTGTGTGTGTGTGTGTGTTTCGCTAAGGCTCAGCCTGCTCCTTTACAAACGTGTTGGCCCTCATTTCAATAGATGTAAGTGTAGCTAATTTGTGTGCCCCCTAGATGGTGCCATTACCCTGCATTTGATTTGTGATTCCTTGGTTGCATCCAGGAATAGGACGACAGTTATGTTATAACATAGAAATTTAAGTTCATTCCTATTTCCTCACTTTTGTAGACTCAATCCAACCTCAATCCCTCATCCCGCCAATACAGCCCTCCTAAGTGTCCCTCCTCAATCCCTCTTCAACCCCAAACTACAGTCGATTCATTATCATCCCTTCAGCCCAAAATATAGTCAATTCGATTCATCCCTTGTTGTTCCTCCTCCATCCCTCGTCAACCAACATCACCCTGTATTGTTTCATTTCCTTGTATTAACTTTAACATTTCCAGTAAAGAATATTGAAACACCCCCTCGAATCCTGTCTCTTCCTACCTGTGCTCTGACCGGCACACCATCTGGTCTACCATTATCCCCTTAAACGAATCAGTCCTAACGCCTCCCCAACACTTCTGGTCCTTTGAGCCGGATAACTGTATTCAAGATGCACCCAGCGGAAGAGATGTTTCCACCTGTGAGACCGAAGCGACGAACCCAACCTCCCCCTGCTCCACAGGACTATGAAGTGGATTACGTAGAATATCAGCCACGATATTTGCCAGCATCAAGTGCAGTTAGAGTGCCGCCGACCCCGCCAGATTATCAAATTCAGACGGCCCCATCCCTGACACCTCTCCACCGAGCAAGCCCCACGTCGTCTCCACAGGTCCAATCCAGAATGGGACACTCTACTGCAGTCCCCGCCTTCAATCGCGTCCGAGGCTAACCCCTACCATAATTACCACTTACCCCAAGCAGTCAAAGCAATGCAGGCCGAGAATGCAAAGTTGCACCAATCACAACAGTGGATCCAGTCAGGCATAAAGCAATTGAACGAAGCTCGAAATGAGATCAAAGAACTAACAGAAGTTGACCGCTCCTTCAGAACAGGAATGACCCAAACCTACAGTCCTGCTTCAAGTATAAAAATCCTCCAGGGGTCACAGCTCCTTCATCTACCCTCAAAGCAGGCCCTCAGGGGGGAAATGAATTGTCTCTTCTGCCCTGGCCTGAACCCGACTTGACAAGTAACATACAGCTGCTCAACATTGAAGAGGCCGGTAAACCACCATGTTACTCGCCTTCTGCACCTGACCCCATTCACTCCTTCAATTGGCCTCCTCCGCCTCCTCCATGTCCATGTCCAGCTCCAGTGAAGACGCAGCCACAACCTCCAGCAGCTCAGCAGCCCCCAGCCTTTCACATACCTCCTCCTACTCATAACATCTCACCAGCCGTATGTGAACCAATATATAGAGGCCCAAACCCTACCATTCCCAAATTCAGCACCCCAGACCTCAGTGAATTTGCACGGCTACGCATAGCTTTGGAAAATCTGCTTCCAGCCAATGCCACTGAGCTGTTTCGCTATCAGATACTGGTAGATCACCTCAAGTTGGAAGAAGCCAGGCTTATTGCTGACGCTTATTTGAATTCCTCCACGCCATACACTGACACCATGGCAGCTCTCAGTGATAAATGTGGTCAACCATGCCAAATTGCCCTTAGGAATATAGCTAGTGTCTTGGAGGCCCCTGAAGTTAAGTGTGGTGACACTGCATCCTTCCAGAAGTTCTCCCAACAGATACAGTCCCTTGTAGGCCTACTACAGACCCTCGGTCCGGCTGGAGAAATTTTAACTTCATTGTGGCTCACATGTAGCATGCCTATTAAGCAAGCTCGTTGCCGAAGAGCGTAATGACTACCGCCGGCATCAGTTTAAGCGATCAGGAAACACACCCTCTACGACCTGTCAGACTGGCTTCGGTTCGAGTCCTGATGCCAAGGGTTTGACAGCCAAATCGATAAATGAGCTGGAAGGGAGAAACCAAGCGCGAGAAAAGACAGTCGACAAGCCAAACAAACAGTGACCATCCTGCATGGAAACTGCAAGCCATTCTACCTGCCACGTGAGTTCACCTCCTTCGTACGTGTCTGTGTTTACATTGCGCCACAAGCTAACTCTAACACAGCGATATAAACGCAAGCTGAAAAAGTAAACAAACTCAAGCTAAAATATCCAGAGTCACCCCTGATCATTTTAGGCGATTTTAAGAGAGCACATCTTAACCGTGAACTTCCCAGGTATAAGCAGCACATTGACTGTTTCACCAGAGAAGGCAACATTCTAGTACACTGCTATACAACACTCAACAACAATTTTCACCCCATCCTCCTTGATAGACTCTCGACCATAGGCATCACTCACAATCCCTGACGCTGGTTTCACTCGTATCTCACTGGGCGCTCTCAGTTCATCCAACTCAATTCCTTCACTTCACAGTCCCTCCCCATCTCTTCCGGTGTGCCCCGGGTCTCTCTCCTGGGACCACTCCTCTTCACGATCTACCTTCTCCCCCTTGCAATATTTTTCGTAAATTTGGTATACATTTTCACTGCTTCGCGGATGACACCCAGCTCTACTTCTCCAGCAAACCCGACACCTCCCTCCCACCCTCCTCCCTCTCACAAATTAAAAATCTTGGTTTACACATAACTTCCTCAAACTTAACAGTGATAAAACAGAACTCCTCCTTGTCGGTACCAAATCCACCCTACACAAAGCCAACAGTTTCTCCCTCGCTATTGATAACTCCACTGTGTCCCCCTCCCTTCAGGTCAAGACCCTGGGTGTCATCCTCAAAAGCTCACTATCTTTCCACTCCCACATTAATAACATAACACGGTCCGCATATTTCCACCTATGCAATATCAATCGTCTCCGTCACTCTCTCACCCCTCACACCACTGCTATCCTTGTCCACAGGCTCGTCACCTCCCGTATTGACTATTGCAATTCATTTCTTTTCGGTGACCATCACAAATTCCTCCATAAACTTCAACTGGTCCAGAATTCGTCAGCCCGGATCGTCACTAGAACCCCCTCCTTTCATCACATCACCCCCATCCTCCAACAGCTCCACTGGCTCCCTGTCAAACTGAGAATCAACTTCAAAATACTCCTCCATACATTTAAAACCATCCATAACCTTGACCCCCTCCACCCCTCCATCTGTCTGACCTTCTTCACATTTCCGTTCCCTCTCGTTCCCTCAGGTCCTCATCCTCCCTCCACCTCTGTGTACCCTCTGCCCATCTCAGCACGATGGGATGCAGAGCATTCAGCCGCTCTGCCCCCAAACTATGGAACTCAGTCCCACCCAACAGCCGGAATATTGATTCTCTTCACACATTCAAATCCCATGTTCAAACCCACCTATTTGAAATTGCACAGTCAGTTTAAATTCATCTCTTGTTTTATTATTTGTAATTTTATTTGTGGTTTTATTGTTCTTGTTTTGATTGTAAGGTGTCCTTGAGTGTTTTGAAAGGCGATTATAATTAAATGTATTATTATTATTATTATTATTATTATTATTATTATTATTATTATTATTATTAATCAAAGGATCCTACCTGACGATTCCCAAAGGTTCATACCTATCGATTGCCCGCGCAGCACTGGGTCTTTCTGACCACTATTTAACACTTAATTCCTACATACAGACAGAAATTCAAATGTGTAAAACCTGTTGTTAAGACTGTGAAGAAATGGACCGATGAAGCAAAGCTAGCTCTACAAGAATGCTTAGACTGCACTGATTGGGGTGTCTTTGAAACTTCAACGGGCACACTGGATGAATACACAGACACTGTAATATCATACATCAGTTTCTGTGAGGACATGTGTGTACCAACGAAGTCCTTCCGCTCCTTCAACAATAACACGCCATGGTTCACTCCCAAACTCAGGCAACTTAGAAAAGAGAAAGAGGTCGTATTTAGAAGTGGAGATCGGGCACTGTACATACATGCCCGAAACCAAGTGACAAAGGAAATTAACATCACAATGAGAAGCTATGCAGAGAGGCAGAAAAAAACAGGTCTCTGCTAACGACTGCATCTGTGTGGAATGGCCTGAAAGCAATCACAAACTATAGAATACCATCCCCCCAAGCAATGAACAATAAGGGTCTGATGAACAAAACATGTTTTTTTTTGCCGATTTGAAAAGGACACCCCATTTCCCACATACACCCACCTCTACCAGAAACTACTCCATCCACTCCCCCAACCTCATTCTCTGCCCTACAGATCCACGAACAGGACGTGAGACGGCTCTTCAAGCAGCAGAAGATCAAGAAATCTGTGGGGCCCGACAAAGTGTCCTCCTGCCTGAAAGTCTGCGCTGAACAGCTGGCTCTGGTCTTCACACAAATCTTCAACAGATCGCTGGAGCTGTGTGAGGTCCCATCATGCTTCAAACAGTCTACCATCATCCCAGTTCCCAAGAAACCGACAACATCGGAACTGAAGGACTATAGGCCTGTTGCTCTGATGTCTGTGATCATGAAATCCTTTGAACACCTTGTGCTGAACCACTTAAAGAACATCACCGGACCCCTGCTGGACCCTCTTTAGTTTGCCTACCGGGCAAACAGGTCTGTGGTGGATGCAGTCAACAGGGCTGCACTACATCCTCGAGCACCTCAACAGCTCAGGGACCTACTCAAGGATCCTGTTTGTGGATTTTAGCTCTGCGTTCAACACCATCATCCCGGAACTCCTCACCCCCAAAGTTCTTCAGCTCGGTGTGTCCTCTACGATCTGCCAGTGGATCCTCAGCTTCCTGACGCAACGGACACAACAGGTGAGGCTGGGAAGAATGACATCATCAACACGCACCACTGGAGCCCCACAGGGATGCGTCCTCCCTCCACTGCTCTTCTCCCTCTACACTAACGATTGCACCTCAACACACCCAGCTGTCAAACTCATAAAGTTCACAGATGACACCACGGTCATCGGTCTCATCAAAGACGGAGACGAGTCTGCATACCGACAAGAAGTGGAGCAGCTGGGGCTCTGGTGCAGCCGACACAACCTAGAGCTGAACAGGCTCAAGACGGTAGAATTGATCGTGGACTTCAGGAAACATCCTTCACCACAGCTGCCCCTCACACTATCCAACTGCCCTGTGTCAACCGTCGAGACCTTCAAGTTCCTGGGAATCACAGTCTCCCAGGACATGAAGTGGGAGATCAAAACCAACTCCATCCTGAATAGGGCTCAGCAGAGGATGTACTTCCTGAGGCTGCTGAGGAAGCATGGCCTGCCACAGGAGCAGCTACGACAGTTCTACATGGCAGTCATCGAATCAATCCTGCGTTCTTGCATTACAGTTTGGTTTGGGGCTGCCACAAAAAAGGACAAAATACGACTCCAACAGACAGTTAGGACGGCGGAAAAAAAATCATTGGCACCGCCCTAACCACTCTTGAGGACTTGCACACTGCAAGAACCAAGACAAGGGCATGGAAAATACTACTGGACCCCCCACACCCTGCCCACCACCTTTTCCAGCTACTCCCCTCAGGCAGGCGCTACCAATCCATGAGCACCAAATCCAGCAGACACTTAAACAGCTTCTTCCCTCTCACCATTAACTCCCTAAACAGTCACCCAAATCTACCTGTATAGTGGCTCTTTGCAATTTTGCTCAAGCCTGTGGAACAGCATCCCCTTATAGTTATTGTAGCTCCAGCTCTGTACTCACTTGAACGACTGTCTTTGATCTATAAGTCCACAGCACCAGACACTTTAAAGCGCTCAAGGACATCTGCATAATAGCACACTTGTTGTCCTACAAATACTCCTCGTGGTCACTTTAAAATGGTTCACTGTTTTTCTGCACCAACTGTACAACTGTTATCATATTTTATTCTCCCACTGATCTTTTTAATTCTGCTTGATACTTTGCACATTGTCTCACAGTTGTCACTGGGAGGTACCATAACAGTTCACTTACATTACGGAATGCCCTTTCATACTTATTTGTCATGTCCTTGTTTATGATGATACTAGTGCAGCATGTTCTACCGGAGACAAATTCCTTGTGTGTTATACATACTTGGCCAGTAAAATGATTCTGATTCTGATGTTGGCGCTGTGAACGTGCCCACTTAGCTGCCCACTGCACCTTGAAGAAGCATTGCAGCCTTTGTCAGGGAAAGCACCTCCTAACCCTACATGAGGTGAATGCTAGGACAGGGAAGCCCCCCCCCCCCCCCCCCCCACCAACAGCAGTTAAGGAGGAGAGTTGCTTCGTTCGTACGACTACAAACTCTCACTACCTTGATCGACCAGAAATCAGGAACAGAGTCATGTTAAAGGTCGTTCCCATCATCATCCACTACAGGGAACAGACTCTGAAAACTTTTGCGATCCTCGATGATGGGTCCAAAAGATCTAAGCTCTTACCAATGGCAGCCAAAGCTTTGGGCATGAAAGGCATCCCCGAAGATCTTACTCTGCGCACGGTGAGACAGGATATAGAAGTACTTCCTGGCTACACAGTATCCTTCCGTGTCTCCTCAGTGAATAATCCTTGCACTAGCTACAAGATAGAAGGTGCATTTACAGACAGCCGTCTCAGTCTAGCCAGGTACACCTATCCTATTGAACGCCTTCAGCTGAAATTCAGACACCTCCGTGGCTTGCCCATTCCTGCCTTCACAGAAGCTCAGCCGTCACTCCTTATTGGCTCGGATCAGCCTCAGCTTGTAACACCCGTTGAAAATGTCAGGCTCGGTCCACCCGGTAGTCCGGCCGCAGTCCACACAAGACTAGGGTGGACCTTTCAAGGCTCAGTCCAGCTCATGGGGTGGCCTACCAACTCCGTTCAGTGCTTATTCACCTCTTCTCCCCCACAACTCGAGGAGCAACACAAACACGTTGAGAGGCTGTGGAAAATGGACTCAGTCCCTTACCATCCCGAAAGAGAAATCAACCGATCCAAGCAAGACCAGTTGGCTGTGGCTGTATTGAAAATTAAAACCCTCCGCATAAACCTGAACAACACCCATAGATACGCTACACCCTTGCTTCGCCATCCAGACATGACACCACTTAAAGCCACAAAGGATTCTGTTGTGTCGCTGCTACGCAGTACCGAGAGATGCCTCCTGAAAGATGCTCAACAGGCTGTTGCCTACAAGAAAGAAATTCACAAACTTACAGAGTCCGGTGCAGTATGTGAGGTCACGTTGGAGACCCCCACCAGGAGGAGTGGTACATTCCCCATCATCTGGTCAGACATAACGGGAAGTCACGCCTCGTCTTCAACTGTTCCCACCAGTATGTCGGACAGTCCCTAAACCAGTAGTTGCTAGCTGGTCCCAATCTCTGAGCTTCGTTGCTGGGAGTCTTATTGAGGTTCCGCAAGCGCCCTACATCAGTAAGTGGGGATATAAAGGCGATGTTTCACCAAGTACAACTCCTTCCTGAAGATTGATCCTTACTCAGATTCCTGTGGCGCGACATGCAAGTAGACAAACCCCCCCAGAGTACTTGAGTGGTAGGTCCTACCCTTCGGCACAGCCTGCAGGCCGTGTTGTGCAACTTACGCCCGACAATTTCTTGCAGCAGATCCTAGCCAACCTGATGGAGACCTGAAGTTCTCAGTGGAGAACTGCTTCTATAGAGATCATTGTCTTCAAAGCCCGCAGACCCCAGATGAAGCCAAGTCACTAGTTGATCGACTCAGAGTCCTACTAGCCTCAGCAGGATTTCAATTACGCCAGTGGGCCTGCAACAATGCCAGTGTCCTGAGCCACCTGCCTCAAGAAGCTAGGTTTGACAGTCAAGTCAAATGGTTAGCTCAAGATAATGCTGACCCCCAAGAATCTACTCTAGGCCTGAATTGGAACTGGGAGAACATCTCCTTGACCTACAAACACAGACCTATGGCCTATGAAGCAACCACACTGAGGAACATTTATAAAGTCCTGGCCTCGCAATACGACCCCCTAGGTTATCTGTTGCCCTTCACCACCCGAGCAAAGCTCATTGTCAGACAACTGTGGGACAAGCAGCGTGGGTGGGATGACACGAACCTCCATTCAGAACTGATGCAAGCCTGGTCGAGTTGGGAAGCAGAGCTTGAATGTTTGCCTGACCTGTCACACCACCGCCCTTATGTTTTCACAGGTGCCAAGATGGAGAGCGCTACATACGATGTTCGCATCTTCTCAACCAGAACTGTACTTGGCGCTACGTAGGATCAGCGATCAATCCCGGTGATGACCTGACACAGGGTAAACCCCTGAGAGAACGTGCCGGCAGGAATAGATGGTCTCAGGGACCTTCCTTCCTCCTTCAAAGTCCAGACAACTGGCCAGAGAATCCCAATAAGGAGTCAGTTGAGGACCCAGCTGAACTACGAAAGACTACCTTCTGTGCACTGACAGTTGCCCTACTTTCAAGCCCAAAGGACCCAGTGTACGACACATGACAGGAGTTAATTGAAGCCAAAGCCCAGGAGCTTCAGGGACAAAGCTCCTCCAACCCTTCTCCAAGTGCCGAGGAGTATCAAAAAGCCGAGATAGAAGTGTTGCTGCAAAAACAACAACAGTCATTTCCCGAAGACTACAAGCTGCTAACCAAAGGGAAACCTGTTCTATCCAAGAGTCGTTTACTTACCTTGTTACATGAAATAGAAGCAGTCCTCAACCCCAAGCCATTGGGCTGTGTCTCCTCCGGTGTAGCCGATGCCAACTCTGTGACTACAAATAGTTTGTAGCGACGCCACTGGAGTGAAGTGCGACTCAGCAATCGATAGTCCGCTCTCCGCTGCGCTCTGCTGTGCGTGCGTCAGCGCGAACATGTACGCACGCGCGCGTCTTTCGGCTTCAACCAATCAGTGCTGACGCAACGGACGTTACACATCAAAGAGCTTTGATCTACGGCAACAGCTAAGCTAGCCTAGCCACGACAACAGCTAAGCTAGTTGAGTTGAGACGACACGACGCTTGAGGTCGGACGGACACGCTCTCTTTCATAATCTATTTGTTTTTCCTTTTTCCTCTTTCTGTCCAAATATATATTTTTCTACACAATAGCAGTCTCGTCCATGGCGTCTTTTTTCGTTCCACCGGGGTTTAGCCAAATCTTTTTAAGTTTACAGGACAGTTGTGTGACCAGCCATGATGTACGGTCTAGAGACACTAGCAATAGGCAAAAGACAGGAGGCAGAGTTCGAGGTGCCTGAGTTAAAGATGCTGCGATTCTGCTTAGGAGTGACAAGGATGGACAGGATCAGAAATGAGGTCATCAGAGGGACAACTCAGACAGGAAAGTTTGGAGAAAAAGAGAGGCCAGACTGAGATGGTTTGGACATGTACAGAGGAGGGACAGTGGATACATTGGTAGGAGAATGTTAGAGGTGCAGCTACCAGGTAGGAGACATAGAGGAAGGCCAAAGAGGAGATTCATGGATGCAGTGAGGGAAGATCTGCAGGTAGTTGGAGTCAGAGTAAAGGATGCAGAGAACAGGGAAAGATGGAAATTAATGACTTGCTGTGGCAACCCCTGAAAAGGGACAAGCCGAAAGGAGGAGAAGAAGAAGTTATTTAAACCCCTTTGCCAGTTTCCGGTTGTGCGTCCTGATCAAGGTCATTCCTGAAGATCTCAGCTTTGTGTCTTCAAACTCCTTTGTACCTCCTTATGTCATTGATGTTTCCTTAAGCCCTGAGTTCGTGACAAAAACGTGAGTACAATGAGGTGTGCTTGTCCTATTTAATCAGTTGCTACTCGTGTTCGCGAGCAAGTTAGCCACATTAGTACGTTAGCATCGGGCTGCCACAGTTCGCAGCGATTAACCTGACAATATCGAGGCGTTGTAAGTTCATGTTACTTTGTGTTGATGGTGCGATGACCTCCTTCCTGTTCTGAAGACGACCGTGTGTATTTTGTTTACAAACGCGTCACCCTCATTTCATTAAATGTAAGTGTAGCTCATTTGTGTGGCCCCTAGATGGTGCCATTACCCTGCATTTGATTTGTGATTCCTTGGTTGCATCCAGGAATATGACAAATGTTTTGTTATAACATTTAAGTTTAAGTTAATTCCTATTTCCTCACAATTGTAGACTCAATCCAATCTCAATCCCTCTTCAATCCGTCAACCCGCCAATACAGCCCTCCGAAGCGTCCCTCCCCAATCCCTCTTCAACCCCAAACTGCAGTCGATTCATCATCATCCCTTCAGCCCAAAATACAGTCAATTCTATTCATCCCTTCTTGTTCCTCCTTCATCCCTCGTCGTCCCTCCTCATCATCCCTCCTCAACCAACATCACTCTGTATTGTTTTATTTCATCGTATTCACGTTAACATTTCCAGTAAAGAATATTGAAACACCCCACGAATCCTGTCTCTTCCTACCTGTGCTCTGACCGGCACACCATCTGGTCTACAGTTATCCCCTTAAACGAATCAGTCCTAAAACCTCCCCAAGAGTGTGTGTGTGTGTATGAGTTGTCACTCGAAGCAGGCACTGTCTGCATGTAGGCTGCAGCAGTAACTTACGTGTGTTTTCGAACAGCAATCCTGTTTTCTTTATTGCCAAAAGAAACAACCTCCATTTTGTTTTGGTTCAGCTGAAGGACATGTGGGTTCATACAGTTGTTAATTTGCTCTTGACGGTGACATAATACATTGATTGAACTGATATCATTTGGGGACACTGATAAATATTGCTGTGTGTCATCTGAATAACTGATAGCGAACATTGGCATTCACGAGTATTTGACCCAAAGGTAACGTATTGGCCCGAATATAAGACGGCCCTGATTATAAGACAACCCCCATCTTTTTCAAGACTCAAGTTTGAAAAGAGTTTTTGAACACTAATTTTTATATAGAAAATAATTACAGTATATCTGAAACAACCCAGCCGCTGGGGGGCAGTGCCCTCCCCTGGGGGTGCACTGTTCCCCAGTGCCGGTCCCAAGCCCGGAGAAATGGGGAGGGTTGCGTCTGGAATGGCATCCGGCGTAAAACTTTTGCCAAGACGACCATGCGAGTTGGTAGGACGGCTTACAGGGGCGGATGGAAATTACTGACTCGCTGTGGCGACCCCTGAATAGGGATGTGCCGAAAGGAGAAGAAGAAGAAGACAGTATATCTGAAACAAATGATTCTAACAATATGTTTGAGAGAAAAAGCATGTTATTTTGCCTCAGTCAAATCTTAATATCTGAACATTTAAATCTGTAAACTAAAGTGCAATCACATTCGTAAATGAATGGCTTCTGGTTTTTGAAATGGTAATTACATCATAACTTCTCCTCAGCTGCCGGTTAACCTGGCCGATCTTCGACCCACTTTTCTCCAGATTGTCGCTACGTTTCTCCATTTTCTGTTATCTCTTTTCTTCTCTTTTCTTTCTTACCGCTATTTTTTATTTTTCTTCTTCGTGCTACCGCTATTTTTATTTTTATTCTTCGTGACAGGGGTTCGCTTTGGCCTGGGGATTCAAGTTCAGCATTCGTTTCAATGGTATCTGGCGCCATCTAGCGTCGTGAATGGGTATAATGTCTTGACCCCGAATATAAGACGACCCCCCACATTTTCAGTCTTATTTCAATGCAAAAAACACCGTCTTATATTCGGGCCAATACAGTACAGACTGGCAAGCGCCTGTACTGGCCAGGCGCAGCCTGAAAAGGCAACATGTTTCCTTCTTCCCATGGGTCTCACCTTCTGTGAAAGGGGCCAAAGGCATCAGGTGCAGTTTGAGCTGGACGGTGGGCGAACTCGGGGATCTTGCCAATCCCAGGCCACAGAAGCTAGCTCTCGAAACGTACAATGTCACTTCTCTGGCAGAGAAGGAGCCTGCATTGGTTTCTGAGGTTGAGAATTTGGCTCACCTCCATCAGCACCTTGGGCTCTGGTTCCGGTCCTCTCAGATGGGGTTGGACTCTCTTCTACTCTGGAATTGCGCACGGTGAGAGGCATACTTAATGCTCCCCCACTCATCCATCCATCTATTTTCTAATCTGCTTGTCCTCACAAGGGTCGCTCGCGGGCATGCTGGAGCCTATCCCAGCTGTCTTCAGGCAGCAGGCAGGGGACACCCTGAACCGGTTGCCAGCCAATCTCACGGCACACAGAGAGGAACAACCATCTGCGCTCACAATCACACCTAGGGACCTATTTAAAGTACTCCATGAAACTGCCATGCTTGTTCTTGGAATGTGGGAGGTGAGTACATGGAGAAAAGCCAATTACGCATGGGGAGAACATGCAAACTCCACACAGGAAGGCGGGAGCCGCAATCGAAATCTCCACACTTGCACTGTGAGGCCGACGTGATAACCAGCCAACCACCGTGTCATGTCATCAGACTGGTGTTAGCATGTCTTGGCACTTGTTCGGAGCGCATAATCTGTCTGCCTGCACCTCAATCAAAGTTGGTGTATATAAATGATCATCGTCGTCTGCTTCTTCTTCTTGGTTCATTGGAGCCTTACAGCTACTGTAAAGAAAGCACAAAGCGTTACAGTCAATGGAAGCAACTCCGCTTAAATTCAGACCTGCGAGGAAACACGAGAGAGGTGGGGCTGCTTCTTTTAGTCATCGAATGAATTACCTCACTTTATTGAATTAAATTTTTTGTTGTGAACATTTTGTGTATACAGTACATCGGTTTAATGGTCTGCATTCTATTGTTTGATTGCATGCACTCTGACCAGACTCTAAGAATGATAATTTCTTCACAGTTGTGGGTTGGTTCTGAGACAACTACTCTGGTGGTCCCAGGTGGTGATTTTTTTTTTTTTTTTTTTTTACACCTGGTTGCCTTATTTTGTGGTATGTCTTGTCATGGGTGATTTGGCCTGCAGCAGATTGTCAGATACATTCTCTGATAATGTGAATGTGATACAAAGGAATGATGGAAGCTACACAAATGCCTTCCTGTGTATGTGTATGTTTATGTATGCGTGCGTGCGTGCACGTGGTGGTCTGGCAAAAAAGTGCTGAGTGAAGTTAAGGGAGGTGGTTTATGACAGCTCATCTCGAAAATTACAGCATTCATGAGTGAGGACATGGGGCATGTCGACCATGATTGTTGCTTTCCCTTGTCATTCGGAAAGCAACAATTTCCATCTGTCCTGAACCCACCACAGCTGAGTTTGGGGTTCTCCCTATGTTGACGTTATCTCTGCGTCCCTTATAAAGTATATTTATTTATGTTGAAATTGAGGGTCAATTATTTGTCATGAGTTAAGACAAATAATTTCCTGCAATGATTCAAGAAAAGTTGCAACTTACAGAAAAATAGTGCTTGTCCTTACAAGGGTGAGTCTTGTGTAAAGAACAAGTCGCGCAACAAATCAATACAAAATACAATACACCTTTATTTATATGGCACTTTCACAACAGCTGCAGCTGTAACAAAGCGCTTGACAGAACAGTTAACATAAAAGGACAAAATAGGGTAATGCCACAAAACGTAACATAAGGAATGGACAGTCATGTAATCATGATCATATTCCATCATACGCCTTGTTGTTTCAAGCAATTCTAGATGAAAGAGGACAGAATCAAAGTGTCCTTTCACCGGTGGAGACATCATGCTCAAAATGTGCACACGTCTGCTACAAGCTAAGTTTGAAAGTAAACACAAAGCTGTAGCATCCATTGATGAAAAAAGAGATTGGTTCGGTTCACTTCTCCCGTCCCATGTAAAATCTGCCTAAATTCCGGCAACTCTCAGTTCCAAATACAGATCAGCACTCCGCGCCGACGCTCCTCTATCCTTATCCTTGGCTTCACCAGCCATCCACCCAGACGTACCAATGCAGACTGTCGAAAGCGGCGATATATCTGCTGAACAGAACGGGGCTGTGAAAAATGCTGCCCATAACAGGTGCAAAAATCAAAAAAATTATATAATCTCACAGTAAAGATATTTTTAAAAATCTGTGGTGGGAAAGAAAGAGACCTGCATTAGCAATTCACCTTTTATAAAAACTGGTAAAACATTTGCAATTTTGATTTTCACAAGAACTTTTCCATTTTGAAAGGATACGTGACATTTTTTTATCAGTTTTGCAATTTCTTTAGAAACTTAAAAAAAAGCCCTTGTTGGGGGGAGATGGCCTTTCTCTTCCCCTGCGTGTTGGTTAATTTCTTATGGTGAGGATGTTGGCTATCCAAATACAGGCTGGAGACGATGAACAGTACCTTCCAAGGTTTTATTTACAGAATATTCCCAGCACCCATGGTTTACAGACAATGGCTGCGGATCACGAGTGCAAAGATGGAAGGGATTCACAATGTATTTATATCATCAGAAGGACGGTAACGAAACTCATGGTGAGGCATCAGGACCCTTCGTTTCTCCTAAAACGATTCTTAGCTTGTATCAACTGGCGCATTCCGATGCCCGTTAATTGATGAGGTGGTGTACTTCAAGGACACATCTAGCTACAAAACAGAGTTTCCCTGCGGACATGAGAAAGTTATAATTGCATGACTAAATATGGGCAGAATACACACTTCAACAGTTACAGTCATATGATATTAAAACATGTACTTCATGCAATGCAGCAAGGCAGCAAACGATAACAAAATCACGTCCCAAACATTAACTTTAGCTCTTTTTTTTCATACCAATTAGCTTGTGAGTAATAAGGTAAAACGTGACCGTCAGATACACGAAAGACCTGGTAAGCAAACTTATACTCATCTGATACGCCACGAGGAACTCCAATTGCACCAATGTAGGTGGAATCTCAAATATCCAGAAACATAGTCATTGGTAAAGGCATCTTCTCAATTATTTTCCGTTATTCTTTTCCATTACACCATCATTAGCCATATACAGACCTTCATAATCCGTTTATCTTTTGTTTTGAAATGTGTTCACAATACCAATAATTTCTATTTCATTTGCTTGTTATAGATAAACAAACGAATTTGAACAGACAACATTCAATTCTTGGGTTGAGACAGAGTGTCACAATTTCCCCAGTCAGTTTAGGTCGAATGCAAACAACGTAATTATCAAAGGTTGACCACCTCAGTTAGCTATTTGATTACCAGCATGCATGTAATGTGGAGCCATTTTGCCTGCTTTTGTCTTGGTATGCAACACATCCTTTAGCACTTGCCAGATCCCTTTGATCACCTTGGTGGCATCCCAGATCTCTTGGTGGCAAAGCCCCAGGAGTGGCTGAGATACGCCCAGAGTTCCTAAAGCACGGGTGTCCAAACTTGGTCCTCAAGGGCCGCTGTCTTGTCTGTTTTCCAGCTCTCCTGGGAACAACGCACCTGATTCAAATTATCAGGATCGTTCTAATGCTGCTTCAGGGATTGACTGATGAGCTGATAATTTGAATCAGGTCTGTTGTTTCCGGGAAAGATGGAAAACAGGCAGGACAGTGGCCCTCCAGGCTCATAGCTGGACATGCCTGTCCTATAGGCTCTGGATTTTGTGGGGCTGTCCGAGTTGACACGCCTCGACAACATCACATTGACGTCGGGGACAGTGCCTCTGGATTGGTAGGCCGGTGTGTTGGTCCCTCTTTTTCAGAAAGGGGACCGGAGGGTGTGTTCCAATAACAGAGGAATCACATTCCTCAGCCTCCCTAGTAAGGTCTATTCGGGGGTGCTGGAGAGGTCGAATCTCGGATCCAGGAGAAGCAATGTGGTTTTTGTCCCAGCCGTGGAACAGTAGACCAGCTCTACACCCTCAGCAGGGTCCTCGAAGAGGTATGGGAACCAACCAGTCGACGTGTTTTGTGGACTTGGAGAAGGCGTTCGACCATGTCCCTCTGGGAGTTCTGTGGGGGGTGCTTCAGGAGTATGGCGTACAGAGCCCCTGATATGGGCTGTTTGGTCCCTGGACCACCGATGTCAGAGTTTGGTATGCATTGCCATAAGTCACATTTGTTTTCAGTGAGGGTTGGACTCCACCAAGGCTGCGATTTTTCCAATCCTGTACATAACTTTTCTGGACAGAATTTCGAGACGGAGCCGATGCAGTGAAGGGGTACGCTTTGGTGGCCTCACTATTGCATCTCTGCTTTTTGGAGATGATGTGGGCCTGATCTCCAACTCTCACTGGAGGAGTTCATGGCCGAGTGTGAAGCGGTTGAGATGAAAATGAGCACTTCCAAATTTGAGACCATGGTCCTCAGTCGGAAAGGGGTGGAGTGCCCTCTCCGCGTCAGGGATGAGATCCTGCCCCAAGTGGAGGAGTTTATGTATCTTGGGCCTTCACACGTGAGGGCAGGATGGAACGTAAGATCGATAGACAGATTGGCGCGGTGTCTGTTGCGTTGAGGACTCTGTATCGGTCTGTCGTGGTGAAGAAGGAGCTGAGCCGAAAGGTGAAGCTTTCAACTTACCTGTTGATCTATGTTCCTTCTCTCATCCATGGTCACGAGCTGTGGTTCTTGACCAAAAGAACAAGATCCCGGACACAAGCGGCTGAAATGGGTTTCTTTCGCAGGGTGTCCGGGGTCTCCCTTAAGAGATTGAGTGAGAAGCTCAGTCATCTGGGAGGGACTCAGAGGCGGGCTGCTACCTCTCCACATTGAGAGGAGCGAGGTGAGGTGGCTCGGGCATCTGATTAGGATACCTCCCTGACGCCTCCTTGGTGAGGTGCTTTGGGCATGTCCCACCGGCAGGAAGCCCAAGGACACGCTGGAGGGACCATATTTCCCCCGCCAGGCCTAGGAACACCTTAGATCTCTCCGAAAGAGTTGCAAGACGTAACTGGGAGAGGAAAGTGTGGGATTCCCTGCTAAAGCTGCTGCCTCCGAGACTCGATCCCAGATAAACGGTAGAAAATGATACACAGAGAGAGAGAGAGAGAGAGAGAGAGAGAGAGAGACAGAGAGAGAGACAGAGACCAATATATAGACACACATATGCTGCGGTGTGCCGAGAAGACAATGAAACTTGACGATTTCGAGGAAGTAAAAGTCGTAACAAGGTTTCCATCGGTGAACCTGCAAAAGGATCATTTCTGGAGAGCAGCTAGCGGCCCGCGCAGTCTCGAGCGGCAGGGTCCTGGTGGCGTGTCGATAGGACGGTCAAACTTGACTGTCTCCAGGAAGTAAAAGTCGTAACAAAGTTTCCGTAGGTGAACCTGCGGAAGGATCATTTCTGGAGATCAGTCCCGAGGGCACCGCGGCGGCCTTCCTATTTGTCTTTGCCCAGCCCTTGCGACGTTCCTCTGTCGGCGATGGCCGAGTGTGGGCTAATTGATTCGGTGTGTGTGTGTGTGTGTGTATATATATATATATATATATATATATATATATATACACACACGGTATATGTATATGTGGATAGATAGAAACACACGCACACAGGTGCTCAAAAAAAAATTGTCATGAAAAAGTTGATTTATTTCAGTAACACAATTCAAAAAGTGAAACTTGTGTTATGCCTACATTAATTTCACACAAACTGATACATTTCAGGTGTTAATCCATTTAATTTTGATAATTATATCTAAAAACTAAGAAAAAACCAAATAAGTTGTAATAAAATAATTGAGTCAACATGCTCATCAGACGCAATTTTACATCAGCAATAAAACGACATCTCTCAACTCCCACTGCATGTCAGTTCGAATGTGAGCCAGCTTCCTGAGACAACAAAGCTGTATTGAATGTACATGGGTCGACAAAGTGCAGAACTTGTTCTGATGGGAAGTGACTTTCAGGTCTCCGGGCGTGCGGTTCTTTATGAGCAAGGTAAAGTATTTGGCTGCCAAACAGAATTCAAAGCAACGAAGACAGCTGTGATTTGGATCTCTCAACCACTGGAAACTTGATTTTTATTTCATGTATTTTAAACATGCATAGGCTGTGTCATTTGATAGTCATTTCACTGATCAGCTGAATGCAGTGTTTTCTGACCTTGGCTGGATATGTGCACCGTACAGTTCGGAGAGAGGAGGTATAGATGCAAAATCAAGGAACAACACCGGGCGGGACACGAGACTGACAAGAGACAGTTAAGACATTTCTTCATTTCTTGATGCGGTGGATCACATGACCCAAAGCACATCTGAAGCGCAATGCTTTGCCACAGTGCAGAGGGATATTTAGTGCATATATGGTGATGAAATGTCTTTTTACAGCGCACCGTAGTTTCATCCAATAAGGTGCGTTACTTCGTTGCTGAGAAGTGTTATTTGGGCCACATAATGTGAGTGAAGTGATTTGAAGGCAGTGTAACTGCAAATCAATCGCTAATTTGACCAGACGCAATCACAACAGCAACATGATCTGGAAATGCTTCTTAATTTAAAAAATGAGAGTGACGAGAAAATTAGTTTCGCTCTCTGCCAGCTCCCGTACTTGGCTTCTTTCTGTTCCCTCGGTTTCATCTATATTGACATAAGAAATGTGCTCAATGAATTTACAATTTTCATTTATCTTTGATGATGTTCTGAATTTTTCTTTTTTGTTGGGATATTGTGAAAAATGAAGTTTTACAATCACATTTCTGCTTTCCGCCTTTGGGTGAACTTGTCAGAGCTTCGCAGTAGTTTTTTTTACGTCAACAGTCAATGATAGAAATACAATTAAGAGCAGTTCAACAAGCGCACCTGATGTTTTGTCACTTAGGGCTGAGACCTTTTAAACATTGCCTGCAAGTTGAGCGTGTGCATTTTGGCAGACACTTTCGTACTAGGGATACAAAATTTCAGTGGCTGCCCGTTTGTTTGGTCCCCAACTGACTGACGCATGCGCAGGTGTTCTTGTGCGAGTCAGTTCTTGAAAAGGTTCACCCCGTTGATAGCATCCATCCTTACTTGACTGTCTCTTTGGAGGTGTGACGAGGATCAATATTTCTTCAACTGTTCCATTATTTCAACTGGAGTAGTACCTGCATTAAAAAAAAAAAAAGTTCAGGTCTGAACTGATCAACCATTACTTAAGCTGGATTTACACAAAATCTCCATCTTTCTGCTCTCAAGATGTACAATTCAGATATGTGCTATGGCAGGAAAAAAAAGGAATGCAATATGATAGCTTTAAGCACAAGCAGGACGACTCCAAATGCGGACAAACATTTGAAACAGTCAACGATGGAATTGGATCTTTACAGATTTTTTTTTTTGTTAAATATAGATTTTGGGGAATCGGGGAGTACAAGTCCCCCCCAACTTCCCATGGAAAATGGACAGTGAATGGTCATCATTTTTTGTTTTTTAAATGCATTTGGTTAGATTTTTTTTTCCTCGTTTTTTTCTTCCCCCGCCAGATGCATTTCAATGGGTGTCATGTTTACATGGATTTTCACTCTTCGCGGGCCAACTTGTTCCTTATCGCCCCCACTGTCCGACTCTGATATGTGTCAACACCAGTGCAGGATCGAGACACAAATTGGATATACTCTGTTTATCTGAGTTGCCCATTACTGAACAACACCGATCGCAGATGATGTGTCGACCTAAACAACACAAGTAAGTACGTTTATGAAAAGAGCTTCTGTAAATATAAACGACAGTGCAACCATGATCTAAATTTATCAGTGGTCCTATGTGACATCACAACAGCAATGGTGAAACATTGCGGCGCCCTCCCTCATTTAAATTTCCCAGGCCCTGGTTATGTGGTTATCAAAACCCTAAATTGTCCATAGTTGTGAATAGGAACTGTTTTCGTGATCCTCTCTTTTACGGTTGCTGTAAAAGGTGGCTTTTTCCTGTTTTTTTCCCTCTGGCATCGCAGATGGAAAGTGCCAGGCCAAAGCTTACTTAAGTACAGGCAAACGTTTGTAGGCGCGCTGCAAAAGCGGCCTTATAACCGACTGGTAATCAGTCCACGGTGTATTGATGAATATATTGTAACTAATACATATTCAAATTGAGGAACGCAAAATGTGAGTGTAGATTTCAGCACCATGTAAGTCTAAGATGTCAATCAGAATGTGAAACTTGAACTGAAATGAAAAATGAATGAATTGAAAATAGATTTTGAATAGCATGAGCAAATGTGTCCAAACCTTTGCCTTGTGAAACAACCAGTGAAGGAGGCCAATGTGCAGTGTTGGTTTACCTTATTAGCGGCGTCCAGTGACGAGATGAGTGTATTAAGTTCCTCTTTGTTCATCTCCATGGAAAAAGAGTTGAGGGTTCCGTTCTCTCTTACATCCAGACTAAGACTTAACAGAGGAGTCTGAAGAGCTGAAATCTTGTCACTGGACAGCGCCAACTAGAGGTAGGGGGAGGTACAGGAATGCAAATAAAATCAACTGCTTGTTTCCATGACAACCATATATACAGTATTCATGATACCATTTCCAAACTTTGGGTCACGTCCAGGTTTTTATTGTGTCACAAAATGTCTGTAATCTTGCTATCATAGCTTTGATTGACCCTTTTGTCCATCCATCCATCCTTTTTCCAGTCCGCTTGATCCTCACAAGGGTCGCGGATGGTGCTGGAGCCTGTCCCAGCCGTCTTCGGGCAGTAGGCGGGGGACACCCTGAACCAGTTGCCAGGCAATCGCAGGGCACACAGAGACGAACAACCATCCGCGCTCACACTGACACCTAGGAACAATTTGGAGTGTTCAATCAGATTGCCATGCATGTTTTTAGAATGTGGGAGGAAACTGGAGTACCCAGAGAAAACCCACGCAGGAACGGGGAGAACATGCAAACTCCACACAGGGAAGCGGGAGCCAGAATCAAACCCTACACCTCTGCACTGTGAGATCGACGCAGCTAACCACCGGACCACCCTGACCCTTTTGTATTTGAAGGATATTCTGTTTGGATGAGTGCCACTCGGTGGGCCGATACCCGGTTTGATGGTTTACTCTGGTTAATCAAAGTCAAGGTTTCTGCAAAAACTGTGCGTCACCGGTAATGAGCTTTTTTTTTTTTTTTTTTTGGAAGCAATTTCGAAGTATGGCACACCCTGCTGCAATACGATTGGTTATCTGCAAAGAAGTGACCGTCACGAACTCTACGAGTCGCCTCTTTTAAGTTAAGGACAAGATGCCCGCCACATTTATTTTTTTTCTCCTTCCCATGTGAGCAGAGAGTGAAAGTGTGAGGGGTCACACACACACATCCACTCAGAGGAGAGGAAATAAGAGATTTAGCCACTGTGCTAACTAACTCTGGCATAATTACAAGCAATGGTCCATCTATAAATTTGTAAATCGCGCCCCTTATTGTACTTCCTGAATGGAGCGGTTGGCATGGCACCTGCGGCATCTCGTCGGAGGTGAGTGTGAATCTACGTGTGTCAATGTAGATTTCAAACCACAGAAGAAACTGAGTGTGCACCCTCGTTCACACAACTGAAACTGTGATGGAAATGGGAATGGTGTTGTGTCCTCTTTGTCGAACAAACTGTGGAAATGAAAGAATGAGTGTAGAAATGTAATGTGTGTGTGTGTGTGTGTGTGTGTGTGTGTGTGTGTGTGTGGTGCGCACCACTGTCACCACGTGCACAGAGAGGGTGAAAGCAGAGTGCATCTTAAAGGGAACATTGCTTACATTAACAAATGAAGGAAATGTTTGTTTACTCTCAAGGTGTCTTCATTTTTGTTTCAACATTTGTACCAGTGGGAGAAGTCTACTTTGAGTAGTATAAAGAACATTTGTCTAATTCCTTGTGAGCTGGTCCTCAGCTCATAAATGCACAGCTATGAACCTTCTGGATTCAAGGCTCAAGAGTAACTTTTTTTTTTTTTTTTAACACTAGGAGCGTTTTTTTTTTTTTGCAATTATTTTTTAGCAAGTTGGAGATTTAGTGGGTGGTGCTAGTGGCGCAATGGATAGGGTGAAGATGATGGGTTTGACTCCTGGCTAGCTTGTGTGATTTTTGGCGGCCCGGAGATCGAGTGGTGAGCACGTCGACCTCACAGTGCAGAGGTCGTGGATTCGATCCAGGCTCCGCCTTCCTAAGTGGAGTTTGCATGTTCTCATCGTGTCTGCGTGGGTTTTCTCTGGGAACTCCATTTTCCAATCCGCTTTATCCTCACAAGGGTGGCGGGGGGGTGCTGGAGCCTATCCCAGCCGTCTTCGGGAAATAGGCGGGGGACACCCTGAACCGGTTGCCAGCCAATCGCAGGGCACACAGAGACGAACAACCATCCACACTCACACCTAGGGACAATTTTGAGTGTTCAATCAGCCTGTTATGCATGTTTTTGGAATGTGGGAGGAAACCTGAGTCAGCGGAGAAAACCCACGCAGACCTGGGGAGAACATGCAAACTCCACACAGGGAGGCCCGAGCCGGAATAGAACCCTGCACCTCTGCACTGTGAGGTTGATGCGCTAACCAGTGGACCGCCGGGCCGCCACAAAAATGCTCAAAAAGACTAAATTAAAAAATGTACTGGTTGCGCTGCCGCGGGTAGATGAAAATGACAACATTTAGAGGCAGTCTGGAGGGCAGTGTATTATGACACATGCTAAAATACTCACTACTCCAGTGAAGTAGCATTAATGTTTATGAACGCCTTTTTTGTTAAATTATTAATGTTTTTGATTGAAGAAATGCTAAGTTTAAACTGAAATGTATATTTGTGTTTGAAATTGCTGCATAGAAAATGCTTTGAGACAAGAAAATAGTTTGCTGCTATGAGCGTTATGAATTCAAGAAACACTAACTGTTGATTAGGTAAAAACCAAGCCAACCATTTCGAAACCAATTGGTTGTTGGTTATTTAGTGAAGTGTATTATTTTCACTTTTGCATTCATAATTGCTCTTTAATCAAGCAAAAATGAAATGTAACTTGGAATTTTCAGGAAGACACTGAAACACTAAAAGATGCAATAGCTATAGCCCCATGTTACATTGTCATATTTTTATGAAGAAAACTCTTGTTTCAGCTCCTTGGGATTAACTGCAAAAAATAATTGCGCCTTAAAATTACAAAATAGCTCCTCAAATGAAGTCACAGATTAACAAAACAAAGAAAAAAGTTCTTTTGAGCCTTGGATGCATTTCTTTATGTACCAATTATCAATAGGTTGTTCAAAAAATAAAACAGATTGTGTTCAATGGAAGAAAATGCTGTTTTTATTGACACAACTATTGAAAAAAAAATGGACATTTTTTTAACTTGAACTTTGATTCTGCAATATTTTTGCTCACAGTTATGCCGAATTGACACATTATTGGCATGCATTTTTGCCTTTTGTAAGCCACCTGCCATAGGTTACATAAAGTAAGCAGTAATTCTCTAAGACGTCAAAGTACTTTTGTCAAACCTTTTGCATTAATAGAAAAAAGATTTGTATTTCAAGAATGTTATGTTTCTAATCCAAGATTAAAGGTGTTCATTTCCATTCATAATTGCAGGACAAATAAGAATGTAACAATGTTACAAAAACTTTGGATACTGCCTGAAGGTTTTTTTGAGGTGTGACAGCCTTGATGCCGGACATATTTTTATGTTCATCCATCCATCCATCCATTACATGAACAGACAGTATTTGACTGTATATCTTGTTCACACACACAAAAAAAAAGAAACTTTATTCGTGTCCTATTTACAGGACACAGACATAGTGAACGAAGCAAAGCGTTTATTCACCTTCAGCTGCCAGTCAAAGTCCTGTAACATAGCAGAGGAGATTGCGTGGGTTCTAGTCAACAGAGCATGGCAAATCTCTTCCCGTCGTGATCTCAGTACGTTGAGCACAGCCTCTGAGTGGCTGCTACTCAACTCAGACAGGCGAATCATCACCTGAACACAACCAGGAGGAAACACTGGAAATCTGACTTGGAAATACAAGAGTTTCTCACCACCACAGTTCGTGTGTCGACTGTCCCTTAATGTGCTCTCACCTCCTCGTCAGAGCTGTTGTTCCCTACGGACAGCCGGAAGACCGCTGTCAAAGAGTTGGTAATCTCCAGCCACTCCTCCAGGCTCCAGGTGGCATTGTAGTCCCCTTTGCGAGGAGGTTCTCGGCCACAGAGTCCATCCACTACCCTGTGACAAAGCTGCAGACGCGCAGGACTGTAAGGCTATGTGTCATGGTTGAAAGTGTGAAACAGCAGCTCAGGCTTGTTAAGTACATAATTTTCATTCTTTGATCGGGGAGGGGGAGGGGGGGGGGACTTTCACATGATGACCTGAACAAAGATTTGATAGCAATATGAAGTCAAAGTCTGGATGCTCTCAGATATTCGTTATATATTAATAGAAAGCCTACATTTGCAAATAAAATATGGCTGCCATTCACAGGTTGACCAGTGTTGACGGATGCAAAAAAACAAACAAATAAAAAACATATCATTGAATACGCACCACATTCGGTGACATTTTTCATTAAGGAACTCATACAGTACTTCTTCAAAGTTTCACACAGATTTATATTCACCTGCGCACATCAAAATAAAAGTATCGCATTCTTGACGTTTTAGTTCGACTTCCTGAAGCTGCAGAAATTGTTTGGCCAGATGCGCTGTCAATCTTTACGTTCATCCATGAGGTCAGTGGTTTAGGAAAAAAATGAGCACCATCAGGAATAAATTAGCACCAAACAACAAACTCTGTTGCTCATTTGAGAACTACACCAAAATGTTTATGTGCAACTATTAACAATTTTTCTTGCGTTCCGACGTGTGGATCAAACGCCTTTTTGTTCGGCAAACCCAGTTTGCAGTTAGCATTGCGTCAACGTTCTATTCAGTTTAAAATTCATTCACGTGGTTTGATTGCTCAGAAAGCGTTCACCATCAACAATCTTTAAACGTGTTGCTGTCCACATAAATAAGACACTTATTTGCACTTACTTGAAGACACTCCGAAAGGGACAAGGTGTTTAGTTGAACCACCATAATTTTCCCAGTTCAGCTTCTTTTTCGTCAGCTGACACACGGCGATAGTCACGTGACTGCGTCATGAGGCATTGAAATGCATTGTGTATAAATGAAAATCAATATAATCAACGACTAGTTTGTTTGTTTCATCTCACCACACTCATTGTTATTGTTAACGCGTTGCAAGCCTTGAGTGAGCACGACAAATAATAGCGCGATAATGTATTTTAAACCCCAACCACGACGTCAAAAGATAATACGAAATGAAATGTTAATATCACTTTCATCCCATCCTTTAAATATTTTATTGTAATTATAGATTTGGAAACGCAAGCTTCGATAACGGGATGTTGCGACACTTCCCTTGGAAGGAAGCGGAAGGGGAACAGAATGTGGGTGAGAGGATTATACATTGCCGCCGGTGTGTTCAACTGCTCGTTTTTTTTTATTTGGAGAAATAAACAAGTCCTGTAATGGTACCGATGAAGTGAACTAACTGAGGCGTCCACTGTGAATCAAACCGCCAATTCCTCATTTGGACATTAAAAACAGGGTAAGTCTATCATGGGATGACAGCCGGTCCCTTAGTGTGTGTGCGTGTGTGCGTGCGCGCGTGCATGGTTGTTTCATTGTGATGCATCAAGTACACACGCAAATGAACCATAACTACAGTGTGCCTTTTTGATTTGCGGCAATATAAAACATTTACAGTTTTCCCATGACACGACAAACCTTTTCGAGTTAAACAGAGACTATTGGGAATGTCAAAGATCAATGTGTTGTTTGTTGACAGCACTTTGCTAGATTCCAATTTAATAAATAAGATATCATAAGATATCCTTTATTTGTCCCACACTGGGGAAATTTACAGTCTACAGCAGCAATTTTGGGGGGGTAGAAAGAATTTACGTAATTATCCATTACACTGTAGACTTTACAATTCAGGGGTGTCAAGCTCATTTCACATTGTGGGCCACATACGGCCTTAGTCGATGTCAAGTGGGCAGGACCATTAAAATTATACCATACTCTGCTATAAATAACCAAAATATCATGTCTTTCCTTTGTTTTGGTATAAAGAAGCACAAGAACATGAGGAAAATGTTGAAATTTAATGAACAAATCTTTGACAAAACATTTCATGAAGCACCTTAGATTTCCTTAGACAAATGTGCAATTCACTTTTATTATTCACATATATGCATTGCAACTGATCCCACTGATTTGTACAAAGGTATAAACCTTTAACAAGTAATTGGTATTGAAAAATATAATAATGCACTTTAATATTAAACGATATTTATAAAGAAAGGAATTTTTAAACCATTTACACTTGTGCATATAAAATCGAAATGTCATCCTTGCCTACACTTTACAAATTAAAGAAAGTGTTACAAATGACTTGATTCTCTGTTTCAATTGGCAGTCTAAATCTGTTGATAGGTCAGAAATCCACTCTGCTATCGTATTCCTTTTCAGGCTAATACTGGTAAAACCTTGTCGCTTCTCGGGACATACAAGCTCAGCCGCCTTCATCATGCATCGTTTAACAAAGTCACAATCGGAAGCTTTGACGCCAATGCTAATTCGCTAGCAATTAGGTAGCTGGCTTTTATTGCTGCGGCTCTGTATGAAAGGTGACTGCTGTTTCCTCAGACCTGCCTGCAGTTTGTTGATCTTATCTCCTCAGTTTTCCTTGCAAGCCATCAAAATTTTCACTGGGAAGAGTCTCGTAGTGGTGTCGAAAATTATATTCCTTCAATACCGAAACCTGTTGCAAACACACCAAGCACAAAGGTTTTCCGTGCATTTCTATAAATAAATAGGACGTGGTCCATTTTTCATTGATAATTCTACACTCCGTATCTACTTTTCTCTGTTTGGATAATGACATTTTGGCTAATGAGGGTGTAGGGGAGGGGTCGATACTAGGGTAGAAACAACATCGAAACAAGCAACAGATGGGGCATTGATCCCGTCTGCTGTGTTGGTTCTGTCTCAGTGACAGACTGAGACTGCTGTTGTCTTCTTCTCTCATCAAAACAGTGGATAATCCATGAATTGCATGTTATTAAAAATATTCATTCGTGTCTTTTATGCATTTTTTCACTTTTAAATCATCCTGCAGGCCTGATCGAACCTCCTAGGGGCCGCATGTTTGACACCACTGCATTACATCTTTGGAAACAGGGGCGGGAAGCAGCTGTCAACAATGGTCATGAGCAATAGATTAATCCAGTGCTTCTCAAATAGTGGAGCAATGCCAGGGTTTTCGTGTGTTTTTTTTCACCGAAGAAAATAGAATAAATTGTAATTGCACATCCACTAGAGCAGTTGGCAGTGGCAGCCTCAAAATGTCAGAGACTGCACAGAGAGTATTAGCTCAATGGTTTAGAGCAGATGTGACAAAAGAAAGTCACCCGAAATATGTCGAGGCATATGAAACACTTGGCTTCAGTGTGACTACAGTGGGAGACGTACGAGTCAAAAAATGCCAGCTGCCGACAGCAGGAAGCAAAATAAATCAAGGCGCCAGACATTACACCTCAATCATGCTGATAAGCCGCTGGAAAAGTTGTGCACTGCAAAATGTGCTCATCGAATCCATCAATTCTGACATCCTCATTTTGAGTTTAAAAAAAAAAAAAGTTTTCAAGACTAAAGTGTTTTATATCATGGGCTCCTGAGTTAATGTTGATGAACTGAATTTGAATTTGTTATTATTTATTGCTATTGTCAAGCTCATTTCACATTGTGGGCCACATACGGCCTTAGTCGATGTCAAGTGGGCAGGACCATTAAAATTATACCATACTCTGCTATAAATAACCAAAATATCATGTCTTTCCTTTGTTTTGGTATAAAGAAGCACAAGAACATGAGGAAAATGTTGAAATTTAATGAACAAATCTTTGACAAAACATTTCATGAAGCACCTTAGATTTCCTTAGACAAATGTGCAATTCACTTTTATTATTCACATATATGCATTGCAACTGATCCCACTGATTTGTACAAAGGTATAAACCTTTAACAAGTAATTGGTATTGAAAAATATAATAATGCACTTTAATATTAAACGATATTTATAAAGAAAGGAATTTTTAAACCATTTACACTTGTGCATATAAAATCGAAATGTCATCCTTGCCTACACTTTACAAATTAAAGAAAGTGTTACAAATGACTTGATTCTCTGTTTCAATTGGCAGTCTAAATCTGTTGATAGGTCAGAAATCCACTCTGCTATCGTATTCCTTTTCAGGCTAATACTGGTAAAACCTTGTCGCTTCTCGGGACATACAAGCTCAGCCGCCTTCATCATGCATCGTTTAACAAAGTCACAATCGGAAGCTTTGACGCCAATGCTAATTCGCTAGCAATTAGGTAGCTGGCTTTTATTGCTGCGGCTCTGTATGAAAGGTGACTGCTGTTTCCTCAGACCTGCCTGCAGTTTGTTGATCTTATCTCCTCAGTTTTCCTTGCAAGCCATCAAAATTTTCACTGGGAAGAGTCTCGTAGTGGTGTCGAAAATTATATTCCTTCAATACCGAAACCTGTTGCAAACACACCAAGCACAAAGGTTTTCCGTGCATTTCTATAAATAAATAGGACGTGGTCCATTTTTCATTGATAATTCTACACTCCGTATCTACTTTTCTCTGTTTGGATAATGACATTTTGGCTAATGAGGGTGTAGGGGAGGGGTCGATACTAGGGTAGAAACAACATCGAAACAAGCAACAGATGGGGCATTGATCCCGTCTGCTGTGTTGGTTCTGTCTCAGTGACAGACTGAGACTGCTGTTGTCTTCTTCTCTCATCAAAACAGTGGATAATCCATGAATTGCATGTTATTAAAAATATTCATTCGTGTCTTTTATGCATTTTTTCACTTTTAAATCATCCTGCAGGCCTGATCGAACCTCCTAGGGGCCGCATGTTTGACACCACTGCATTACATCTTTGGAAACAGGGGCGGGAAGCAGCTGTCAACAATGGTCATGAGCAATAGATTAATCCAGTGCTTCTCAAATAGTGGAGCAATGCCAGGGTTTTCGTGTGTTTTTTTTTCACCGAAGAAAATAGAATAAATTGTAATTGCACATCCACTAGAGCAGTTGGCAGTGGCAGCCTCAAAATGTCAGAGACTGCACAGAGAGTATTAGCTCAAT
The DNA here is from genome assembly GCF_001891065.2 of Hippocampus comes. Classification (NCBI taxonomy): domain Eukaryota; kingdom Metazoa; phylum Chordata; class Actinopteri; order Syngnathiformes; family Syngnathidae; genus Hippocampus; species Hippocampus comes. The sequence goes on from NW_017805874.1 coordinate 651,571, forward strand.
GGTTTAGAGCAGATGTGACAAAAGAAAGTCACCCGAAATATGTCGAGGCATATGAAACACTTGGCTTCAGTGTGACTACAGTGGGAGACGTACGAGTCAAAAAATGCCAGCTGCCGACAGCAGGAAGCAAAATAAATCAAGGCGCCAGACATTACACCTCAATCATGCTGATAAGCCGCTGGAAAAGTTGTGCACTGCAAAATGTGCTCATCGAATCCATCAATTCTGACATCCTCATTTTGAGTTTAAAAAAAAAAAAAGTTTTCAAGACTAAAGTGTTTTATATCATGGGCTCCTGAGTTAATGTTGATGAACTGAATTTGAATTTGTTATTATTTATTGCTATTATTTAATTTAATTTTCAGAATGAAATAGTCCAATAAGTTCGTCAAAAATATTAACTGTTTAAACAAGGATTTTTTTTTCAGGCAAATTGATGCACATAAAATATTTTGAGTTTCAGATGAAAAAACAATGTTAATAAAGTTATTCTTTGCTGTCAGTTGAACTATATTTCTTTTTTTTTCTTTTATTTAATGTTAATAAGGATGCAATGAAATGCAGAGGTTTACTGATAACAGTTTTATTGACAAATGATATTGATAGTGGTGGCAGAGAATCGGGGGGACGTGAATTGTTTTCTTCCTGTTAGTGGGGGCGTAACAGAAAATAATTGAGACGCAATGGATTAATCTAATATGCTATAGTATGTGCATTTGATTTGTCGAGCACGGTACTTTGATGAATTTGGCATTTCTTCATTTCGCCAAAGTGGACTCCAACATTGCTACTCTTCTCTCAACGGAGAAAACCCCTACATTGGCTTGCTGAAAAAACTGACAAGGCACAAAGCTTCTGGGAGAATCTCCTTTGTACAGAGCGGAACTGACCGTCGGGCGTACTGGGCAGATTTCCGGTGTGCCAGTGTCCTCAGAGGATGTGGTGCAATTAATTTATTTTTGTTACATTTATTTGCAATGTTTTTCCTCATTGTTTTTGTCCAAAAGCTCAGCCCTCAAAGCAGAGGGAACTTTAAACAGCTGAAAGAGTTAACAGTAAAATGTACCAATCAATGCTGCTAGCAGAGATATGTGGTTGCCTCAATGTGAGTGTCTAACGGGTTTTGAGTCTCTTCACGAAATGACTATAGGAGAGTTTCCTCTGGACTGGAAACTCTTAGAATGGCTCAGGCGTGCCCTCCAGCTCGTGCTTTAATTCCTGCTGTGCCAGTAGCGTTCTGAGCAGCTTCCAATAACAAACAACTCATCCCAACTCAACATGAATTATATAGTACTTTAAAACAACTATTGCTGCATACCAAGTGCTATACATGAAATAAAAATCTGTCATAAAATAACAAGAAGAGTGAAAACAGTACAGTGGTACCTCTACTTAGAACATTTCTTTATACGAGATTTTTAAATTACGAAAATATTGCCTCTTGTTGCCAAAAAAAATTTCAAAATATGAAAGGTAAAAATACAGTATGGGCTGCTCTCGCAGCTCTGAGTTTCCTGAACGCAACACACGTAGAGCTGCCCCGCCATTGGCTATTACCGAGCATCATATTGCCATCCCATTGGGTAAGAGGGACCTCTAATGTATGTATCTATGAATGAATGAATGAATAAATACTTTATTGTCAATGCACACTTGTTACAACGATATTTTGCAGGAGCCCCCCCCCCCCAAGTGTATCGTGAAATATAAAAAAAGTATATAAGTATAAATACATTGCACTCCCCGAGACCGACCCACAATCACATACACACGTTTAAAAATTGAGATTTAACATTATGAATGGATTTTTTTAAATTTTGACTATACACTGTTCAAAGAAGGGTTGAAGTAGTTGTTCTAGCAAAATATATTAATTTGTATGAATCAGACAATGACATGAGGACATGTAAAATATTCGGCACTAATTAAAATACAGTCAAAGTTGTCTTACAAAATTATATGAATCAAACATTAACATGACACTATATGGACGATTTCGGACCTAACTGCAGATACAGTCGGTGATATCATGAGGTACAGGTATATAGTAAAATTGCACTCCCATAGCCCTACACATTCACATGCACACAATTTAAGAATTTAGATTCAACAGCCTGACTGCCCAGGGATAGAAAGTGTTTCTGTGTCTGTTGGTCCAGCTTCTCATGACTCTATATCTCCTGCCCGAGGGCAGGAGGTTGAAGAAGCACCTGCCAGGGTGGGATGGATCAGTCAGGATTTTCTTTGCCCTTTGTAGCCCCCTTGAGTTCGCAATGTCATCCAGGGATGGCAGGGGGCAGCGATGATTTTTTGTGCCGCCTTTATGACTCTTTGCAGAGCATTCCTGTCCTTGGCCATGCAGCCGGCATACCATGCTGTGATGCCATACGCCAATACGCTCTCCACTGTGGAGCGGTCGAATGTGTGTCGCAGGTGTGCCCCCGTCTGGCATTTTTTCAGCAATCTCAAGAAGTGCAGCCTCTGTTGCGCTTTCCCGACCAAAGCATCCGTGTTGGTGTGCCATTTGAGGTCATCCTCTACATGCACACCCAGGAACTTGAACGTCGAGACCTTCTCCACACAGACACCGCCTATCTGTAGTGGGGAGGGGTCTGCTCTCTTCCTCCTCCAGTCCATCACCATCTCCTTTGTTTTGCTGGTGTTCAGTAGCGAGTTGTTTGATGAACACCAGCCTACGAGTCTCTGTACCTCCTCCCTGTACGCCGTCTCATCGCCATCGGAAAGGAGACCCACCAATGTGGTGTCATCGGCAAATTTCATGATGACATTTGAGTCATACATGGGGGTACAGTCATGTGTGTACAGCGTAAACAGGAAGGGGCTCAGCACACAGCCCTGGGGGGAGCCCGTGCTGAGTGTCAGTGTGGAGGATGTGTGGGGCCCCACCCTCACAGTCTGTGGTCGATCTGTCAGAAAGCTTCTTATCCATTTGCAGGTGGGGAATGGGTAGTCCAGGTCCTACAACTTTGTGATGAGAATGTCCGTCAGGATAGTATTGAATGCTGAACTAAAATCCACAAAAAGCACCCTGACATAGCTTCCTTGCTTCTCTCCATGGCTCGCGGCAGCGTGAACAAAGGTGGAGATGGCATCAGCTATTGATCTATTTTGTCTGTAGGCAAACTGATGCTGGTCAAAGTTCTGTGGGAGGCGTGATTTTAGGTGGCGAAGAACTAGCCTCTCAAGACATTTTATGTCCACTGGGGTCAGTGCCACTGGTCTGTAATCATTCAGGCTGCTGATGGTATGTTTCTTGGGGACAGGTATGATGGTAGCTGCTTTTCAGGCATGATGGGACGGTGGCCTGTGCCAGGGAGGAGTTGAAGATCTGTGTTAGGATCCCTGTCAGTTGGTCCGTGTGGACAGATAAATACAGTAGATAGATATGTGTCTATGCAGCGTCCTCGTCATTCGCCCCTCTGGACACGAGGTGTTCCGATAGTTATACGTTAAAGTGAATCACCATGGACGTTTTCGACGGATTGTTCAAAGTCGACAAAAGCAAACATCCTTGGATCAGTTCTTGACAAAACACCAGGCAAAAACCACTTCTGAGAGAGAACATAGACTAAAGAGCTCAAAAAAATGAAGACACAGTTAAAAGTTAAATGACCATCATTTTAATTCTTTTTTTACATTTGTTTGTTTGTTTGTTTATTGGTTATTGAACATAAAAGCATATACAGTAATTAATTGACAGAAAGTAAGTAAGAAAGTAAAATAGAAAAAAAGGAAAAAAGAAAACAGTCATCTTACAACACGTCAAAAAAACCTATCTAGTCCTATCTGAAGTTATGTTTTCATATATAAATAGATCATTTTTATATCAATCATAAAAGAAATAAGTCTCCATAAAAGCTCATACTTTTACCCTTATCCGTGCAATACTTATCTATTTTACAACTTTTGGTTTGTATCGGGATTATACACATACACACCCTAGCACTTTTATATGTCGATTTTTTTCTTGTATTCATAATGGATATTGCAGTACATTACTCAATTTATTCACTTAATTCTGATTTATTATTATATTTAATGAATGTTTCGGATTTATAACCTTAACTCTGATTGATGTAGTTTTTTTTGTACTATTCTCTTGAATTTGCTTTTGAACTCAGCAAGCGGTTTACTCATTTTAAGGTCCGTTGCAAAATTATTCCACAGATTAACGCCTATTACAGATACACCTATCTGGTTGATGTTAGTTCTTGTTTTGGATTTTTTGTATAGGTTGGTACCTCTTAAATCAGGGGTCCCCAACCTTTTTTGCCCCACGGACCGGTTTATGTCAGACAATATTTTCAGGGACCGGCATTTAAGGTGTGGCGGATTAATACAACAAAATAATATGGTATGAGCTGCATGAAAACTCTGGTGTTTTCAAAATATAATAATAAACACAAGGAGCGTCTAATCTGGCCGCAATACTCTGGTATTATGGTAATGTTTAATGCCTTTAAAATACAATACAACGCAAATTCAAAGTGCATGAAAATGACGACTCACCACAGCCCCGAGCTTGATTTTCTGCAACCAGACGGTCCCATCTCGGGGTAATAGGAGACAATGACACCTCAAGTGTGTAGATTATGTCCAGTCTACTTCGTAATTTTGTTTTAGTCGCCGTTGCTGCAAAAAAAAAAAAAAAACACCTCACACAGGTAGGATGTCGGAAATAGCAACAGTGCTATTGTTGTGATCTCAGTATTCAGCCATAACTTTAATCCAGTTGTCTCGAACGTACTTTTAAGGCCGCCGTCATTTGCGATCTCCAGCAGTTTTTTTTTTTACTCATTTTGCGAGCTCCAGCATTTTGTTATTAGCGTAATCGGTCACGTGACGGAAAAGTGTGGCTTGACGTGAGTCAAGCGTGACACAGACGGATGCAACGGAGAATCCGGTAATTTTTCAAAATCAAACATCTTTCGCATTCCGAAACAAATAAAACGGAATTAAGGCAAGTTCTTTCTGTGCGGCGCGGTACCAAATGCCCTGCGGACCGGTACCAGTCTGCGGACCGGCGGTTTGGGACCCCTGTCTTAAATCATAGCAGCTTTCTCGAATCAGCGCAGGTTGCTGTGTGCTTTGTACATTAATTGGGCGATTTTGAAGTCAACCAGGTCATAAAATTTCATCGTGTTTAATTTGATAAATAGTGGATTTGTGGGTTGTGTATATTTTGATCTATTAATAATTCAGATTGCTTTTTTTTTGTTGTTTTAAAACAAGGAGTGTGTTTGTTTTACAGGTGCTTCCCCATATTTCCACACAGAAGGTCATATATGGTAGTAATAATGAAGAGTATAATGTATACAAAGAGCTCTTATTTAGCACATCCTTGGTTTTGGAGAGGATCCCGAAGGTTTTGGATATTTTTCCTTTAACGTTATCTATAAATGTGGCTTCCAACATAGTTTTGCATCTATTACTAATCCAAGGAAATTATTTTCATAAGTTCTTTCTATCTCAATTGACTTTACCGTAATTTTAGCTTGGTGTTTGATTGGTCTTGTGCCAAAAATAATTAACTTCGATTGTTTTAGAGTTAAGTGACAATTTATTCCTGTCGAACCATTTTTTAAATTTGTTTAATTAATTAATCCAAAGTTGTCAGGAGCTGTTTCAGATTTTCTCCAGAGCAGTAGAAATTTGTATCATCAGCAAGTAGGACACATTCAAGTTGTTTTGAGACCTTGCAGATATCATTTATATATAAACACAGACACATGAGGAACTCCCATGACTCATTTTCAGTCGATTCGATTTTTTATTGTTGAACTGCACATACTGATATCTGTTATCTAAATAACTTTTTATCCATTTATATGCTACACCTCTAATGCCCCATCTCTCTCATGTATTCAATAATATACTAAGATCTATGATGTCAAAAGCTTTTTTTAGATCTAGAAAAATCCCAACAGTAAATTCTTTGTTGTCTATATTAGTGGCTATTGCTTCCAAAAACTCCATTACTGCCATTCAGGTGGTCCCGTTTTTCCCTGACGCCATATTTATTTTCACTTAACAGCACATGTTTCTGTATTAAGTTATCAAGTCTGCTTGAAAATAATTTTTCTAATATTTTTGAGAATTGTGGTAATAGTGATGTTGGTCTATAATTTGTAAACAAATGTCTTTCTCCACTTTTATTAATTGGAATAACTTCAGCAATTTTCATTTTTGATGGAAAGATACCAGCTTTGAAAGACAGGTTGCATTTGTATGTGAAAGGTCGCACTACAAATTCTATAATCTGTTTTATTATTGTCATATCAATATTAAAGCAATCAGTTGACTTTTTATTTTTAAATGTTCTTACAATATTTGATAGTCTTCATGATTTACAGCAGTAATAAACATTGTGGAAGAGTTTTTTCCACTTATCTATTTCAAACAAGTTTGTTGGATCAGGAATTTGTTTTGCTAGGTTACTGCTGATATTAACAAAATACTCATTAAATTCAATTGCTATTTCTGCAGTTTTTTTCAATAATAGTATTATTGTCTTTAATAAAATACTCTGGATAATCTACTTTTTTCGGACTATTTCTGATTACGTGATTAAGTACTTTACATATTTCTTGTGTCTTGCTTTTATTCTGCTCTAATATTGCATGATAATGGTTTCTCTTACTGGTTCTTATAATATTTACGAATTTATTTTTATAGGTCCTACATTTTATTTCTGCCTCTTTAGTTCTCAATTTTATAAACGATTTAAAAATGTGTTTTTTCTTTTTACATGCATTTTTTTGTACTTACTTGGGTCTTTGTACTTTTTGGAGACATTTGCGTAGGTTTATTGTGTGCTTTGTAAATAAGATGACTATTTTGTCAAGTGTCAAGTGACTGTTTTGTCACATGATGCATAACTCTCATTTACTCTGCAATTACCTAATTGTAACATGCATTTGTTACATATTTCGATGCATTTTAATGCTTTTGGAAACATTCATGTCTGAATTTTTTTTTGGAGGGGGAGGGGCTTGGAACGGATTAGGGCAGGGCAGGGGAACCTATGGCTCGCGAGCCATATATGGCTCTTTTGATGATTGCATCTGGCTCGCAGATAAAAAAAAAAAAAAAATTCTCGCTTGTTTATTAATGCATCCATCGATCGATTTTTCACTGTTTATTTCCGGTTTGGGCTGCAGGTGGCTCCAGGAGCCATTTTGATTGGATGATACTAGCCAACGTTGCCGTTGCTGTGGAAACAGGTATACGCCCCCTTTTGAATCAACCCGCTCGGCCATTAGCTCAAAGCTAATCCTTAGCGAATAAGATGGCGAAAAGAAAAAAAGATGACAAGTTTGGTAGACTTCAGGACGAATGGACCGAAGGATTCGCCTTTGTGGAGAGAACGGGTTCTGCGGTGTGACTGATTTGCAACGTCAAAATACCATCGATGAAACGGTCGAATGCAGAGCGGCACTTTGACACGCCCCATGCTACGTTCGCATCAAAACACTGTGCGAGAGATAGCCGAAAGGAAGCGAGCAAGCTACTGAGCAGTGTGCAAGCTAGCCAGCAGTAACTTCGCGTATGGACCCGGCAAGATGACTTTCATTCCGATAGTTTTGCTGGATTTTTAGCAATCGTGAGGAACGGAAAACCATTCACATTAATGGTGAGTATTATCACAAAATTATTTT
>NW_017805874.1:660474-675629 GCF_001891065.2 Hippocampus comes
ATATATATATATATATATACACACACACACACACACACCCACACATATATGGCTCTCACTGAAATACATTTCCAAATATTTTGCTTTTGTGGCTCTCTTAGTCAAAAAGGTTCCCGACCCCTGGATTAGGGCATTTACATGGAAAACGCGTCGCTATTTATATATTCTAGTTAAGACATTCCTGCCAGAACATATTCATTTCCTAAGTAGAGGTACCACTGTAATTTAATCACAGAAATTAAATATTTTTATCAGCCAATAATGATTAACCAATTCAATTTCACAAAGACTGTCTACTCCCATTAAAGTCTCGTTTATTTTGTGTGATTTTTAGAAAGCTCAGTGTTTAGTTTTAGGATTGACTGATGCTCGAAGGACTCTTTCAGCCTAACCTTGTCATAGCGTGAAACACAGTATCGGTATCTGGATGGTGAGAGCACATATTCAATGCTGAGAACATGCCCGGGGTCGGATATGATATTCTTTGCCAATCGCATCGAGTTGTGAGAAGTGGCTGCAAACAGTACGTCCAGAGGTTGCCCCACACATCATCTTGGAACAGATTTTAATCATGTGTCTCAGTCTTGATTTTTGCAGTGACAGTGACGAAATTTACATGCCATCAATGTTCTGATGAAGGTCAAAATTCTGGTTTCTGTAACATTCGAAAACACCCATTTAGATTGTGAGCACACAGTTACTCCAGTATACATGGTCAGTGTGATCAATTAGAATATTCCCATGCAAACTGTGATGCATAGACAATGTCATGATGCAAATAGACATCAGTTCTGCTTCATACTTCCTACTGTCAAAAATGGACACTATAACAGATGTTATTCTCCACACCAAAAGTGGTCGTTTTTCCTTCTCACTCCAAATGTGTGTTTCTGCTGTTCTGTCTCAGTTTCACCATGTTTGTTTATCTCTGCTTGAGTATTTGCGGTGGGATCTTTATGAGATGCCACACATACAAGTGCCGTATTTTCCGCACTATAGGGCGCACCAAAAAGTTTTCCATTTTCTTAAAAGCTCACCGAGCGCCTTAAAATCTGCTGCGTCTTGTGTATGGTCATTAGGCGTAGAAAAAAAGTAGTGTGTTTCCGGTAACCCGACCGACCGAGAATTTCTACATCGAAAAAAAACTTTACGGTCGGCATTTTTTTCAAACAACCCTCTACGTTTTTGTGTAGAGGGTTTAAATCGGTGCAAACTCTCGCAATATTCACGTTGAGCGCGTGCGTCGTTTGCCCTGTCGTCTGTCAACGACATTGAAACATGGCGGCGGCCGCGATCTCCGACGACAGTTTAAACCGCGTTTTCTGTGTTACAGTCGCAAGCTCGCACCGTAATGTTCAGAAAATAGCATCCATTGATGTATCGAAAAAATTCAGTGAACTATTTGATGAACACCACGGGCCGAGTAAAAACCGAAGGCGGAGGAGGGCGGAGGCGGCGGCGCGCCCCGGCCCCCCGAGTCCGGAGCGGGGAGAAACCTAAATAGGTGGCGGCGGCGCCGGCCGCCGAGCGGGGGGGTCCATGTCGCCGAGCGGTGGGTTCAATGTCTTCTTGTTTTATGTTTTATGGCAATTTTATTTAAATTTTTGATGGAAAAAAAAAATATTTAAAAAACATAATAATAATAATAACTTTGTCCGACCTACCGACCCTATGCTGGAATTTCATGTTACCGGAAACCCCCGATCTTTTTTGTTTGGCTTTACACGAATATGTCGACCCCAAGATGGCTCCTTGCCGGAGACATGTTTACAATGTTATAACTTGATGTTGGTTGAGTGAACTGTGTCGCTGCTTTATGAAATAAGTTTTTCTTGCGGTTCCGAAAAAAGGAGAGCTGTGGTGTTGTTTTTTTAAAACAGTGGGGCCTTGCCACCGAGGAGCTTTTTAACCACATCGGTGACTTCAACCACAGAGATAGGAGAGCCCACCTCAGAGTCCTCAGACTCTTCGGCTTCCCTGGCCTCACCGAACTCTTCCCACACCCGGGGTTTTGCCTCAGCGACCACCGAAGCTGCGTTCCGCTTAGCCAGTCGATACCCGTCAGCTGCCTCTGGGGTCCCACAGGCCATAAAGGCCCGATAGGACTCCTTCTTCAGCTTGACGGCATCCCTTACTGCTGGTGTCCACCAGCGAGTACGGGGGTTGCCGCCACGACAGGCACCAACCACCTTACGGCCACAACTCAGATTGGCCGCCTCAACAACAGAGGCACGGAACATGGTCCATTCGGACTCAATGTCCCCCGCCTCCCCTGGGACATGGGAAAAGCTCTGCCGGAGGTGGGAGTTGAAACTCTTTCTGACAGGGGATTCCGCCAGACGCTCCCAACAAACAGTGCGGACAGCCAGCCCTAAAAATTGGATTTGAAGAAGAATCAGACAGTTGTCAGATATGCCTGTTGCCTGCAAGAACCCAAATGTTCTCAGTCTGCAGCAAAAGTAAAGAAAGTGGTTCACTATATTTTTCAGACCATAAAGTGCACTGAAAATCATTTCGTTTCTGAAAAATCAACAGTGGGCTTTGAACTTGGGTGTGCCTTCTGTACGCATGTCTGCTTTTCAGTTTGTTGTCTTTAATTCAAATTCATTCCTTTTTACTTTGACGCATCTAATCACAAGCAGCCTTCCATGTTTTCGTCAATACCGGAACTAGAACTACTTCCTGCCTCTGGTTCAAAGAATGATTAGAAATGGACTACTAGCTTAATGCTTTCTATCTGGCGTTGGGTTACCAGTGTTACAATGTGGGACAATATCATTGCGCTAAGAGGTAAACATAAAGTTAAATTCCATCCTATTAACTTTCAAATTCACATTAGCGCTCTCATTCTCATCCACATTTAATCGCTAGGAAGTGTTTTTATTATACCGGAATAAAAACTACTTCCTCCTTCATGTCTCAGAATCCTCTCCAAGTCTAATGCTGCGGTCACATCGAACACAAGCTGAATGTATCTGGTGGTGCATTTCTAATGTTATAATGTAGGACCTGCAAGTTAATTGACACAGTCAGCTTCCAGTTGCCACTGGGACTGACCAAAAAAGTTTTGATAATGGTCAGTGCATTGACTTGTTGACGGCAGTTGATCTGTCACCCAAGATAACGTTTAGCATTAGCCAAAATAATAACACAACCGCCGGTCACCAGATTGACAAGTGATGTTCAAACTTTTTTTTTCCCTTTGTCGGAGACTCCCCTCGACTTCTCCACTCAAAGCAAGCCCCCTGTTGTTCCATAACAAACAAAAGCAAGAGAGACACACACTTCCCAATTTTGGCAGAATAGCGTAATAGCGCTGAATCTATCCAATAAACATACTACTACGTACTTGTGATCTATTTAACATACAATAATATGCCTTCAACCCCGTGCCCCTTATGTATGAAAATGTTTTAAAATAAACCAGTTCTTTGATATTCGGCCAAATAATATGGTGTGCCTAATGGTCCAAAAATATGGTGTGCTGTTTATACAATGCAAGTGTGATATTTCTGCATAAAGTAGTTGGATCACAATCAATTAGATGAACAAAAATGACTGTTTTTTTTTTTTCTCTGCAGGATGAGGACCGAATGGATGTCTTCAGTGGGTTACAGGGGAACACATCGCAGTTAAGAACAAGACCTGGCTACCAAGTTGTATAAATGGAAAGACACGAATGGATGCGACGTCAATGTCGAAAACTGTTTGCGCGAGAAAGGGATCGAGGTGCTGTGCCAACCCAAAGTTCAGAGGATTCTCACATCCCCCCACTGAAATTAAAAGCAAAAAGAACAATAAGTGTTGGGCATTGGCCCCATCAGGAAGAATACAGAGATGTTGCCCAAAGTTACAAGGGCAACATCATCCACACAACCAAGTACAGTTTGTTGACCTTCATCCCCATGAACCTGTTTCAGCAGTTTCACAGGTCAGATTTTTCACAAAACTGTAACATATTTATTTACGTGTTTGTTTATGTGTGTTGTAAACTCGAACCCAAAAATTTTTCAGTCTTACCTCTGTTGAAATCACCTTTTTCAAGAATGTCTCCCATTCCTTTTAAATGATCACCTACCACAAATTAAATACAGTGCACTGCATCACTCGTCTTTCTATGGAAAATCACAAACTAAACTGTTCTAGATTAATTTGCATGTAGGATTAAAATAAAGGATGTTTTAGTTATTCTTGAGGAGTTCCTCTGTATTTTGATTCCCTAGGGTGGTATCTGAGCAGCAAAGACTTGTGTTTGTGCACGGCCCGAATGCTGGATTTTCATCAGGGTTCGTTCATGGTTGCAAAAGGTTCCAAAGACATTTGCAAAGTTTTTCTTGTCATAAAGAAATTATGCTTAAAAATTTATGGTGACAAGAAACATTGTTTGAGACAGTTATAATTGTAAATGTCTGACCATTAAAACAGTTTGCAAACGTCTGGTGAACATCTTGCAATCTTGAACAAACACTGATAAAAAAAGAACATTCATTCCATGACTAGATGACTATCACAACGACCTTGATAATCGAAGTCAATGACAATTAATTTAATAGGCGGCACATTGGTTATTTATATATTTATTAATTTAGCGCCTTGTTTTTCTCTTTTAACTACCTCGCGCTCCACTTCCTCCCAGTGGCTGTATGCCTGGCTGCAGCGCACATGTGCAGTCCTGGTAATTCGGGTCAACAGAAGCATTGTGGCTAATGTTGTGTCATAGCTAACTTGTGTTAGCAAAGAGTTCATAAATTTGAGTGAATTTCACCCAAAATTCTGAATACTATCCAAACCTCGCTCTCATGGCAGCACGTCGATGATAAACAAGCATCATAAAAAGGAAGCACGTTGTGGCTGATGCCTAATTTCATTACTGTCATCGGGACATCTTTGTGCCAGGGAGCTCTCACACACAGATAACAGTGTGTGTTTGGCCCAATCCCAGGACCCACAACTGCACCCTTATGCCCCTCAATTGCGCATTCAAGTTGAGGGTGCGAGTCTGTAGGGTCTCCCAATTCTGTGCTCTGTCTCCCCGTACCTTGTGCCTACTTGTTCCACACTTCGGCTGAACCGGCATCCATACCCTCTCAGTTGAAGCATATTCCCCAAAATTCATTGCGGATCTGACAAAAATTGCGGGAAGCCAGCGACGTTCTTTGGAATTCCTATGCCTGTCTCCAAAAAAAGCTTTTCAAGCTCAATGTATTTTTTTATCAGTTGAATTTGTGAGATTTCAATCAATGTTTTAAAGTCACCTACATATTTTGTCCTCGTGTGGTTGCCATACTTAGCAACCTTCTGGCCATTCACCGCAGATCGTGGAGGCCTGAGTCCGAGTTTTTAGTTTTCGACTTTCTGCTACTTTACTGCAATTAAATTTCATTTTACAGAGCAAAATTGCCGCCGTAACAACATAACTGTGGATGCCGCCATAACCATGCATGCCACCATTTTGGGTTTGCACTCATTGGGGTCGGTGGGCTGGGGACTCTGATTGAACCGATCGGTTTGGTCAATTGTCAAAAATTGTTATATATGTTTGTGTGCATGTATGTGTGTGTATGTGTGTGTTTTCACACACATACACACACGCACACACACATACACACAAATAAGTGGTGCGCTACCGTGGTTTGGACTAACGAGTACTATTACGGGGAGGCAAGCGAGTACTAATACGGGTTGGGGACAAGTGAGTACTCCCACGGGCGGAGACACATGACACGATAGGATGAGATTGGAGGAAACATGTCCAAATTCCTACTGCCTTAGTGCAGCCCGAATAAATACTGGTAATGAATGAGCCAAAAAGAATTATGGCAAAGTTCCCTAACACACGAATGATAGTGGACACGAATGGACTGTTATGGCGAGGAACTAATTTGGCTGCACTAATCGAGAGGTAGTAGTGAGGTCGGTGTCCTGTGTTGTGTCATGACTGTTGTCGTGTTTGTCAACCCCAGTCCCTTGTGTGTCCTCGGTACCGCTGCCTCTCAACATAAATAAATATGATCTAACTTTGATTTTAATTTTGCTTTGCCCATTACTGCATGTAGGGCAGCCAACCTCTACTTCCTGTTCCTGATTTTGCTGAACTGGGTACCGGTGGTTGAAGCCTTTCAAAAGGAAATTACAATGATTCCTTTGCTGGTGGTTCTCACTGTCATCGCTGTCAAAGATGCCTTGGAAGACTACAGACGCTATCTCTCTGACAAAAAGATCAACAACAGAATAGTACAAGTGTATTGTGGGTAAGTGATTCTCTGCACTCCCCTGACTTGTATGCGGGCAATGGGGGATCGGTTACCACTCATTGACGGTGTCAATGTGGGCGTGAATGATGCTATGTGACTGACTGGTGACCAGTTCAGAGTGTAGTCTGCCTTCCGCCCGAAGTCAGCCGGAGAAGGCTCCAGCGACCCTCTTCAGGATAACCGGTGTTGAAAATTGATGGATGGATGGATGGAATTGGGCGGCACGGTAGACAACTGGTTGGTGAGTCGGCCTCACGAGTAATGGGGAATCAGGGTTCGATTCCAGAGAGGGAGCCTGAGAACCGGCTACAACGTTCAAGGAAGGCTGCAGGTGCACAAATTACCCACTCCCGACACGGGGAGGTAGTGACGAAAAATAGCAACACAGGACTCTTTTCGAGGCCCTGTAAGTGGAATGAACAAACTCTAAAGCAGTGGTTCTTAACCTTGTTAAAGGTACCGAACACAACCAGTTCATATGCACAATCACCAAACCCTTCATTCATGAAAAATAAAAATATGATTCAAGAAGTGTTCCTTCAGTTTTGAGTTGCTCAACTTGGCATGAAAAATCATGCAGATAGGACGCTGAGTCCCATCACTTTCCATGATGCATGTGAATCGATGTTGTAATTATTTGTCAGACCGCTTTTTTTTTTTTTTTTTTTGCTCGTCATAGAATGTTTTAAAAATTCGAAAAAAAAAAAATCACACGACGTTCTATCACGACAGTAACATGCTGACAACTGAGCAAACTAAATTTCTCGCAGCACAGATTGGACAAGCAATGTAATGTGATCGTCTGCAGCCAAGCAGCTGCAGATGATCACATTACATTACAACGTGTGACTGTCGTGATAGTACGTCGTAAACTAAAAAAAAAAAAAAAAAAAATGTACTTATGTCTTGAAATTTTATTTACTGTTTATATGTTTTTAATAAATGCCTTTTTTGTCTTGAATTTATAAAAAGTCACATTTTTGTTTTTTACGAATGAAGGGTTCATATGAACTGGTTGGGTTCGGTACCTCTAGCAAGGTTAAGAACCACTGGTCTAAATGTAAGAAACCATAAACATCAACATACCAAGTGGAACCGAACAAAGGGATTACAAATCCCAGCGGTCAAACCCGGAAGCGGAGCTCCGGCACTATTAACTTCAGCCGTAATGCAAATTTCTCATTTACACTTTCCAGTGCAGCCGGACAAACATAACATGGCAACTATGCAAAAAAAAAAAAAAAGAACTAAGTAAAGACACCACTGTAATTGCAAGACTTTTGCCCACGTGTAAACTTCTGGTTCAGAATGCTGCTGCTCGCCTCTTGACTGGTACTCGTAAGAGGGAGCACAAAAACCCTACACTGGCATCCCTTTGTCTTGTCCGAGTAAACCAAGACAACAAAAGTATTTATAAAAACTGATGAGATTCATTTAAGAAAGAAAAAGAAAAAAACATGGAGGGACACCGTTCACAGATCTGTCAAGGGAGCCTTCTCCCTTTCCGCGTCTTGCGCTCTCATTTTATCTTGTTGGGAGTTGGTGAAGGCCAGCGCAATCAGCATTTTTGAGCAGCTACACAGAATACAGACTAGTGCAACTTTGCTTATCAGCGAAATAACTGGTCAGCATTCAAAGGTACGGTCAGCATTCAATAGTACGAACAGTTACTTCCATTTAGCGCTGTTATATGTCAAATTGCCATTACACCTTCACTGGCTCCCTACACATTTTAGAGTTCTTTTTAAATCCAATTATTTGTTTTCAAATCTTTAAATGACCTCGCGCCACCTTACTTTGAGCTCATCTTATTAGAAGTACCAAGAACTAAGCGGAGGCTCAGAGGGGATCGAGTCTTTCCCATTGCTGGTCCCTCTCTCTGGAATGACCTCCCACTGAACATTCGGCAAGCCCCCTCGCTGCCTCAAAACTCATTTGTATTTGTCATTTGACTCAGCATGACTCAGACTTGATCTTAGTTTTACTGTTTGGTGCTTTCTACCGTCTTTGCTCTTGATTTATTGTTGTATATATGATAGTTGCTCCATGTACAGCACTTAGTATACAGCAATGGCTGTTTTAAAGTGCTGTATAAATACAGTTGAGTTGAATTGAGTTGAGAACCTGCCGATTGCGAACAGCAACTGTGATTACGATTCAGCAAACAAAGTGCTATGGACACAAAGCAAAACAGACAAAGCAAACGAGCATGATTGAATCTAAAAGATAACTCTACAGATCTGACAAAGAAAAGCGGATGCAAATGTATCTTACCAATGGGACGATGTCGATGACGAAGTGAGTGATTTTCAATCGAAACAAACTGCGACACCGCTTTTTATACATTGAGTGAACGGTCACCTGTCAGTGGCAACCCCACCCGTCTTAAAGCCCCAGGTCAATCCAACAATGGCCTCAACAATTCAGAGCATTTCATCGACCACATTGCATAATTGGCTATGTCATATTTCGATGTTCCTGGATGTTTTTTCGAAAACACTGGTATTCCCAACCTAACCCAAGTAGATTTACTCCCAAACTGTTGTGTCGTGCTTGTGTCATACTTGACCAGTTTTCCTTGCCCACCCTAAAAGGGAAATTTGATTGGGTTGAACATTGGCACTTTAAAAATATCCATCCATTTTCTACTGCTTATCTGGGGTCGGGGCACAGGGGCAGCAGCTCTAGCAGGGAAGCTCCTGAGAGGTCGGATGGTGGACCGGGTTTTCCTCGAAGCCGTCTGGAAGTCGGCTTCCATGGCCTCACCGAACTCTTCCCACGCCCAAGTTTTTGCTTCGGCGACCGCTGAATCTGCGTTCTGCTTAGCCAGACGATACCCATCAGCTGTCTCTGGGGTCCCACAGGCCATAAAGGCCCGATAAGACTCCTTCAGCTTGACGGCATCCCTTACTGCTGGTGTCCACCAGCGAGTAAGGGGGTTGCTGCCACGAAGGGCACCAACCACCTTACGGCCACAACTCAGATTGGCTGCCTCAACAATCAAGGCACAGAACAAGGTCCACTCTGACTCAATGTCCTCCACCTCCGTCCGGGACATGGGAAAAGCTCTGCTGGAGGTGGGAGTTGACAATCCGTAATGAGCACAGAAGTCCAACAACAAAACACCACTCGGGTTCTGATCGGGGTGGTGCCGTTCCTCCCAATCACACCCTTCCAGGTCTCACTGTCATTGCCCACTTGAACATTGGAATCCCCCAGCAGAACCAGAGAGTCCCCAGCAGGAGTACTCTCCAGCACACCCTCCAAGGACTCCAAAAAGGGTGGGTACGCTGAGCTGCTGGGTGCGTATGCACAAACAACAGTCAGGACCCATCCCCCCACACGAAGGCGGCGGGAGGCAGCAACCCTCTCGTCTACCGAGGTGAACCCCAATGTAAAGGCACTGAACCCTGGGGCAATGAGTTTGCCCACACCTACTCTGTGCCTCTCACCGTGGGCAACTCCAGAGTGGAAGTCCAACCCCTCTTGGGAGAACTGGTACCAGACCCCAGGATGTGTGTGCAGGCAAGTCCGACTATATCCAGTCGGACTTCTCTACCTCGCACACCGGCTCCTTCCCTGCAAGAGAGGTGACATTCCACATCCTTAGAGCTAGCTTCTGTAGCCAAGGATCGGACTGCCAGGGTCCTTTGGCTGCCCCTCCCATGGGTGGTGAGCCTATGAGAAGGGGGACCCACCAACGAGCCCCACCTCCAGGACTGGCTCCAGAGGGAGGCCCCACGTCAGGGCAAGGGAAACTGAAGTCCATATGTTTTACTGATCATAAGGGATCGTTTGAGATTTGCTTTGTCTGGTCCCTAACCTAGGACCTGTTTGCCATGGGTGATGACCCTGGCAGGTGCATAAAACCCCAGACAACTTAGCTCCTGGGATCATTGGGACACACAAACCCCTCCACCACGGTAAGGTGACAGCTCACGGAGGGGCACTTTAATAATGGCGCTCTGTAAAAATTATGTCAGCACTCAGTCTACTCCCTGGGAAGAACTCAGTGATGATTTACTGCATGAATTGTTTAAATGGCTGTAAAAGTGTGTGTATATGGGTAGCAAATTAAAAGGGTGATATGCTTGGATTTGCAACTGCCTGATTTGCCTGCACATTTACAGTGCTTCTGAACCGTGGTTTTGCTCATGCTGCATATGTCAGCTTTAATTAAAGATGCATTGCAGTTAATCTCACATCGCTTCTGCCAATTACACAGTGGTACCTCTACTCATGAACGTCTCTTCATACGAAATTTTCAAGTTACAAAACGTCTCACCAGGAAAATATTGCCTCTTGTTACGAAAGACCTTATAAGATACAAAAGGCAAAAATACAGTATGGTTCTGCTACTCCGAGTTTCCTGAACGCAACACACTTATCGCTGCCCTGCCATTGGCTATTACCGAGGACAGTGAAACTCCTCTACAACGAAACCTACATGGGCGAAAATAACCCTCAGTGTGAAAAAATCTTCATGTATTAACACAATTCCCACTTTCCTGTCCCCCATACAACGAAAAAAAAAACCCTGTTGCGTGATACGAAATCTTTTTCTCTGCTCTTGCCTCACGACGAGATTCACTACAACAAAGTCTAATCCCACAGCGACCTCTACTGCTTTGTTCAGAAACAGAAACAGCAACCACCACACTGCTTTACACATGCGCAGTAATCCAGGAAGTATTTGTTGTTAGTTTCAGACGCAGCAAGAACGTTGCATTGCTAAAATGGCTACAAAACGGACCTTTGGATGTCAAGCAGCTAAGACAAGAAGAGCTCTGACGCTGGAAGAGAGGGTAAAAGTGATCAAAATGAAAGACGGAAAAGCAAAGTAAAAGACAATATGCAAGAAATTGATGTAAGTGAAAGTGAATGCTGATCGTTAATTTCACAATTTCTTTTCCTTTTTTCTATCTACACTGACTATATGAAGTGTTAAATAAGTTTATGCTCATACTTATGCACTATTGTAATAATAATAAAGAATACACTTAAGTTTGTATGTGCGTGTACACATTCCTTTGTGTGTGCGTGTACACATTTGTTTGTGTGTGTGTGTGTGCGTGCGTGCGTGCATGCGTGTTTACATCTGAGATCAAATTTGCTACAGTAAAAAACAGCCTGTTGTGAAAAAAGTTCTTGCTGCAAACATGATTTCGTTGTAGAGGAGTTTTACTGTATCATCCTGGCATCCCATTGGCTAAGAGGAACCTCGACCGTATGTGTCTATGTGTGTAGATTGATAAATCGATGACTGTCTATGCAGCGTCCTCGTCATTCGCCCCTCGGGCCATGAGGCGTTCCGATAGTTTAAGTAAATGTGAATCACAGGCGATCGCTTACTATGCTGATGTTTGCCTCGGACATTTTCGAAGGATTGTTAAAAGCTGACAAAGGCAAACATCTTTGGATCAGGCCTTTACAAAACGCCAGGCAAAAACCATTTCCGAGAGAGAACATGGACTAAAGAGGGCAAAAAACGAGGAGGAGGCAGTTAAAAGTTAAATGACCATCATTTTTATTCTTTATTCTTTGTTTTTTACATTATGCACAACTCTCATTTATTGTGCAATAATCTAATTGTAACATGCATTTGTTGCATATTATGATGCATTTTTATGCTTTAGGAAACATTTATGTCTGAATTTTGGTGGAGCTTGGAACGGATTAGGAGGGCATTTTCATGGAAAACACGTCTCCACTTCCAAAACTTTGTTGTTCAGAAATTTCTTCCAGAACCAATTCATTTCGTAAGTAGAGGTACCACTGTATTTGCATACACTCCTCCGAGAACACACAAAATGAATTGTGCGGCACAGTCTGTCTCACTGTCATGTTACAGGCGCTTTGAACAAGGGCATGCACGGGCTTGACAAGACGATTGGACAGAAATTGCTTTTGATGTAACATGAACCTTGGATTTGTTTGCACCTTTTTCAAGGTGTGGCAAACATTCCTCTCCTCTGGGGAATTCACCGTTCATTTGGTCTCTGCACCTGAATGGTTGAGCATGTGTTTTGATTGCAAGTGAAAGACTTTATGTTTTTTCACTTCTTCTTGAAAGTGACTGTATTAATGAATGTTTTGTCAGTAGTTGCCTATAAAAGGGGTTGGACTATGTTGTTGACGATTTCATGATTAAAAACTAATATTCATATGCGGTGCGCTCTTTTGATGAGGAGTAGATTGAATAGCCAGATTTTTGAGCCAACATTCATGACATCTTTGTTTTGAGATTATATAAATAACAATGGAAAAATTGCAAATTAAATCACTTAAAATTACCGTAAATTCCGGATTACAAGCCGCTACTTTTTTTTCCACAGTTTCAACACTACGGCGTGTAATATGAAGCGGCTTTTTAATTATTTTTTTTTCCATCGCGGGAAAAACATGGACCAATAAAATGAATGAGTAGTTCACTGAGGTCCAATGAGATTGTATGACTAATCACAACTTCCGCCCTTCTCGCCGTAGCGGGGAAAAATGTGTTACCTGGCAAAGGTCGACCAATAAAATGAATGAGTAGTACACAGGGGTCCAATGAAATTGTATGATTACCGGGAATCACAACTTCCTTATTTCAGTCTTTCTTCTAACCCTGATCGACATGGAGAATACCAGACGAAAAGCATATGATGCAGCTTTTAAACTAAAAGCGATCACTCTGGCAGTTAAAGAAGGAAATCGAGCTGCTGCCCGTAATCTTGGCATAGACGAGTCGATGGTGCGAAGGGGGAGGCTCCGGCAAGAAGAACTGAGGCAGTGTAAAAAGACAACCAAAAAGACCCATGCACATTTGATATGACCCTCACTCGGACTGTAAATAAAAAAGGTGACTCCCCCATCATACTGAAAACAAGTGGCCACGAGAGAACACATTTTACCTGTGTTTTGAGCTGCGCAGCATCGGGCCTAAAGCTGCCACTGATGATCATTTTTAAGCGGCTGACTATAGAAATAATTTCATATATCTGTTCCCATTTATATGATTTGCATTATTCAATTTAAAGCCTAGTGAGCTGCACTATTTCTCCTCGTAATTACGCAAATGCGCATCAAGATCTCTCTTTGTCTGGCCTCATATGTGTTTCAGCGTAATTTCGTTGTGCAAATGCATTCATCATGCTCATAAAAACATGGAGATTAATTTAACCTTAAGAAATTGTTGCGTTTTTTTCTGCGGGGGTTCAGCAGGGGACCGCGTCCGTGGCCTCACCCGGAGGCGCTCCAGGCGGCAGGGACGCAGAAGCAAACCCCCACCTACTCATTGGCCAGGGGTTTATCATTTGGTGCGGCGCATATAATTACAAAATCGAATTTTCTTCATAAATCTGAGCATGCGACTCTTAATCAGGTGTGGTCTGTAGCCCGGAATTTATGGTAAATACAATTTCTAACCTTGATTTATTCTTTTTATTCTTAACACAGCAAGCAGAACGCCTACATTGGTAAACGCTGGAAAGATGTTCAAGTGGGAGACTTTATTCGCCTGTCCTGCAATGATGTCATCCCAGCTGACATTTTGCTCCTGTATTCCTCCGATCCTCACGGCATATGTTACATTGAGACTGCCAACCTGGATGGAGAAACCAACCTGAAGCAGAGACAGATGGTGTCAGGCCTTCCACTGCAGGTACAGGAAAAATGAATATCTCATTTCATTGGACGCAACATTTTTTTTTTACATTGTATAGTATAAATAGCCTCATTTCATTTTAACCATTCATTATCTGTGCCGCTTATTCCCATGAGGGTCAGTAAAGAAAATAAAACAAAAAGACAGACAATAACGCCGGTAATTCTGGGACCCAGATAATAAACATTTGACAGTGGATTATAATGTTATCCCAGACTACACATATAACTTTTTTGGGTCATCACAGAATTAAAAGTTGTAAAATACTCATTTCAATTTAACTTTTACAGTGACAGCTAACAAAGTGCTGCACATAACATCAAACATACAAGAAACACTAAAAATACGAGGAATAATAAAAATAACTACAGCTGCGAGCAGCTATAAAGGGCCGCCCAGCCCTGGCTATGTTGTGATCCTGGCACATTGGAATTGGCATTTTTTCAAACTGAAGTACAGTACATCAGCTTAAAAGCTACATTGATCAAATATGCAATCTGTAAAATGGCAAAAATGAGGCAAACTTTGAAAGGAAATTTAAAAATGGCTAACTTCCTGTTAAATTTAGAGAAGGGCTCCAGAGGCTTTCTGTAGGTCTTGCAGAGATGAAAGTCCTCCGGATTTTCCCGGAATTCCGTTTTTTCAAATTTTTATGAAAATTTCTCCGGAGAATTGAGGAAAATTTGCATAAAATTAATCCGGATATTAGTTGACAACATTGAACAAAGACGCGTTTGAGTTCGTTGTATTGCTTTCACGAGCGTAGCCATATTGAGGCACTAACACTAGTAACAGTAAAGAGATTTTTGTTTGTGTAATAACGACAGAAGACATGATGGCGTTTGACTAATGGTTTAGTAGAACGAATGGCAACTCGCAACAACAGTAGCAAGCGTCATTTTGCCTCTTGGGTTATACCATCTCAACTAGAACGTGGGGGATAGTCCCCAAACAATTTTCGTCTCTTTATAAACACACCTGCTAAACCCCAGTGGAACGAATAAAAGACGCTGTCGACAAGACAGTTGTAGTAAAAAATATATTTGGCCAAAAAGGGAAAAACACAGATTGGCAGAAAATCGTGTCCGTCCGACTTCGAGTGTCGTCTCGGCTAACTTTGCTTAGCTGTTGTCGTGTGTGACGTCATTTGCGTCGACGCTGATTGGTTGAAATCAAAAGACGCGCTTGCGTACATGTTCGCGCTGAAGCACGCACAGCAGAGAGCAGCGGACTATCTACTGCTGAGGCTCGCT
>NW_017805874.1:675668-677189 GCF_001891065.2 Hippocampus comes
CTTAGCCTCGCTTAGTTTGAGTGGCGTCGCCACAACAGTAATACCCTCGCCTCGCATTCTCATGGCCTCGCCATATCTCGGAGATTTCGAAATTTCGGCCCGAACGGAAGCTACAAAGGGTACACGTGTGCACACAAAAGGAAGATTAATCATTGAATGTCGAGTATTTGAATAGCGTTTTGCGTAAACTAATTCATGCGTGATCGGCCAAATATAATATATATATATTTTTTTTTTTTTTTTCCGGAATTTTCAGAAAAGTCCACTTTCACTTTTGGTTGATCTTGATGAAACATTCAACCGGGGCTGCTTTGTGAAAAATTTGTAAAGGGCGTAACTTTGCTTTTTATTTATTTTCCCACAATAAAAAAAAATAGCAATCAAATAGTGCTTATTTTGCCAAGCAAGATGTGCATGCCAAGTTTCATATGTCATCACAATTTTTAAGACCAACAAAATCAGCGTCATTTTTCTTAACTCAATTAATGCCTTTATGTTCTGCCCACAGTAAAAGTTACGGGCCATCTCATTAATATTCATTGTGTTTCGAATATTCATTTAGTTATCGCGGTGCATTGTGGGTAGCAGACGCCATGTTTCATCAAACGAGTCGTTACAAAAGCCTGACCGTGGCGTTACAAAAGCCGGACCGTGGTCGTTGCAACTGGTCCTCCTGAGTTATATTCTTCTTTCATTTCACCTTCGAAAGCAATGGCTTTTCACTCAACATTTCATTGAGCTGATGTCACAGTTGTTCACTGTATGCCGT
Source organism: Hippocampus comes (assembly GCF_001891065.2). Lineage (NCBI taxonomy): Eukaryota > Metazoa > Chordata > Actinopteri > Syngnathiformes > Syngnathidae > Hippocampus > Hippocampus comes. The sequence goes on from NW_017805874.1 coordinate 676,438, forward strand.
CAAGAAGACTGTAATAAAGGAGCAAGACGCTCAGTTTCCTGGCTCATGAATAAATGAGTTTGGCTTGCTGTTGACCTGCGTTAACATACCCGGAGTATCCAACACGGAGCGATAACAGTACAGTGAAAAGCCATAACAGCAGTTGGTGCAAGAAAGAACCACAACGCAGCGATGGACAACGCCCAAGAAGAAACGGCTTACTCCGAAGCCAAATCATCATCGAAGGCATCATCCAAACACTCATCCATATTGTCCGCAAAGTCCAGTGTACTGGAAGCAGCCATCTTGGCAAGAGCCTCTGCAGAAGCTACAAATGCTAAAGCTTCATACAGGAAAAGACAATTGGAAATCAAGAAACAACAAGCAAAACTGGAATTAGAAAAAGCAACATTAGAGGCAGATCTAGATCTGCTGGAGATGGAGAAGGAAGTGGCAGCCGCAGTCCTAGAAGCAGCTGTAGCGATCGAACAAGGCAAAGCTGAAAGCGTCAAGAGTGCAGTCCCACTACAAGCAGTAAGAGAACGAACTATGGAGTACGTGCAACACCAGACCCAGTTGAAGTCGCAAGTTCAACTGGCAAGGACACAATCATTCACCTCAAGGACACCCGAACAACACCGCTTTCCACCGGCACACAAGAAAACGTATGTAAAGGATGAAGCATGGCAGTCGTCATTCATAAATGCAACCGGAAATGTTGGTCTCACCTGCAGTCAGGAGTTAGATCTCCTAGTCAAGTGGCTCCGGAAAGA
>NW_017805874.1:677474-683610 GCF_001891065.2 Hippocampus comes
CTGCATGTTTTCCAAGTCTCCCTGTTGCAACACACCTGATTCAAATGATCAGATCATCAGCAAGCTCTGCGGAAGCCTGACATCGAACCTGTTCATTTGAATCAGGTGTGTTGCAACAGGGAGACTTGGAAAACATGCAGGACAGCGGCCCTCCAGGACCTGAGTTTGACACCTATGAACTATATGATGTATCGTTCCCTCCCTTCGCATATTTTGTCAAGTTTGTCCAAGATGAGGCTAAAGCAAGAAACGATCCAAGTTTTGCGATCTGCAGCAGTCAACCCTCCCCCAAAGGTGAGAGACCACCATGCAAACAACCTAACCACAAAACACCTCTTACAGTAAACAAAACAGATGTTGACACAGCCACTCCGGATAATACCAAGGAGGATGATCTAACACGCTACTGCCCCGTTCATAAGAAATCACATCCTCTGGCTAAATGTAGAGCATTCCGAAACAAACCACTACAAGAAAGGAGGAACATACTCAAGGAAAACAGGAGATGTTTTCGCTGTTGTTCTCCCCTCCATCAAATAAAGGACTGCGACATGAAATCGAACTGCGAGGAGTGCCACAGTGAAAAACACTGCTCTGCTATGCATCCTGATTCAAGTCAGCAACTTCAGCCGGAAAACACACCTGAACCAGAGCCTCAGCGCCAAGACAACACGCCACCAGAGGTAACGTCACGATGCACCGAGATCTGTGGTCAAGGCAGTCCGCCGCGTTCTTGCTCGAAGGTATGTCTCGTTCGTGTTTTCCCAAAAGACCGGCCAGGACGATCTGTTAAGATGTACGCAATCCTTGACGATCAGAGCAATAGCTCACTGGCTCGTCCCAAATTCTTCAAGCTCTTCGGGATCAAGAGTAGCCCCCTGACTTACCAGATGAGAACGTGCGCTGGTCTGACCGAAATGCTCGGCCGAAAAGCAATAGGGTTCCAAATTGAGCCAGTAGTTGGAGGCCCGCGTCTAGACCTCCCGCCTCTTATCGAATGTGATGAGATAGTTTTCAATAGAGGTGAGATACCTACGCCTGAAATCGCTCTCGCCCATGCCCACTTAAAACACCTCGCTCCTCTCATTCCAAAGTACGATCCTGATGCTCAAATTGCAATTTTACTGGGCAGGGACATTATACGAGTCCACAAAGCACGGCAGCAGATCAACGGACCCCACAATGCTCCCTTTGCCCAGCGCCTAGATCTAGGCTGGGTGATCGTAGGAGAAGTGTGTCTTAGTGCCCACAAGTCAACAGTCAGCGTTTACAAAACACACATGCTCTCCAATGGTCGCCCATCTCTCCTCACTCCTTGTCCCAACAGCATCACCATCAAAGAAAAACCATGCTACGGCGGGGAGCACAAGAATGGTTTCTCTAACCGCAGCTCGAAATCCAATGCAGTAGCCGAAACCCTCGGAGGCGACGTTTTTGAGTGCGCAGAGAATGATAACCAGTGTGCCATGTCTTTCGAGGATGAGACCTTCTTAAAAATAATGGCGAAAGAGGTGCACAAAGACAAAAACAATAACTGGGTCGCACCATTACCATTCAAGTCCCCTCGCTTGCCACTCCCAAACAACAGGGACCAAGCGTTGTCAAGACTTAACTCGCTTCGACGCAGCCTAATAAAAAACCCTCAAATGAAAGAACAATTCTCAGAGTTTATGGATAAACTGTTCGAGAATCATTACGCAGAGATGGCACCACCCATCAGTGACAACACCGAATGTTGGTACCTGCCCATTTTTGGAGTTTATCATCCCCAGAAGCCCGGACAGATACGGGCTGTCTTCGATTCGAGTGCCAAACAATTTGGTGTTTCCCTCAATTCAGTACTGCTTACTGGCCCAGATCTCAACAATAGCCTCCTTGGCGTACTGATTCGGTTTAGAAAGGAACTCGTCGCAATCACTGCCGATATCCGGCAAATGTTCTACGGCTTCCTTGTCAGACCAGATCACCGAGACTACCTGAGGTTCTTGTGGCACAAAGATAATGACTTGTAAAAAGAAGTGCAGGAGTACCGTATGCGGGTGCACGTTTTTGGAAATAGTCCGTCGCCAGCGGTAGCCATTTATTGCCTGCACAGAGCCATTCACAAGAGCGAGCCAAAGTTTGGAGCGGACACAAGACACTTTGTGGAGAGACACTTCTATGTCGACGATGGGTTGATCTCACTCCCCACCGAGTCTGCAGCCATAGATTTGCTTGAGCGCACATTTGCATCCTTGGCCGAGTCCAATCTTAAGCTCCACAAAATCGCCTCAAACAGCGTCTCAGTTATGCAAGCCTTCAAGGCAGAAGACCTGGCCAACAATATCAAAGATTTGAGCCTTGGCGATGACACGCTACCAATTCAGAGAAGTCTCGGGTTGTGCTGGAACATAAGCACCGACTCCTTCACGTTCAAGGTGGCCGTCAACGACAAACCCTACACACGTCGTGGGGTTCTTTCAGTGATTAACAGCATCTTCGACCCATTGGGACTAGCGTCACCAGTAACAATTCAAGGCAGACTTCTCTTACGCCAACTTTCAAATGGAGTGCAAGATTGGGACGCTCCTCTCTCCGAGGATAAAATGGACACATGGGAGACGTGGAAAATGTCCCTCCAAGATCTGAGCATTCTCAAAGTACCACGCTGTTATGTACGAACTTCTCTTTCCAAGTCCGCTTACACTGAACTGTGCATTTTCTGCGACGCCTCAAGCTGGGCTATCGCAGCGGTCGCATACTTGAAAACAGTAAATGCAGAAGGACAATGTGAAGTCGGCTTCGTGCTTGGAAAGGCAAAACTGTCTCCACAACCAGAGCCCACAGTACCTCGCCTCGAACTTTGTGGAGCAGTTCTGGCAGTTGAGATGTCGGAGCTGATCCTCCATGAACTTGACCATAAACCAAACGCTATCAAATTCTACTGTGACAGCAAAGTAGTTCTTGGGTACATCGGCAACGATTCAAAACGTTTCTTTGTCTACGTGCATAACCGCGTTCATCGTATACGTCAGTCCACATCTCCTCAACAATGGCACTATGTTCCGTCAGAGCAAAACCCAGCCGATATTGCTACCAGGTCAATACCTGCATCACAACTCATGGACACAATGTGGTTTAAAGGACCAGACTTCCTCTACAAACTACCCGACCCCGAAATGTACGAATCGTTTGAGTTAATCGATCCTGAAGCCGACGCCGAAATCAGACAAGTCGCAACCTTCGCTGCACATATTCAGAAAAACAGACTATCGTCAGAACGCTTCAAACGCTTTTCAAACTGGAACTCACTGGTACGTGCCATTGCATTCCTAACTCACCAGGCTCGTTCCCATTCATCAAGTAACTCGTCAAATCACTCATGTAAAGCGTGGCATCAGTGTCCTATGCCACGCACTCCAGAGGAGCTGGACATCGCCAGTCGCCTCATCCAACAGTCTGTCCAACGAGATACTTTCCCTGACGAATATGCTGCTCTCCAAGCAAATCAAACCGTCCATAGCTCAAGTCCTATTGTAGCTCTCGATCCCTGCATGAGTGACAACCTCATTAAAGTCGGTGGTCGTCTCAGGCACGCTTCATTGAACATAGCACATAAGAATCCAATTGTTCTTCCAAACAAGCATCACGTGACTACCCTCCTCGTCCGACACTACCATGCAAAGGTCATGCACCAAGGAAGGCAATTCACAGAAAGTACGATTCGACACGCTGGACTCTGGATCATAGGTTGCAAAAGACTGGTCTCATCCACGATTCACCGTTGCATAACATGCAGAAAACTCAGGGGAAAACTAGAGACTCAGAAGATGGCAGATCTCCCACCTGAGAGACTTGAAACATGTCCTCCATTTTCGTACGTCGGGCTAGACGTATTCGGCCCATGGTCAGTGGTCACTCGGCGCACACGAGGTGGCGCGGCGCAGAGCAAAAGGTGGGCAATACTCTTTACATGCATGACCACAAGAGGTGTCCACATTGAAGTCATAGAATCTATGGATTCTTGCAGTTGTGTAAATGCAATCCGCAGATTCTTTGCAATACGTGGTCCAGCCAAGCAAATGCGGTCCGACAGGGGCACCAACTTCATCGCAGCAAGCGTGGAGCTGGGCATGGCACAATCAAACAAGAATCCTTCAAACGTCATTAACTATCTTCATGCCAACGGTTGCACCTGGGAGTTCAACCCTTCGCATGCTTCCCGCATGCTTCCCACATGGGGGGCGTCTGGGAGAGAATGATTGGAGTCACTCGCAAAATATTGGACTCCATGCTCCTGCAAAACAAACACACCCGTCTGACACATGAAGTGCTTTGTACCCTAATGGCGGAGGTGTCATCTATAATTAATGCAAGGCCCTTAGTTCCTATCTCAACGGACCCCTCCTCACCATTCTTGCTATGCCCTGCAATGATGTTAACCCAAAAGCAACATGTTCCTCCTCCACCAGGAGACTTCTGTGGAAAAGACTTGCTCAAAGGGCAGTGGAGACAAGTGCAAGCACTTGCAAACGAATTTTGGAATCGTTGGAGAAGCGAATATCTAAACACCCTCCAATCAAGGCGCAAGTGGCATACAGCACGCCGGAACATTCAACCAGGTGACATTGTGCTGTTGAAACAAAATCAAGCACCTAGAAATGAATGGACAATGGCCATCATCACAGCCACATTTCCAAGCGACGACGGAAAGGTCAAAAAGGTCGAAGTTAGGACATCATCCCAGGGCGTCTCAAAGACATTCTTACGTCCCGTCTCGGATGTTGTCATGCTTCTTGAAATTGAAGAAACTGTTAAATAGTTGTAGTGACATTAGTAATGCCAGACAGGGAGTGTTCTGCCCACAGTAAAAGTTACGGGCTATCTCATTAATATTCATTGTGTTTCGAATATTCATTTAGTTATCGCGGTGCATTGTGGGTAGCAGACGCCATGTTTCATCAAACGAGTCGTTACAAAAGCCTGACCGTGGTCGTTGCAACTGGTCCTCCTGAGTTATATTCTTCTTTCATTTCACCTTCGAAAGCAATGGCTTTTCACTCAACATTTCATTGAGCTGATGTCACAGTTGTTCACTGTACGCCGTCAAGAAGACTGTAATAAAGGAGCAAGACGCTCAGTTTCCTGGCTCATGAATAAATGAGTTTGGCTTGCTGTTGACCTGCGTTAACATACCCGGAGTATCCAACACGTAGCGATAACAGTATACTTTATAAAAGCAAAATTTGAAAAACAATGAAAACATGGTGGTCTTCCTGTATAGGTTGCCCTCGTGGCTCCCTGGAGCTTTTTCAAAAATGTGAAAATGGGAAAAAATGGAGGAGGGAAATATATTTTTTGTTTTAATATGGTTTCTGTAGGAGGAAAAACATGACATAAGCATACGTAACGTTTTCCAATGCTGCAAATATATGTAGAATAAATATTAAATTTCAACATTTCTGTCAATGACGATTTGCGTCACAGCCTGCGACACACGTTTCTATTAGCAGGGCGGGATGTCCGTCAGGTGGCTGTTGTAAAAAAAAAAAAAAAAAAAAAAAACACTGTTTCATGTACAATTCACCGAGGGTACTGGAAAAGAATGGGAATGCAGAGGGCCGAGAGAAGCTTTTTTAAAGTGAGCTATGAAGGTTAAATGCAGTGTCAAAATGTAGAAATGAAAGTGTACTACTGAAAATTCCAGAAAATACAAATAACAAAAATATAACTTGGAGATGGGCGAGATGCGATAACATGGCTCTGTTGGAATGCTACTACTCAAGCAACCCTAGTCAGAGGGGTGACATGCAGAGAATGTGGGCTTATTGGTTATTTGAAACCCACAGTCACGGTTGACCACGAAACAACTAGTAGCTCAGTGTTCCAACATCCACAAATGGCAATTGCTATCAAAGCTTGAGATTGATGAGGTGCAACGCAGATTCCATGGTGAAGGGCCCCAGGCTGCCAGATCAGAGGAGGAGGTCAAACCAGAGATTGGGAAGCAAGCCCCAATGAATGCAGATGATGAGATTGGGAGGCCAGCCCCAATGAATGAAATGCTGAGCGAGGCAGCAACTGACCTGAATGCTAAGATCATGGCGAGAATGAAAGCTGTGCAACCTAGAAACCGATTACAACGGCTATGTGAAGT
>NW_017805874.1:683668-691096 GCF_001891065.2 Hippocampus comes
CAACGATCACGAGATATGTTACCCACCATGGAAAAGACGGTTGGAGGCGCAGATCAAGGTGGCTCGGAAAGATGTGAGTCAATTGACGGAGGCCAAGAGAGGTGTGATGAAAAGGCCTAGACCCAAGAGGTACACTTGAAACTGCTTGAAACTGCCAAACAAAGGCTCCAAGCCTTGTCCAGTCGCCCAAAGAGGTCCACGAAAGAGAATGAGGCCAAACAAATGAACAGGCTGTTCGCAACACAACCTGCAAACGTGTACACTCAGTGCCAGGGTTCTAACAGCAGAGCAGACCCACCAAGACTGGAAACTGAAAGTTACTGGAAAGGCATATGGGAGAAGTAGGTCACACATTACAGCAGTGCACAATGGCTGGTGAATCTGAGAGAGGAGCACAGCAACCTCCCTGAACAGAACCCAGTTACCATAACAGTGGCAGACATCCAAGAAAGAGTCTCAGATATGAAAAACTGGACAGCATCAGGCCCGGACATGGTGACACCTACTGACTCAAGAAACTCACAGCACTCCATAAGCGCCTAGCAACACAAAAATGAACCAGTTGCTGAGGGATGGGACTCACCCAGGATGACTAACCGAAGGGCAAATGATCCTGATCATGAAGGATCCCTCAAAGGGTGCAGTCCCACCCAATTATCGGCTAATAACCTGTCTCTCCACAACATGGAAGCTCATGAGAAATGTAGTCAGATGGTGACTCAGAGAAGCAAGGTAGTCCACACTGAAGGTCTCACTCCCGGAAGGAACAATAACAGACATTGAGGACAGCTACAAGTATCTCGGTATACCACAAACCAATGGCAACCTCGAGCTGGCAACAAGGAAAGTGGCTACGGCCAAATACCTCCAGCAGGTGAGGCAAGTCCTAAGAAGCCAGCTCAATGGCAAAAATAAGACCCGGGCAATAAACAGCTATGCCCTGTCAGTGATCAGATACCCTGCAGGAATATTAAGGTAGCCAAAGGAAGAGATTCAGACCATGGATGTTAAGACCCGAAAGCTCCTAATCATGCATGGAGGGTTCGATCCCAAATCCAGCACCCGGAGACTGTACGCAAGCCGAAAGGAAGGAGGCTGGGGACTACTGAGTGTGAGAGCCACTGTCCAGGATGAAACATCCAAGCTCCATGAATACATCAAGGAGAAGGCTCCAACGGATGACGTACTCATAGAATGTCTCAGACAATGGGGAACAGAGGATGAGGTGCTGGAAGAGGGACCATCATGGGAGGATAAGCCCCCACACGGGATGTACCGCCTGACCATAACTGAAGTGGCTGATCTCAAGAAGTCCTATCAGTGGCTAGAGAGGGCTGGCCTGAAGGACAGCACAGAAGCACTCATCCTGGCTGCTCAGGAGCAGGCACTGAGCACCAGAGCCATTGAGGCCCAGATATACCACATCAGACAAGACCCAAGGTGTAGGTTGTGCAAAGAGGCACCTGAGACGATCCAACACATAACTGCAGGGTGTAAGATGCTGGCAGGGAAAGCCTACATGGAACGCCATAACCAGGTAGCTGGCATCGTCTACCGAAACATCTGTGTGGAGTATGGACTGGAAACCCCAAGGTCAAAATGGGAAACACCTCCGAAGGTGGTGGAAAATTACCGAGCGAAGATCCTGTGGGACTTCCAGATCCAGACTGACAAGATGGTAATGGCGAACAAACAAGATATCGTGATCATAGATAAAGGGCAGAGGAAAGCCGTTGTAGTGGATGTAGCGGTCCCAAGTGATGGAAACATCAGAAAGAAGGAACACGAGAAACTCGAGAAATACCAAGGGCTCAGAGAGGAGCTGGAGAGAGCCTGGAAGGTAAAGGTGACAGGGACGGACACCACCGGAGGGGGGAGACGAGGATTTTTTATTTTTTATTTTTTTTAATTTAAACTGACTTACCAGGTTTGTCGACCTTTCTAATGTAGTTGGGAAAAAAATCTCCGTTCAAGTCCTTTTCCTCAAGCCGTGACCACTTGAACGTGTTCCTAACACTCGCGTATATTGCACATATGTCACCTTGCCTGTTACCTGTTTGAACATTGCCCTGGGGCCGTACCTGGCCGATCACGCATGAATTAGTTTACACAAAACGCTATTCAAATACTCAACATTCAATGATTAATCTGCCTTTTGTGTGCACACGTACACCCTTTGTGGCTTCAGTCCTTGCCAAAATTTTGAAATCTCCGAGATATGGCGAGGCCATGAGAATGCGAGGGGGTGGGGTGTTACTGTTCCGAGTGTTCGTGCCTCAAAATGGCTACGCTCGTGAAAGCAAAAGAACAAACTCAAACGCGTGTTCGTTCAATGTTGTCCACTAATATACCTGTACATATAGTTTACATTTATTTTGTGAATGCAAACACTTTGTTTTTCTTCTTTCTTCTTTCTACCCACAATCTTGCTGCTGTAGACTGTAAATTTCCCCAGTGTGGGACGAATAAAGGATATCTTATCTTATCTCATCTTATAATATCCGGATTAATTTTAGGCAATTTCATGAAAATTTGAAGTTGAGTTGTTTCTGTCACTGCACCAAACAGCAGTTCAGCGTACCCACCATTTTTAGAGTCCTTGGAGGGTGCGGAGTAGAGCGCTTCCCCTAGGGACTCCCTTGTTGTACTTGGGGATTTCAATGCTCATGTGAACAATGACGGTGAAACCTGGAAGGGCGTGATTGGGAGAAACGCCCCCCCATATCAGAACCCTACTGGTATTCTGTTACTAGACTGTGTTCGTCACGGATTGTCCATAACGAACATCATCTTCAGACATAAGGGGGTCCATAGGTGCACTTGGCACCAGGACATCCTCGGCCGCAGTTTGATGAAAAATGGTGACACATTTAGACCCCCTAAACCAGGGGTGTCAAACTCAGGTCCTGGAGGGCCGCTGTCCTGCATGTTTTCCAAGTCTCCCTGTTGCAACACACCTGATTCAAATGATCAGATCATCAGCAAGCTCTGCGGAAGCCTGGCATTGAACCTGTTCATTTGAATCAGGTGTGTTGCAACAGGGAGACTTGGAAAACATGCAGGACAGCGGCCCTCCAGGACCTGAGTTTGACACCTATGCCCTAAACCTAAGCTTTCAGACACCATGTGCACGTCTACTGAATAGGCTGAAAACACACCTCTTGACTGTAACGTGTCACTCAAATGGTACGTTCATACAGTATGTGCTAAAATGTCTAATCACATCCAGCATACTGTAGAGAAGCTAGTGGGAACTAGCGAGCTCACTGGTTCGCAGACCGGCCACAGGGGCCGTCCAATTCGCCACCACCAGCTGCATGGGCCTCAAGTGGGTCCACACAGAGACACTGTGACCCAAGTAACACAAAACACATTACACTTGAGGGAGAATGCATTATTATTATTCATATAATGTAGTGGAGGAGGTCTCATGCCAGGGAAGCAAGTACGTCACTGGGCCTTGTTTTAGCCACGCCCAAAGAAATCTGAACAACTGAGAAGGTGAAAAAAAAGTTGAACATCATATCTCAACAATTTGGTACTAAATTGTTTTCAATGTTTGTACAGGGTTTCAACGCTCAGATTCAAACATATTAACTCTATTTTGAAACAAATCATGAAAATATCTTGACAGGTTGTTTAAGATATACTTTTTTTAATGGGCTTACCCCCCTCAAGGGAGTGGAGTTTAACCCTGCGAGCTTCTACATTCGTATTGAGTGTGAGAATCCCAACAATGACCTTGGCACGTTTCGAGGGTTTATGTAAGTACCATAATGCACTCTGGATTAATGAATGATTCTTTTTGATGTGATCTTTCCTTGCATTAAATTACTGTATTTTCATTTTTCTCAGAGAGCACTATAGTGGGGCACGTGCTGGACTTGACAATAAGAATCTCCTGCTTCGAAGTTGTACCATTCGCAAAACTGAGACTGTGGTTGGCATCGTGGTCTATGCGGGTAAGGTGACAGCAGGTTATTAATATTAAAAAACAATAAGTAGTCTTATTGACTTACCACTTGCAAATATGACTTCCTTTAGTGGACCGTCTTTTCCGCACAATAAGGCGCTTCGGAGTAAAAGGCGCACCTTCAATCAATGGCCTACTGTTTTCATATATAGGGCGCACCACATTATAAGGTGCATAGAATATAAGCTACAATAGTGGCTGTGGTTGTGTTATGCACCCACTAGATGGAGCTACGCTAAGGGAATACAATACTGTATACTACAATAAATCCATCCATCCATCCATTTTCTGATCTGCTGATCATCACAACGGGCGGGGCATGCTGAAGCCTATCCCAGCTGTCTTCGGGCAGCCAATCACAGGGCAAACACAGACGAACAACCATCCGGCCTCTCACACACACACCTCGGGACAATTTAGACTCTAAATTGTCCCTAATTTTAGAATGTTACGTCAACCTGCCACACGTGTTTTTGGAATGTAGGAGGAAACCGGAGTACCTAGAGAAAACCCATGCAAGCACGAGGAGAACATGCAAACTCCACACAGGAAGGCCGGAGCCGGAAGCGAACCTTGCACCTATGCACTGTGAGGTTGACGCGCTAACCAGACGACCACCGGGCCATCCCAAAACAATACAATACAGTTTTATTATAGAGAGCTTTCTCAACTGCTACAGCTGTAACAAAGTGCTTCACAGAACATTTAAAATACTACGTCCAGGAAATCAGAATATTGATCAACCTATAAGGCGCATCGGATTTTGAGAAAATCGAATGCTTTTTGGTGCACCTTATTGTGCGGAAAATATGGTAATTAAAATTATTTTCTAACAGCCCACGTGTATATAGGATATTGTATACCATCAGAGGAAAGCCAGGGACACTATAGATTGATAGCAATTTATTGCCACATATGCAATAGTTGTACATAGAACGCAATTTTATTTGGATCTACTGATGAAGTGGTATGGATTGGACATAATCATTTTCAGGACGAGCTTATCTGCAGCTGTGTTGTAAAATGTTCTGATGGCGTGATGCTGCGTCATCAGTATGATGTAACAGTGAAAAGTGTTTTGAGTACCCGAGGTAGAAAAGCGCTCTCTTAAGTGACAGCCCATTTCCCAACGCCCCTCAGGAACCAAATATGCTTTGCTATTGTGTGACTTAGGACATGAGACCAAAGCCATGATGAACAACAGCGGGCCGAGGTATAAATGTAGCCATCTGGAAAAGGACCTAAACAATGAAATCCTGTGGTGTGTGCTCTTGCTGGTCATGATGTGTCTCATTACAGCTATAGGTGTGTATTCGCAGTGTTATGTACAAAAACAAGGTGTTTTTTGTTTTTGTTTTTGTTTTTTCACATTGTTGTCTCGTTAGTTTGCTATAAGCCAGTGTCTTCATGGAAAAACAATATTTGAAAATATCACATTACATTATTAACATTGTTTAAAAATTAGATCATAACAATGATTGCCCTCTTTAAGGAGACCTGTTGTGATTGCAATTCGTTTTCAGGCCATGGATTCTGGTTGAAGCAATTCAAACACGCAGTCTTTTTGGTTGATGAAGATATGCCACCTGCCTTGGCTGGCTTTTATGTGTTTTGGACCATGATAATTGTGCTGCAAGTAAGTTGGTTAAATTGCATTTTCTTTATGTTCCCACCGTACCCAACTAAGTGCTTAACTAAAATTAACAGGCTGATTGTTGACGAGGCACATGCATTTCTTTCTACCTTTTTCCTGTGTGATGTCACTAAACAATGTCATGTCATTAACAGGTGATGATTCCCATCTCTCTCTATGTGTCTATTGAGATTGTGAAGCTGGGTCAGATCTACTTCATTCAAAACGATCTTGACCTTTACAATGAGCATGCGGACTGCAGAATCCAGTGCCGTGCACTAAACATCACTGAGAACCTCGGTCAGATCCGGTACTTGTTCTCTGATAAGACCGGAACTCTAACAGAAAACAACATGGTGTTTCGCCGCTGCAGTATTTATGGCATTGAATATCCTCATGTGGAAAATGGTAAATACTCCTTTAAAAAATTTCTTTTACAACGACAAAAGGGTGGCACTCCTTAATTTGCATAATGTAAAATATGCAATGGCTGCTCTGTTTTTAATTTCATAATACTGTATATTATTCATTTGATTAATTTTGTAATTGCTTCTTTTTTGTGTTATTTCCCTTATTGGTGGAGTCCTTTGAAGAAAAAAAATCGTATTTACTCTATATTTTTGTTGCACAATGCATTGAAAGAAACCACACACATGCAAGATGTCAAACATAATGGGGGGCGGGGGGATGTATCCTACTATCGGCCAAATTTGGCAGTACACAGTTTCTGTAATTTCATTCAATATCCATATCACAATCAACATTAACAACAACCACATTAGTGGATAATAACTAGTCATTATTGTGAACACTGTACCCCAGTAACTGCCAGACCAAAAGTTAATTTAAAGGAAGGGGAACAAAAAGCTTCTTAAAAATATTATTGTGTTCTTTTGATTTTAGTTGAAAATGTTTCCTGTCAGTCAAAATAAACTTTCTTTTTTTTTAAAAAAAATATTTCAAAGGAAAAGAGTTAGCCCTCTCTGAGCTCTCACCTTATCCTTGTGGAGGGAGTTGTGTGTCCTAATGATCCTAGGAAGCTTTCTGGGGCTTTATGCCCCTGGCAGGGTCAACCAAGGCAAGCGTGTCCTTGGTGAGGGACCAGACATAGCATGCCTCAAGACCTCCTATGATGAACACTAAATATGGATGCTGTTTTCCCTTGCCTGGATGTGGTTCATTGTGGCCCCATTCTTGAGCCGGGTTCATTGGCGAGCGCCTGGTGGCCAAGGCTGCATCCATGGGACCCGGCCAGGCACAGCCCAAAAAGGCAACATGGGGTCCCACTTACCATGGGCTCACCACCTGTGAGAAGGGCCAGGTACGAGGTGAAGTAGGCCAAAGTCAGGGACCTTGGCAGTACGACCCCCAGCTACAGAAACTGTCTCTTGGGATGTGCAATGTAACCTCCCTGGCAGTGAAGGCTCATGCATTGAATTTGTGTGTGATGTTTATCAGGTTGTAGACTGGAAATGTACGAGGCAAAGGAGAATGAAGCTGCTGGTTGCTCTGTAACTGTCAAATCTGCCTGCAGAGATAAATCTCTGAGCTGTCGTTCCCTCAGCTGCAACCGCAGCTCACTATCCCTTCACACACTCGCTGCTGAGTCTGAGGAAGACGGGCAACTGTCAAATGACTTCCTTCCTCTGACCAGTGCCTTTTGCAGCCGAATGGTGAGTCACTCATAGCCCTCTAAAACACGTTGTGCACTAGCCCATTTCATGCATGAAACAGAATGACCAGTTGTATTAGGATTTTTTTTGGGGGGGGGGGGGGGGGCAACAGCCTACTATCTCACAGAGTAGCTCCAGGTCTGGACTTG
>NW_017805874.1:691539-694833 GCF_001891065.2 Hippocampus comes
ATATGTCTTGACAATTTATGAGTTTCATCTTGATAATATCCTTTGAGTATAATCTGTAAACCTAATCCTTTTGTATCACATTTCTGTTTATTGTACAACCCAAGAAGCAATTGTTATTGGCGTGATTTCAATTAATCATCTTTTTCAATCATCTTGATAGTTCACCTTCTGTCGGTACAGAACATTTATTAATATTCTACTTGCATCCTATTGCTTGAAAACACTCAAAGAGATATGCTCCTTTTATTCTTCTTTTAGCAAAACGAGGAGCTAGTATTGACCCTCATTATTGAAGATTGCAAATATGTACTGTAACCTTGTGTCCTTTTATTCAGGCAAAAGAGGTGATACCAGACCCCGACCTAGTGAATAAGTTGAGCAGGCTTTGCGCTCCGATGCTGCTTTCCGGGGATGTAACTTTTGAGACGACATCCAGTTTGGAACTCAACTACATTACAGACTTTTTCCTCGCATTGGCCATTTGCAACACTGTGATGGTTTCATCACCCATGCAACCTCAACATGTGAGTCAAAAACTAATTTGTAACCACCACAGACTTTCACTTTGGCCATTGTAAAATATTCAAAATCTAAATATTTCGCCAACTCGCGTAGCATAGGGCAGTTTTAAGACCCAGTCAAATATGGTGGTGCAACTTAAAACTGCAGTCGATCGCTGCATACTCACAGTTTGGCATCCGATGATTCGCATGTACCTTGCCAGCAGAGGTATGGGTGCATATGAAGCTTTGGTTCAAGTGGTACGATGCCTCATGAGGCTTCATCTCATCATCACCACTAAATGAATATAAAAGGCCCAAAAATTGAGAATGGACTCCCAAACAGGAACATGACAGAACACCAACAGAAGCAAAGGAAACCAGGGAACTAAATACAAGTGAATTGATGAGACAAAGAGGAACACCTGGACAAGACAAGGGTGGTTGAGGGAGACGAGTGGTAAACACAAGGACAAGAACAGTCGGAAACAAAAACCTTGAGAGACAGGCAAAGGATGAAAAGGGACACAGGGAAAACGTGACGAAACTCAAACTCCGATAGATTTGCATTTAAATCCGTCCAATGTATCACTATATATTCTGCCTCCAATATTACCTGAAAGACACTGTTTTCTTGACCTAATGTGGATCCTCGTGAGAAGCCAATGAGAAACGCTCGCTCTTCTCTGATGCTCAACTACAGTCTTGAGGTTGGAGGCGCTGGTGAGCGATGTCCACCATCGACTGGTGAACATTGTTTTTACAACTCAAGACTTGTTTTTAACAGCTGAAGACTGCTCAGCAATAGTAAATATTTTTAATTTCCAAAACTTTTCTAGCTATGTTTTATTGGAAATTTTGTCTATGTTTACACATCTGAATTTCCAGGTGAGACAAATTGACAAAAAAACTTTTAATCATATTTCAGGGTTTCTGCCTGACTCTAAACATAGATTTTCTGTTGCAGAAATTGCTTTGGTCTGCTGCTTTGTCTTTATCTCTCATGTTGTCAACCTCTCCTTCCTTGCTACAGCTGGCTCAACCACAAACACTTTCTAAATCTCTGGATGGAATCAAACTGATATTCCAGCGTTTCAGCTTGCCACTTTTCTCAGCCCTCTCCGCACATTCACCTACTCGGAGCAGAGGCAGCCATGGAAAAACAGATGACATATTCCATAGTCGGAATTCATATTCCAATGGGCCCAGTGACAATGAGGAGGACATGAGAATTGAAGGCGGGGCTGAGAATGACACAGATAATGAACTAATGTATGAGGCGGTGAGTCCAGACGAGGCTGCTCTGGTCCATGCAGCTAAAGCGTATCGCTGCACCCTGCGGGGACGATCGGCAGATAGCGTCCTTGTAGACCTACCTGGAATTGGTGCCATGATTGTCCGGCTGCTCCACATCCTGCCCTTTGACTCCAACAGGAAAAGGATGTCTGTGGTGGTCCGCCACCCTCTCACAGGACAAGTGGTGGTCTTGACGAAGGGCGCTGATTCAGCCATCATGAATCTTTTGGAGACACCTAAAGGTAATGAGATGAAGGGAAGGCAAAGACATTTCTTTTTATGATTTGAAGAGGTTTTCCATGGGGTATAATGTGTGATTTCTAGGTGGAGAACAAGCTCAGGAGACTGACAGTCATATCAGAGAGCAAACCCAGAAGCATGTAGACAACTATGCAAGAGAAGGCCTCCGTACTCTTTGCATTGCTAGAAAGGTATTTCAGCTCTTGAAGTCTGAGCTCTTTTTTTCCTAGATGAAAATTGATTACATTTTGAAATGGAGTAATGCTTTTAAATATGATTAAAACTGTAATAACTTGTGGTTAAATACCATAGATATAATAGGTATGTGCAGTGCTGCTCAAATGAATCAAATTCACTGATTACAATATGCACATACAGTGGTACTCAACTCAACTCAACTGTATTTATAGAGCACTTTCAAACAGCCATTGCTGCATACAAAGTGCTGTACATGGAGCAATTTAACATATACAACAAACAGTAAAGCAAATCGGTAAAAAAAAAGACGGTAGAAAGTAGTGATGGGAATCTGAAGCCTCATGACGCAATGAGGCTTTCCATCCAACTGGGTCGGTCCTGGGCCGATGCATCATGAGGCTCCATTTGCTCTATTGCGCCATCATGTGGAAAATAAATGTCATGACACAGTGACTAAAATACCATGGATTTGATGGAGTCAAAAGGGCAGGGAGTTGTGATGTGAATGAATGTGCGTGTGTTACTTGAAAGAATGATTGCTTTATTTTAGACATTGACATAAACAAGGAACAAGATACACCTTTCATTCATTTTTATTGAGGAAAACAAGCATTTCCAAAGTGTTTGGCTTTAAACGGTTTCTTTTCTTCGATAGGATTTCTCCTGCTTTTGAAAATAGTCTTTCACAATGGACGGATGAGGCTGGGGTACAGAGAAAGGTTATAGCTAATTTGTAGAGGTTGTACATTCGTTGCAACATGTGGAAGGTGCTGTTCCAGCGTGTCTCCACCTGAAAATAAAAGGTCATTATTGTTTGAAAGGGGAGTGGAAGCAGTTATGGATGTCAACTTACCTCTTGAATGAGCTTCAGCACAGGCTCTGTAGGCATCATTTGCTCCTGCACCTGTGTCAGCCTTGTCTATAAAAATTAAATATGAAACAAAACATTTTCCAAGTCATTTTGCATTAATTTGAATACTGCTGTGTAATAAAGGAATTCACCTTTGCAGTGGTACTGCTTTTGAAGTAGCCAACTATCCTCCTACACTGAAGACGGATC
>NW_017805874.1:695062-703713 GCF_001891065.2 Hippocampus comes
GGAGGCTTGCCGAATGTTCAGTGGGAGGTCATTCCGGAGGGAGGGACCAGCAACAGAAAAGGCTCGATTCCCTTTGAGCCTCAGCCTAGTTCTCGGTCCCTCCAATAATGTCTGGTCCGCAGACCTGAGGCGCCGGGCAGGTGTGTACGGGCGGATGAGTTCGGAGAGGTAAGGTGGCGCGAGGCCATTTAGAGATTTGAAAACAAATAATAGGATCTTGAAAATAACTCTAAAATGTATAGGGAGCCAGTGAAGGGATGCCAGAGTAGGAGTTATGTGCTCCCTCTTACGAGTACCAGTCAAGAGGCGAGCAGCGGCATTGTGAACCAGCTGGAGGCGCTTAATAGAGGATTGGCTCACTCCAAAGTAAAGGGCATTGCAGTAATCGAGCTGGGATGTGACGAAGGCATGAATTACTGTCTCAAAGTGTTCATGAGAGAGGAGAGGTTTTACTTTGGCCAGCTGTCTAAGGTGAAAGAAGCTGTATTTAACAATGGCATCAATTTGCCGGTCAAGTTTGAAATCACTGTCCAGTTTAAGACCCAAGTTTGAGACTGGTGACTTAAGATAAGGGGACAGGGGGCCCAAGTCTACAGGATGGGATGTACAAGGGCCACTGGGACCAAACAGTATCACCTCTGTCTTCTTTTCATTGAAATTCAAGAAATTTTTTGCCATCCAGGTTTTGATTTCTTCCAGGGAGGATAAAAGTGGCCTTAATGAGAAACTGTCTTTTTTGCTCAGTGGGACATAGATCTGACAGTCATCTGCATAGCAGTGGAAGGAAATGCCATGTTTCCTTAAGATGGAACCCAATGGGAGCAGATACAGTGAGAACAGCAGAGGCCCCAGAATTGAGCCCTGTGGAACACCGCATGACAGGGGAGCAGTATGTGAGTCAGAGCAGCCAAGGCTGACACAAAAGGTTCTGTCAGCTAAATAGGACCTAAACCACTCAAGAGCCCCACCACCAATGCCCACCAAGTGCTGCAAACGAGTCAGCAGAAAACTGTGATCCACTGTATCAAATGCTGCAGTTAAATCCAATAAAACTAGACACACGTAGTCTAGTCAAACAACAGTCAAGTCCTGTTCCCCCACACGAAGGTGGGGGGAGGCTACTCTGTCATCCACTGGGGTGAACCCCAATGATCATGTGCTAAGCAGGGGGCCAGTAAGTTTGTTCACACCTGCCCTGGCCTTCTCATTTTGGGCAATTCCAGAGGGGAAGCGAGTCTAAACCCCCTCGAGTGGCCTGGTACCAGAACCCAAATTGTGTGTGGTGGTGAGTCTAGTCTAGTCGGGAGATCTCTGCTTCGCTCACCAGCTCACGCTCATTCCCTGTCAAAGAGGTTACATTCCACTCCTGTGAGCTAGCTTCTGAAGCCAATAATGGGAAGTCATACACGGTCTCCGCCTTTGGTTGCTTCCCAGTTCACAGAGCACATAGTCCCTTTGGCCCGTCCCACAGGTGGTAAACCCATGGGAAATAGGACCATTGTCCTTTCGGGCCAGGCCCCATGGGTGCAGGCCCGGCCACTGCACGCTCACCAATAAACCCCACCTCCAGGCTTGGTTCCAGAGGGGGCCCCCCAAGTTACCCACATCCAGGCAAGGGAAATCGGAATCCAATGTTTGTATTCATCAGTTTTTGAATGTGTTTATATTATTTTAAAGTAAGTTGAAAGACCTTAAAAATGAGTGCCATTATTACTATAAGAAATAAATTAAGTGGAATATGTAACAGGTCTACAAAAACAGTCTCTTGGAGTCATATGCTAAATCTAACAGGAAGTCCACCATTTTAACTTTGATTTAAAATTTGGCGTCACCTTGACAACAAAAGCTGCTATAATTTGATCCACATGATCAGATCTTGTCAAGATTTGACACATTTGATAAATCAAGGCATGAAGATATCGATTAACTTACTTTAATCCTAGTGGTAGTGCCATCGACTGCCTGAAGAAAATATGTTTTACTCCTTGATGTTTTTTTCCCAGTGGGTTCACCAGATTGACTTCATATTTGCTCGAAAGAGTATTTAGGCCTTAATGATATTGCAAAACGAAGTTTGTGAATTTTCGTGAAAAGCTGTTGGCTGGCAACGCACTGTTCGCAAAGAAAACAATGTTACTATTGAGGGTCTAAACATGCACGAAAACTCATGACATTTAGCAAACACATTAGGCGTAGCAACAGCATCAATATTTGAGGTTATTGTGAGATTTTTTTTTAAAAATGGCTCAACAACGCACCCTATACAGTTTTAGTGAAGCAGCCCTGGTTGGACATGTCACCTAGATTGACGAAATTTTGAAAGTATATGTCTCGGCCCAAGACCTACAAAACAAATTCTCCTGGAGCCATAAGCAAAAGCTAACAGGATGTGTTCCATTTTTTAATTTCCTTTCATGTTTGGACATATTTTTGGCCTTTTAGAAGAGGTGACATTTTTATAAAGTCCTACAAATTTCATCAAATTTTCTTAAAACTGTGGTTTCATCCTAAAATGTTCAGATGGCCAGGAAAGGCAAAGCTTTCTATTTTACCGAACAGAGTTGTTGGGGCGCTGTTTGCCAAGAAAATGATTTGAAAATGATTTTTTGGTCTTAAAAACACTTGATAACAAGTAAAACTTGACATACATGTTTTTCTGGCTCCTGAAGAGCCATGTGTCATGTTTTCTGTTTCTGTAGTTACAAAACTGCTTTATTTTGGAAAGCGAAAAGCATTGTACGGTGAAGTTCCGAAAGATGGACGCAGCTTCGTGCTCAAAGCCAAGCACAGCCTGTGTATTGTATGTAAATGAATGCAATATTATTAATTAGTGTGATGTGTTCACCGTGAATTTACATTTGAGAGACATGACAATTGTTTACGATTAGCATTTACGATAGTGATTAGTGCATTACCTCGCGAACGGTAGCAATACGAGAGAAGTCAGGCATTTGTCATGTACCAGACAAGTGGGGCACATTGTTTTGCCACGTTTTATTTTTAGAGATGAAAGTCCTCTGGATTTTCCCAGAATCCCGTCTGAGCCTCAGTTTAGTTCTTGGTACTTCTAATAATGTCAGACCTGAGGCGCCGGGCAGGTGTGTAGGGGCGGATGAGCTCAGAGTCTGAGTCATGCTGAGTCAAATGACAAATACAAATGAGTTTTGAGGCGAGTTTTAAAGATGGGCAGCGAGGAGGCTTGCCGAATGTTCAGTGACAGGTCATTCCAAAGAGAGGGACCAGCATCAGAAAAGGCTCGATCCCCTCTGAGCCTCAGTTTAGTTCTTGGTACGCTTGGTTCTGGAAGAAATTTCTTATTAGGGACACATTTTCCATGTAAATGCCCTAATCCGTTCCAAGCCCCCAAAAATTCTGACATAAATGTTTTATAAAGCATAAAAATGCATCAAAATATGCAACAAATACATGTTACAATTAGATTATTGCACAATAAATGAGAGTTGTGTATAATGTAAAAAACAAAGAATAAAGAATGAAAATGATGGTCATTTAATTTTTAACTGCGTCCTCATCATTTTTTTGCCGTCTTTATTTCATGTTCTCTCTCAGAAGGGGTTTTTGCTTGGCGTTTTGCAAAGACCTGATCCAAAGATGTTTGCCTTTGTCGGCTTTTAACAATCCTTCGAAAAAGTCCAAGGCAAACATCAGCACAGTGAGTTATCGCCTGACTGGTGAACGCTTTTTCTCGGTGATTCAGACTTACGTAAAACTATCGGAACGCCTCATGGCCCAAGGGGCGAATGACAAGGACGCTGCTTAGACACACATCGATCAATTTATCTATCTACACAGATGGACACAGACGGTCAAGGTCCCTTTTAGCCAATGGGATGCCAGGAAGATGCTCGGTAGTAGCCAATGGCAGCGCACCAATCAGTATGTTGCGTTCAGGAAACTTGGGGCTGCGAGGAGTCGTATTTTTACCTTTCGCATCTTGAAATTTCTTTCGAAACAAGAGGCAATATTTTCCTGTGGAGGCGTTTCATAACTAGAAAATTTTGTATGGAGAGACGTTTGTAAGTAGAGGTACCACTGTAGTTTGCTGTAGTACGCTTTTCGTGCCTTTTTATTTTTTTTAACTTTCTAGTTTTAACAGTGAAGGCCATTTTACGCTAGATTCTACATTGTGCATCCAGAGATGTTGAACAGGCTTTCAACTTTGGAGATGCAGATGCGCAAGTAGTTTTTGTTCATAATTGCACATAATTCAGGTGACACATTGGTACACTGCACGCATGACCATTGACAAGTATAATTAAAATGGCGACCCTGCGAAAGTGAAAAGAAACAGAGCTGCTGTGTCTGCTTTTGGCTTAACAGGAGAAAAGAAAAATTGAGCCATCTGTCTGTCTTTAGATTCCATTAAATTCAGTCATAAAAAGATAATACAGGGGAATCTCCACACACAAGCACGCTTCGTTGCAGACATCTGTTGTTGTTGTTTGTTGCTCTGGCTTATTTGTGGTCGGCTTCCTTCCACTTTATGTAAGGCTCCAGTTCCAGCTGAAGTAAAATAGCCCCAAAGCATGATGCTGCCACCACCATGCTTTACTGCAGGAATGGTTTCTTTCGATGACCACTATTGTGTGGGCATCAAACACTGTACAGTGTTCCCTCGCTACTTCACGGTTCGGTTAATGCAGCTTCATTCCTTTGGCAGGTTTTCATTTGTGACCATAACCTAATCTATTGTAGTTTTACCTCACTATTTTGGTTTCTTACTATTTGACTTCAAAGTCGGACCAGTCAAGGAATGTGTGCGAAATTTGCTTCACAAAAACTGACACCATGTGCATTGGGGGCATGTTCATATATTCACCCTGACGCCTGTGCACTACTCTGAGAGTGTGTGTGTGTTCGGAGATGTAGAGCGCGCACAGGTCTCCTTAATTTCTGAATGCAGCGTGTGTTTCAAACCAATCAGCGTCTCATGTTTTTACTGTTTCAAGATGGATTGCCTGACGCACTGGCGCACTGTGTCCCCAGTTGGAGCCCCGAGAGTGCATAGTCGTTTATGGTGGAGTCTGAAAAACCAAACTGCAGATTTGAACAATGGTCTGAGGTTCTGAACTGTCAGAGAGAAGCGGTGTGCACGCTCAGTGGGTATTTCTGAATGCGCCCGAGCACTTGTCACTCCTAAAATCGCCATTCCCTCATCATGGGAATTTTCATAATAACGCTCTGAGCATGCTTCTTCACGCAGACCGTTCGGAAACTCAAAACATTGTTCAAGTGTGCCGTTTGCTTATTCAGAGTGCCCCAGTGCAGCCCAGTGCAGGCAGTAAAAAAGAAAGTACAGTAAATATTCCCATCCGCGGAATTCTATGAAAAGGAATTTCCTTCACCCGGAACAAAAACCTTCGCATTAACAATTTGGCTACGATATTACATGTTACCGGAACTTACGTAAGCGGAAATTCCACTTCCCGTAACCCGGATTGAGACGTCATGCCACGGGAGCTTAAATACACGCAACGCCCACCCGATGCTACGGAAAGACATGACGCTGAGACACATTTTCACTTCGCGTTTTTCGATCATCAGATTCGAAACGACGTGTCAGTGAGTTTTTTTTTGGCGTGCGTTTTGCTGTAATTGTGAATGATTTTAACTTTATTCACTTAACGTCCTGTAGAACGCGGCACTAGCTTAAAAGCAGCACCCACTCGACACGACCGAAAAAAACGTGAGAATATTTACTGTACCATATTTTCCGCACGAAAAGACACACTGGATTATGAGGCGCACCTTCAATGAATGGCTATTTTGTAAATTTTTGTTCATATATTAGACGCCTTGCACGAAAAGGCGCAATCTACAATGCGTCCACTAGATGGTGCTACGCTCCGTCCATTCAACTCGAGAGGCATCCGTTCAACTTGAGAGGCGTTCATGACCACCTCTGAAAAATGTAATTAACTATTACTGCACTTAAATGAAACTACGAAAATTGAAAATAATGCATCAAAACAGAAAATCAAGCGAGGAAATCACAAAATAAATTCTATACCCCCCCTACAGAATTTATTTTGTGATTTCCTCGCTTGATTTTCTTCGTGGTTTCATTGAAGTAAGAATTAATTTACGTTTTTCGTAGGCGGCCTTGAACACCTCTCGAGTGGAACGGAAGAAAGCACGGAGACGGACAAAGACGTACAGTACATGAACTTGCTGAGACTGTGAAAACCATTAATAAAGTCTGCGTTTAAAAAAATAATAAAACCACAACCACAGCTCTCATTTTTTCAACAAACTCAGGTGTGGCTTTGTTCGTCTCCTTCCCTTCTTTTCTTCCGGTCAACTTGAGAGGCGTTCATGACCGCCTCCGAAAAACCCAGTGGCATTTCCTTTATCGTAGCTCCAAGAGTACAATCAGATAAGATAAAATAAGAAAACCTTTAATAGTCTCACAATGGAGAAATTCCCACTTCACAGCAGCAAAGTTATGAGCGGAAGAAGTAGAAGAACAAAATAAATACGAGCTGCTGTAAAGGCAGCCACTCTCGTGGCGCCATCTTGAAGTCAAAATAACACAACAAGATGTCAGTCGTAGTTATTTATTCCTTTGTTGTGAATTCACAAATGATGAAATCACAATATAAATTCTGTAGGGGGAGGTGGGGAAAAAATTTATTTTGTTATATCCTCGCTCGCTTTTCAGTTTTGATGTATTATTTTCAATTTTTGTAGTTTCATTGAAGTAATCGTTTGTATACGTTTTTCGGTGGCGGTCTTGAACGCCTTTCGAGTCGAACGGAAGAAAGCATGGAGATAGACAAAGACATACCTGTATTTGTTGAGACTGTTTTAAAAAATTAACACCACAGCTCTCCTTTTTTCGGAGCTGCAACACATACTTATTTAATAAAGCAGCGACACAGTTCACTGAACCAACAGCAAGTTATAACTTTGGAAGCATGTCTCCAGGAAGGAGCCATCTTGGAGTCGACGTATTACCGTAATGATCATAGAAAATACGCACCGAATTTTAAGGTGCTCGGTGGGCTTTTAAGAAAATTGAAGACTTTTTGGTGTGCCCAATAGTGCGGAAAATACGGTTAACAGCTGCTGCGTTCATAATGTGACCTGGGCACGCGCTGCAATCCAGCAGTGGACGAGGACGATAAAACGTGCGTTAAAATCTACATTAGACAAGGGAGAAGGAATTATGAAGGATTCTAAATAGCAGTCAACCCTCAGGCTTTCCAGCAAAAAGAATGTCCGGAAAAGCCTACTTGGGCATTTGGAAAGATTTAATCAGAGGAACTTTAAATGGTGACAGGTGTGATTCCCATTTGAGATGAGCTTGAATACCGTACTACATACATACAAGCACACCTGACTCATATTCCGCGATCAAATCTTTCTTAAATTATATAGTTTTGAATGAATGAATACTTTATTGTCATTGCACACTTGTTACAACGAAATTCTGTAGGAGCCTTCACCTCCAAGTGCGTCGCGAAATATAAAAATATAAAAAATATATAAATACATTGCACTCCCCTAGACCCACACATAATCACACGCATACGTTTAAAATTGATAGTCAGCGTTATGGAATGGATTTTTTTTTTTTTTTTTAATTGTGATAAGAATATGTTAGATATTCGGCACTCGTTAAAGTACAGTCCAAGTTGTCTTACAAAATGATATGAATCAGAGATTAACATGACAGTATGTGGACTATTTCGGACTAATTGAAACACAGTCAGAGATATCATGAGGTATTTAGTAAAATTGCACACCCCCCAGGCCTACACATTCACGTGCACACGATTTGAGGAATTGAGATTCAGCAGCCTGACTGCCCAGGGATAAAAAGTGTTTCTGTGTCTGTTTGTCCGGCTTCTCGTGACTCTATATTTCCTGCCCAAGGGCAGGAGGTTGAAGAGGCACCTGCCAGGGTGGGATGGATCAGTCAGGATTTTCTTTGCCCTGACTGATCCATTTTGCGCAGTATTTTCCTCTTTTCCTCACCAGGTTTACTGTCACATAATAGGCTATTATTATATGAGTAGTGCTTGATGAAAGTTTGCACTGTGTACGTCATACTCCAGTTAATCGACAGATCTCGCCTATAAGGGGGAGTTCCAGGAAGTAACTGTTAGAGTGAGCACACTGCATGTTTTACTGCTCTGCCACATTGTTATTAAAAGTCACATAAAATGTGAACCTTGCCTGCTGACCATCATTACATTTACCACTTCCACTTGCTTTCTTTGGTGCTATGATTAGGGGCTGATACACGATGCAAAAATAACAGTCCGATATGACGTAGTTCTCACCAAACACGTCTGCTTTTTAAAAAAAAAATCTTTATTGAACAATACAAACTCGGCTGCTCACAATGGACGCTACACGAGGAAGCTGTTTCTGTATGATTATTCCATAATAATGAGACACCGGACACCAGAGTGTTCATTATGTGCCGCTGTATTGAAAACTGCCGGACTTGCAACAAACGCACGCACTTCCCCCGTGCTGCTGGGGCAAACCATTCTGAAAAGAGGGGGGTTTCACTCCCCCTAACAGAAGTGTCTCACCAAAAACAGTCTGCTTTTTTCTTTTTAAATCTTTATTGAACAATCCAAACTTGTCTGCTCACAATGGACGCTACACGAGGAAGC
>NW_017805874.1:703858-707333 GCF_001891065.2 Hippocampus comes
TATATATATTTATATATACACATATATATATATACACATATATATATCTATCTATCTATCTATCTATCTATCTATCTATATATATATATATATTAGTGCTGTCAGTTTAGCGCGTTATTATCGGCATTCATTTAAATCAATTTTAACGTGATTGAATTTTTTATCGCGAGATTAATGTGGCAACACTTCACAGTGGATGTTACATTGCTCTATAAATAAACCGGAAACAAAACAACAAGCGCGCTACACAGGTCCACGCCCATGTCTGTTTTGCCAGCCATGGCAGCGCGAGATACCGAAAACGGATACTTAAAGAGTTTGTGAATGGAAAGTTTACTTTTAAAAAGTTGTCAGATGGTTCCACTGACAAGACCAAAGTTACCTGTCTGTTTTGCAGTCGTAAACTGAGTTATCATCATAGCGTGTCGAGTCTGAAATACCACTTACTGGCCAAGCACACAGCTGATGTGAGTAGTCCTGAAATACCACTTAATGGCTAAGCACACAGCTGATGTGAGTAGTCCGCCCCCTCGTCTAAGACAGACAGCTATGGATCATTTGTCAACATTGTCCAAAGCTAGACTCAAACTGAAATCATTCGCATTGCATCTAACGACTCTACGATGGATTGCCAGTGAGAGCCTCCATGACAAGCTATGTACAGAAATTGTACGTTAGCGGAGAAGGCTAAGGTATACCAAGTGGGAGAAGACACTGTTTCAGGAGAGAAATAAGAGACTAGATTGATGAGCCTCTGGTGAATAAAGAGCAGGTAGCCTGTTGAGTACGATGTATGCCACTGACACGATTGTTACTTGTTTGGAACTATTTTGTGTGAAAGGTTTCCGTGTTCCGTGTCCATATAAATAAAGGGGGTGGAGCTTCTCTGTGTTCGTCTGACAGTGACGGTGCGCTGAGGCACGTCGAGAGTTCAGCGGCGCAGTGATAGCGACCACACTGAAACTAAAACGTCTCCAGTGTTGTGCCTCGAACCAAGTGTAGTCATCCGAAATGATGTCTACACAATAACTATAGAGAGACTTCCGCGCAAGAAGGACCAACAGAATCAACCTAGCCTGACTGCTGTGTTCAAAGCAAACTTGATAAAAACGAAGTATGCAACCATGGCTTAAATCCACTATCGGCTGAGTACTAATTTACCTTCGATGTGCACTTTATAATTTTAAATTGCTCTATTTTGATTCCCTAAAAAGAGCTGTTAAAGGAGATGTTGTGTGACAAAATATTTTTTTTCACTCTTGTAGATGGATAGTAATATTGTGTGAGAGATTATGTGAGAGTAACTGCTCTAAGTGAAAAATGTACACGTAAAATTGAAAATCGAAATTGTTTCAGTAAATATTTGCATTTTGCACATAGAAAACTGATCCATGATTCCATGTTGATGAGAGCATTAAAACGGTAAAAAAATAGGACAAAAAATAAATAAAAGGAAATTTAGAAAAGATAAAAAATGTGTGAGTAATCACGATTATGAGTTAATTATGACAGTTTTGTTTTTAATCACGATTAAATATTTTAACAGCTCTAATATATATATATATATATATATTCAGTAATCCCTCATTTATCGTGGAGGGTTACGTTCCAAAAAGAAACAGTGATAAGTGAAATCCGTGAAATGTATGTTTCACATCCAGCACATTTGACAATAATGTTGTACTTGGTACTTGATAGTCAGCTTTATTTTTTACAGTAATTATACAATACGGTACTGAAGTATGTATACAATGCAGAGGCGATTGCTCTAAGACTGCAAGGGAAGCTCAGATTTCCCTAAAATTTCAAAAAGTAAGTGATCAAATATACCTGTATGTGTGTACGTACAATTGTGTGGACATGTCATTGACTAAATATGCGCGACAGCGTGCTCAACTTTTGTTCCGAATCAGCTTCTTATTACTATATATATATATATATATATATATATATTGGTTTAATGAAGTGGGAAAACAAAAAACGCCGCTGTTATAATGTTCTTATGCTCACGGGTGGTTCATCATCGTTTATCCTCAAACTTTTTACACTCTCTGTGAACCAGGTTCTGGAGCAAGAGGAGTATGAAGTGTGGCTGAAGGGACAGTTGCTGGCAGAGAGCAACATAGACAACAGAGAAGAGCTGCTGAATGTTTCCGCTGAGAAATTGGAGACCAACCTCACACTTTTGGGTAGGAAATGGTCAATAGTTATTGTGACGAACAATTGATTATTTGAGTATTGATCATTGGTGCTGAACAAAGCATGACAGTAAAGATATGTGTTAATTTTAAACATGTAACTGTCCTAAAGCTTTCCATCAGCAAATTTGGGTTTAATGTTGACTCAATAATGTTAAAGATTTATCACCACATCTGTTTATATCAACTATATTTTCAGATTACCCAAAACACAAATAATATGATAATGAATTGTTGCCCAATAGTGCCCCTGATTGGTAAGCATTAGCATTTGAAATGCTGAAATAATGCATGCCACCAAAGAACATAGACCAGCATTGTGTTGTTGTGTTTCCGGGCTGGAGCAAAAGAGCAAAAAATCGAAAACCTGACCCTATGGTCACTCAGAAACCTGCTCTACCAACAAGCCCATCGAGTGACACCAGCTGGTCAGCTCCTTGTTGGTGCTGCTGGGAGGCTGTGGCTCCTTTCTTTGAGAGGTTTGCCCAGTGGACGAAGGTTTGGCTCTTCGAATCTTGGCAATTTTGTATTGCCTTTGCAGCTGTTTTACTCATGCTGGGAACACCAGCAAGAAAACACAATAAAACCTTGCTGCTTTGTGCTGTGTGTGTGTGTGTGTGTGTGTGTGTGTGTGTGTGTGTGTGTGTGTGTGTGTGTGCGTGTGTTTGAAGCAGGGCACATCTTAACTCTACTGCAGGCCTTTTTTTTTTTTTTTTTTTGGAAAAGGTGAGTGAGTGGAACTGGGTACTGGGTACTGTTAGTGGCTGGAAGTCATGGAGGACTATTTATTGCGAGTGATACGTCCTTGTAGATTTTCATTAATCTCAAATCATGATAATTGGTGAAGGCAACTGGATTGCTCTTGTTTGTTGAAATAATCATAGTAGTATCAGAAAATATTTTATATGCATTAATCTGCCTAAAAATAATCCTTGTTTCAACCTACCGTATTTTCACGACCATTCGGCGCATCGTATTGTTGGGCGCAGTCTTAGTAACGGGTGCTATTTCTGTATTTGACACACACACAAAACGCACTGTATTATTGGGCGCAGCCAGGCATGGTAAAACATACGCCACCTTAAACACACGGCATGCATGCACGCACGCTAAAAACACGTCAGCTTGAAGCATTCTGGAGCATGCATTCACGCTAAAACATACCAGGTATGTTAGCTTAAAGCATACGGTAACAGCTAAGACATCTGGACACACGCTAAAAACACGTTTTTAAAAAGGCAACGGAAGCAAAACTGAGTTCGGTTGTACTTTATTTA
>NW_017805874.1:707405-707777 GCF_001891065.2 Hippocampus comes
GTTGTGCCTTTAGCGTCCTCTTACGCGCCTACCCTTCACTCATTGGCGACTGGTACCTGCTAGGGGCGTGCCTTTAGCGTCTGTGGGGGGAAGAGCGGCCTCCTCTCTCCCGCGTGTTCGTTGAATTTCGGACGAGGAGAATGTTGGAAATCCAAATAAAGGCTGGAGTTGATGAACAGTTCCTTTGAAGCTTTTAATAACAGAATATTCCAGGCACCCACGAATTACAGACAATGGCTGCGCGTCACGAGTGCGAAGCAGGAAGAGATTCACATCATTTTTATACCATCAGAAGGGCGGTACCGAGACACAAATTGTGATATCATAACTTTCGTTTCTCCTCAACCGATTCTCAGCTTGGCGCATTCCAAA
>NW_017805874.1:708079-710124 GCF_001891065.2 Hippocampus comes
TTTCTTCAGGACCTTAGGGTAGACTACCTGGTCCCAGGTTGATTTTCACTGGGGTTATTTTGCCCGTATACCGTGAAATCAACCTCTGTTGAATGGTGTCACCAATAGGGGGCAGCTGGGGCTGGATCAGTAGATTTGGTTTTTTGGTCCTTGTCAGGTGGTGGGATCGCTCAGCCCAAGGTGGATGTGTGTGCAATAATTAGCCCAATAAAGAAAAATCATATCTTTTTTCTTTTTGCATAACCATATCTCTATTAAAAGCTTCTTCTTTGCAGCATAATCAATTAATAATTATAGGCATAAGCATTCTTCTTTGCAAGCATGATCAATTCATCATTAATAATATGCAAATGTATGATAACTAAACACAATCAACCTAACATTTCCCTTGTTTCTACTACATTTGCTCATATCGTCACGTAGAACCTTCCTGTCAAACTTTATACAGTGGAGTCATGTCATAGTTATCCTCAGGAGCTGGAAAAAATAGGTTATCACCAGTTTTAAAATAATCAAGAAAAGATGCAGGAAAAGATCGTTAGAAATCATTTACGACATTTCGATATTGAAGTGAAATCATGTCTCCATTAGCCGATGTTTTCTATATCAGAACCTTTACCATCCAAAAGTAACAGCAGAGGGTACATTCCATTCACTTTAGACGTCGTGGGCGTACCAATCAGAGTGATAAACCGGATAAGCAGAGCCTAGATACAGGAAAGTCAGCAACATCCACACACTGTCAAGATAGCCAGGGGAAAAAATGTACGAGAGGTTAACACACCATTTTCGTTTTTAAACATCACAAAGGTCTTTCCCACTAATTCTGACGATAAGGTCGTGGTCACGCCGGAATGGTCCGGTTCAGTGTGCGGGGCCCTCAGGGCGTGGTTGAACAACACTGCTCACTACACATCGCACACGCTCCATTGGCCTCAGCCAAGAGCACATCCACCGCTGTGCGGTCCCGGAACATCATCAGAGAGGTGACTGTCAATTGTTTTACTTCTAACAGCCAAAACAGCTTCCTCAGTATAATTTGCAAGCTTCTGGACACTGTAGTGGAGGCAGTTGATCCACTTTGGTTAACCAATTTATACCCACCTAGTACGCCACAAGGAACTCCAATTGCACTAATGTAGATGGAATCTCAAATATCCTCTGCTGTGAACAGAACCATAGTCATGAGTAAAAGTAGCTCTTCAATTGTTACCCAATTATTTTCCAATTATTTTATGCGCTAACTATAATTCCCCCTCTTTTTCTTTTTTTGTTTAATAAAAAGAAAAAGAAACACTCTGCCGCGATAATTGTTATTTGCCTGTAGAATTGTTAGAAATATACTTCTGTATTAAATTGAAACCTGATTAACATTAAAGAACAAAAGAAAGAAATATAGTAACACTCACAGCGAAGAATAACTATCAACATAGATTTTTAAACTGTAACAGAAGAGAACCTAAACACAACAATACAACATAAAACAAAAATTCACATGTAATAATTAATTAATTAATTTATTTATTTATTGATTTATTTTCAAATCTAATGAATGCACCGTTTGAACCATTTCACCATTCTGAAAACAAAATTAAACAAATCAATAAATGATAATAAATTCACATTCAGTTCAGCAACATCAATTCAGGAGCACAATACAGACGCTCCCCAGGTAACGAACGAGATACGTTCCGAAGGATCGTTCGCTGGCTGAATTCTTACGTAAGTTGCTTCAGTGCTATATTTGTATGGAATGTATGTTTAAGGCTTATATAAGTAGGTTTAAGGCTTATATAAGTGTAATAAAATGAAGTTTAACATACTTTTGGAAGATGTACTCGAAGGCTGAAGGAGATGATGGAGGGGGAGAGAGTTCCGTCTCGAACTTCTTCATGGGGACAAGCGTTTCCTCCTCCTCCTCCTCCTCTCACAGCGCCTCACGTCGGTATTAGCGGCAGAAAGAAGTACTACAGTACTCGGAAAAAGGCCCGCAGTACAAAATCTGACTGACAGCATCTCTGTCCGAGAACATTTTTCGACATACC
>NW_017805874.1:713646-718981 GCF_001891065.2 Hippocampus comes
TTGGGGGAAGAGCGGCCTCCTCTCCCCCGCGTGTTCGTTGAATTTCGGACGAGGAGAATGTTGGTAATCCAAATAAAGGCTGGAGTTGATGAACAGTTCCTTTGAAGCTTTTAATAACAGAATATTCCGGGCACCCACGAATTACAGACAATGGCTGCACGTCACGAGTGCGAAGCAGGAAGAGATTCACATCATTTTTATACCATCAGAAGGGCGGTACCGAGACACAAATTGTGATATCATAACTTTCGTTTCTCCTCAACCAATTCTCAGCTTGGCGCATTCCAAAGTTTGTGCGTCTTCAGTAGGGAGTATTCCAATTCTAGGTGATGATTGTTACAAGGACGCCAAGCTACACTGCGGGCATGGGAAAGTTATACAGCATGACGAAATATGAGCAGAATACAGACTTCACGTCCTCTTACACGCCCACCCTTCACTCATTGGCGACTGGTACCTGCTCAGGACGTGCCTTTAGCGTCCTCTTACACGCCCATCCTTCACTCATTGGCCGACTTCCGCATGCCTGTCGTCACTCACGTCCACCTTTTCTCTATATAAACAGCGTGTCGGCCAGAGGTGCTCTTAGTCAGTCTTTGGAACTCGGCGCATACATAACACGCACCGCATTATAAGGCGTCCTGTCCATTTTGGAGAAAATTTAAGACTTTTAATGGCGCCTTATAGTTGTGAAAATACGGTACTTGAAACATTTTTGACCTCCTCATTGCATCATTGCATCATTCTGAAAACTAAAATCAAATAAATCAATGAATAATAATAAGTTCAAATTGAGGTCAGCAACATTATTCAGGAGCAGAATATGTAACACTTCAGTCTCCAAAACAAAAATGTATAAAACAATTTATGC
The DNA here is from genome assembly GCF_001891065.2 of Hippocampus comes. Taxonomy (NCBI): domain Eukaryota; kingdom Metazoa; phylum Chordata; class Actinopteri; order Syngnathiformes; family Syngnathidae; genus Hippocampus; species Hippocampus comes. Next base: position 714,518 of record NW_017805874.1, read on the forward strand.
TGATTTTTGTTTTCTTTCTTTTTTTTTTAACCTAACCTCTGTGTTGTGTTCGAAGGCTGTTCACGTCTTTTCGCTTTACTGGGGCAAATTTGACTCGGGATTTTACTCATCCTGAAAGTACTTAAAAAGACTATTTATAATCCAATGTTGTTTTTCACCTCATAGCTAACTTCGTGTGTATTCATATCCATGGAAACACTGATTCATTTATTTCTATTTTTTTTTTCTCTACAGACCTTTTATCTTACAATATACCACTCATTTGCAGTTATAAGAACTAGTTACATTCACGAATCATATTTCCCACAGAAATAAAATGAGTAATTGTATTATCCATTCCTTATAAACTAATCTTAGAATACACCCACCCCAAAAATGTCTTTGTTGCGATTATTATTCTTAAATGAGTAACAATAGTGACATTTGGGTCCTCCTAATTAGATGTATAGTCTTGTTCTTCTTCATACCAAACCTCATCTTCATCCTGAGATACATCCACCTAAGATTGTGTGTGTGCACGCATGCGCGCGCGTGTGCGGCACACTGAGCAATATTTGATCAACAGAGCAAACCTCAGCTTTTAAAGAGCCATTAGTCTCTGCTGTGCCATATTTGACCGATAACACCACAAATGTCCCTTTTTTTTAATTTTGAGACCCTGAGAATCTTCTAAAATTGTGAAAAATAATTTTGTTGCATAATAATAGCTGTGTGAGAAGATTAGATGAAGCATCATTTCAGTACCAAAAAAGGAAATGGTACTTTTTACCGATCCAAACTTGAAAATGGGTCAATTTGGACCCGAGCACAATACAAGGGTTTTAATAAGACCCTTTTGATCGATTAGCAAAGTCTAGGTTATCTTTTCTCATTTGCTTAAGGGGACCACAAATACCCCCCAAAAAAATAATCATAAAAAGTGTTGCCGCATAACAGGAAATGGGGACACGTAACCATGGGTATTCTGGCATGTGGACAGAAACACACCCTAAATGAAGTCGGTATCTTGTAAATTCTTCTGCCAGTCATTTGATGTTTTCAGTAACTATAATACTGCGCCCACCTCGTCACCGGACTTGCGCTCACCTTCCTTGGTGGATGGTTCTTTCGAGATGACCTTTTGACAATGCGAAAGGTGTATCCATGTCTCTCTTCCTGCTATCTTCACAGCAGTCAGTGTGGTCAGCAACACTTGGTGAAGACCTTCCCATTCCGTAGAGTTCCAATGTTTCTTTTTGATGCTTCGAATCAGAACCCAATCTCCTGGAACAAACAACCAGTTCGTCTCGCTGAGAGAAGCACAATCGTCCCCTGGCAATCTCAATTCATTTTTTTTTTGCTAAACTTTTTCACATATATTCAGACAAATTAGCTTCATTATCCAATTCCCATTGCGTAGAAAATATCGGTAATTTGTATTTAACAGTATTTCAAATGGAGAAAGGGGCGCCATGCTTATACATTGCGTCCTTGGCCTATGTGTTTCATGCATGCACTTCTTTAATCAAATTTTAATCACAGAATTCATACTCTCTACCAATCCTGCAGTTTGTGGATGGTATAAACAACGGTGTCTCAAATTAATATGAAACACATGTCCTATTTTGTCAATCACTTGGTTTACAAAATGTGTTCTACTGTCACTGTATATAGACTCAGGGATACTATATCGTGGTAGAATATCTTTGCATAACGCTTTAGCTACCGTTAATGCATCGGGGTGTTTTGCCGGGAATATTTCTACCCATTTTGAGAAAGCGTCAACTATGATCAGCCAATATCGTTTCCCTTCTGTTTTGCTTAATTCAATGACATCCATGTGTATTCTTTGAAATGGATATGTGTCTTTAGGAAACTGACGTAGTTTTGGATGCAAATTCCCTTGTGGATTTTGTCGAGCGAAGGTTAAACACGATCGACAAATTTTTTTGGGATATAGGTTAAATCCATAGGTTGTGTAATGTTTCTGAACAAGAGGTACCCTTCCCCCTTCCGCCACGTGATATCATCCGTGACTCAGTATCGCCACCCACTTTAAAAAAGTCTTTGGCAAAATGTGTTTGTGTCAGAGCTGACATAAATCCCATCGAGCTCCCTTGTTTTGCCACAGTCTTTGACATGCAGCAACAAAGTCCAATCAATGAACAAATAGAACATCATTTCATAAAACGTGATCTTGTTTTTTATGGTAAACAATTCCCAAAAACAGTTTAGAACCTAGCGGCCCGGTGGATGAGTGGTTAGTGTGTTGACCTCACAGTGCTTCGATTCCAGCCTTCCTGTGTGGAGAGTGCATGTGCATGGCAGGCTGATTGAACACTTTAAATCAAACTCTTTTTTATTTATTTTTTTTTTGTCATGGGGCACTTTAGGGTTGTGTCTTCCCTCGGAAGGCGGTTACAACAGTGAAACTAAATAAATGGTTATATATTACTTATATAGAACAAATTGATGGATTAACAGTTTTGAAATCAATCAAGTCAACTATAATAGTTTGTTCAATTATTATTTGAGTGAGTGTTAACAGGGTCACAAAATTATTCCAAAATCTCAACGTTATTTATTACACATGACATTTGACATTTCGGTACAGATTTTAGCAATGATCATGGAAGTTGAGACATATGATTTGCTTTTGCGGGTAACATAAAATGATGCGGCGGTCCAGATCTGGTCCCCGGGTTTTGAGTTTAACACCTGTGCTCTAAATTGTCCCAAGGTGTGAGTGTGGGCGTGGATGTGTGTGCCCTGCAATTGGCTGGCAACCGGTTCAGGATAAAGCGGATCAGACAATGAATGGATGGATGGTTTAGAACCTGCATCTTCTGCTACTTCATCTGCGAATGCATTTCCTAGAGTGATGTCATCGGTGCTTGTTGTATGCGCCCCGCACTTACATATCACAATTTGATCTGGTAACTTCACAGCATTCAGTAAATTTGTTCCGCATGTGAACAGGTGATCATCCTCTATATTTCCAGTATTGGCATGCCGAAAATGCATCCTGGGCATCCGTGTAAATGAGAACATCTTCATTGGTCATCAGTTTGCATGCTTTAGTCAATGCCAACAATTCTGCAGCTTGAGCTGAATAGTGTGACGGCAAAGGTTCTGCTTTTAATTTTTGAGTTGTGGTTACCACAGCATATCCTGCCTATGTTTTTTCCAAAGTCATTCGTTTTCGATGACCCATCAACAAAACATCTCTCCAGTTTGTAATGGCTGATCTCTTAAGTCAGATCAACATTTGATCATTTTTCTGATTGTTTTTCTTCAGCCAATTCCTGACAATCATGTTGTTCACCATCATCAGGAAGTGGTAATTATGTAGCAGGGTTAACTAATGAGCATCTTTCCAGTGTTAAATGGTGTCGAGATAACAATAAAGCTATGCAAGACAAATGTCTAGCGGGTGACAAAAATTTCATTTTTGTTTGCAGGAGCAGCTCATTTTTTTTCTCCTCAGGTAATACTCCGTCAGTTGGCTTTTCTCCCCAATGTTTATCTTTCCATTGCCCAATAGAATTTTTAGAGTGAGCAAGGACGGCATTTTTTTTTTTTTAACTGCTCTTGGTAAACACTACCTGGAGTGTAGTTTTCAGAATCGCCGTTGTTGGCCTTAAAACATGCAGTGATATTGCATTAACGAAGCCAACATCAAATTGTCCGGACCTGACCTTTAAACATCAGGACTTAAATCAAGTGAACAAAAAAGGAACAGTCGACATTGTCTCTACAAATACAGTAAATATTCTCTCGTACGAACTCGTGTTTGCGCTGTCCAATTTGTCCTGATAACAGAAATTCCTCATTTGGGAAATGAGCATGGTACATGTCCTTTATGAACCTGCAAGTATGTTGACAAAATGCATGCGTAACAACACAATCAATAAAATACAAAAATATACAGTCCAAAAACTGTTTATAGAACAAAAACTGCAATACAGGTGTATCCAAAAAAAATCACAACAGTAAAATACGTGCAGTATTGTTTATTTTTTTCTGTCTTGGGAAAAAAAATGTCTATTTTGGATTGTTTTGTTGGATGCATTCTTTGGTTTATGACAACGTTTGCCTGCGTGTCACACAGTTTTCTTGCTAGTTGCAAGTAACTGTCCCGTTGATCACCGATGTCTGGTAATTCTTGTGCATGCTGAAGGATTTTTGTTGCCATTTGCATTGCTTCCTTGCTGGATGGTGGCTTGTCAACAGGAGTTGAATTGATGCCTTGTTTTTTAAAGTTTCGTAGATTTGCGTCTTTCCGACTCCAAGTGTCTGCTGGATGTTTTTTACTTTGTGTCCAGCCTCGCTCAAACGGATGCATTTCACTCGCTCCGCTACAGTCATTACAGTTCTTCTACGTTTCGATGCCATGATCTACACAACGTAAGTGAATAAAGTTAAAATCTTTCGCAAGTACAGTAAAACGCACACCAATAAAAAGTCACTTACACGTCATCGTTT
>NW_017805874.1:719065-730427 GCF_001891065.2 Hippocampus comes
TCTTTTCCGTCGCATCGGGTGGGCGTTGCGTGTATTTACGCTCCCGCGGCATTACGCCTCCATCCGGGTTACGGCTAGTGGAATTTCCGCTTACGTAATTCCGGTAACACGTAAAATCGTAGTCAAAATGTTAATGCATGGATTTTTATTACGGGTGAAGGATATTCCTTGTCATAGAATTCCGGGGATGGGAATATTTACTCTAATACTAAACATTTCTCACAATGTTAGCAACAAAATATCCTTTTCTGATTGGAAATAATCTCAAAGAGTGTTAATTCTATTCATTCGTCACACTATTTTCAGCATTATAGGGTAACTCTGAAGTCAGTCTAAAAGGGTAAGAAAAAAAATTCATGTACATGGGCGTCTTACAGACACAAATTGATCATTGATTATCTTTGAGGCTTCGGACTGCTTCTTTTCTAACGGTAGTTGCTTCTGTCATCATTTCTCGACTTATACTAAACGTTTTGCACAGTATAGCTTGAGAGTTGCATAAATAGTCAGAATACATAAAAAAAAAAAAAAAACACCAAAAAACAATGTCATCTGTATTGTTATTGAAGTGTCGGCCCCGAGTCCGACTCACGCCTCCTCCCGGAGACAAGGGGCGCGCGGCGGCGTCTCACCTTCTCCCGGGGATCCGCGGAGGGCCAAGGGCCGACACTGAAGTTCCTTCGTTGAGCCGCAGGCAGGGGGCGCACCAGAAGATTCTCTGATTTCGAGGCCGGAGTCAGTCAAAAACTAAGTACAAACTTAGTCAGGAGTCTAAGGTTCAGGCTGGTCACAAACGAGTTTATTTCATCAAAACCGGAGAGGTACAGATGTGCACATCGGAAAACTCTGAAATCCCCTCGAGATTAAACACGGGTTTTATAGCATTATGAGGGGCCAACCCCTCCCATTTCATTGGCTAGTTGCTATGGTCATTTATCAATTCTAATAGTATCTAAATGCGTTGTGTAATTCTGATTGGTTGCGGTCTTCTCGTCAGCCAAATTTTAATGGTATCTATGAACAACCTTATCTCGTGGTTCCGAGTTATAATGGTGTCACGCTGACTTCATTCTTAAAAAAATAATTGAGGCCCCTATTGGGCCTTTGTGTGATTGCACGTGGGTTTTGGATATAACTGTATCCTCGTAAGCATAGCGACTCAATGTATGCGAGTTTGGGGTCTTCGTTGGCTTGGCAACCTAATGAAATTACCGTCGAACAAGCTGGCTAGCTCAATGGTGGACATTCTTGCTAATCTGCTGATGACCATGTACATTTTTCTGCTTGACGGCCATATGCCTGTTTTCTCTGTTTAAGACGATTAGGTAACATATTCTCGTAACTTCAACGTGAACAGATATAAAACAGATACTACATTATCACTATGTGTTGGATGCACAGGGTATATTAAAGCAGGTAAACAGCAAGCCAAACTCAATCTTCATAGCCAGGAAAATGAGCATGTTGCTCCTTTATTACAGTCGTCTTGACATCTTACAGTGAACAACTGTGACATCAGCGTGATGAAAATGTTGACTGAAACAGAGGCGATTGCTCTACGACTGCAGAGGAAGCTCAGGTTCCCCTAAAAATTCAAAAAATAAGTGATCAAATACATGTGTGTATGTACAATTGTGTGGACTAGCATTGACTAAATATGCGCAACAAGGCGCTCAACTTTTGTTCCGAATCAGCTTCTTATCACTGGTTACGACGCGACTCTCTTCTCATTCATTCCGGCAGCTTCAATGTGTTTTAAACTGTGTGGACACAGAGTCTACAGCGCGGACGCTGGGCGTCAAGAGAGTTCAGAGTCCGTTGTCCCAATGCATTGAAACGAGACGAGTCATTGTATAAATGCTGGTTTTGTCCCACCCATTGGATGACAGTGGGCGTTTATCTTCTGGCCCGGACGCTCAACTTTTCTGCATGATGATTGGATGATCTGTCTGAGGCTGAATCTATTTTTGATTGAGAGTGAAATGAGCCAATCACCGATCTTTTGGTGTCGGGATCTGTGGGAGCATTTTTCAATTCTCATTCTGTTCTGAGTTGAACTGGAGACTTCTAATAATCTAAGCGACACTCTCTTTGTTGAAAATGACTAACAACAGATTAATTTATTTCTGGTGTGTTTTATTGTAGTTGCTTGTGTTTGTGTCACGTTGCGAGGTGGTGGTGGAGAGGACCCCAAAAAGGAGGCAGGAGGGAGGAGCAGGTTGTACTTGACAAATTGTATTGATAAAATACAGAAAAAACTAAATCCAAAACAAACAAAGTCCAAAGTATCAAACAAAAATCATGACTGAAGCTAAAACCGAACAGTGACTGAAACAAACATGACAGGAACAAACAAACAAATGACCCGACCCTGAGTGGTCATGCCAGGAGTCCTTTTAAAGAGCTAATGGCATAACGACCAACAGGTGTGGAGCTGCAGGGAGAGCCCTGCAGTGCCACCTCTGGGTCACAAACAGAATCATGACAGTTCGCAGACTGAGTCATATCACCACAGTAAAGACAGTGGAAAAGATGTCTTGTTGGTATAACAGGGTCACAGATCATTTTCTTAAAAAGGAACGAAGAGTAGAATTCACGTATAAATAAACCGACACATTTTGTGATGTAGGCCGAAATTGAGCTTGCCCTCCTTGACAGACCAGCATCCGCCACTAGACTGAAACTAGAATTAACAAATTTAAAACATGCATTAGCTTCTTGTACCTAAATAAATACACCAATTGTCCAATGCCAAACAACAGACATAAATGATTAAGTGTGACTATGGTCAAAACAGCATTTTTGCAATCTTTTCGAATAATAATTAGTAGTGATGGGTCCAGCAACACCGATGCATCGACGCATGCGTTGAGCTCACAGAGCAATCCACGTGTCTGTGCCTGTGCTGCTTTGTGACGATCACGTGACCAACACATGAACTGCGTCGACACAGTCCAGTCTGCGTCGACTCAGTCCAGGGGGCGTTGACGCAGCAAAAGCCCGCCACACAGGGTTTATAAGGATGTGCATCTAGCAACACGATGCCACCTGCCGAAACAAGCCAGACTGTCACGTTGCGAGGTGGTGGTGCACCCCAGAAAGCAGGCAAGAGGGAGGAGCAGAGTGAACTTGACAAATTGTATTAAAACATAGAGAAAACTAAATCCAAAACAAAGTATCAAACAAAAACCATGGCAGAAGCTCAAAACTAATAGTAACAAAAACATGACCTAAACATGACAGAACAAACAAACATGACAGCAGCAAAGAAACGGCAACAATGACCCGACAATGAGTGTTCCTTTTATACAACTAATTACCCAATGACCAACAAGTGTGCAGCTGCAGGGGGAGCCCTACAGTGCCACCTGTTGGTCCCAAACCGAATCATGACACAGATCTTATCGAATAAAAATATATATTTTGGGAAAAAGGAAAACATACAGATTATCAGAAAAACGTGTCCGTCTGACTTCGAGCGTCGTGTCGGCTAGGCTAGCTTAGCTGTTGTCGTAGTTCAAAGCTTCTTTAATATGCAACGTGGGTTGCGTCGGCGTCGTGAGTACATGCTCGTGCTCACACGCGCACAGCAGAGAGCAGCGGACTATCGACTGCTGAGGCACGCTCACTCGAGTGACGTTGCTACAGTACGTGCATATTATGGAGCAGCTTCCGGACAAATGCAAATTGTCTGCCGTGTAGAGCCATTTTGATCTCCTTTTGGAGAATAAGGTATTGATTCAAATCTTGTCTCACCAAGTAAGTGCCTCTCGGATGTTTGACATGTCTTATTCCATTGTCTTATTCCATTGTGTGTGTGTTCTTCACTGCAGGGGAAATAGCATGCAAGAAACTCAACAGACTGAAATTTAAAACACTGGAGCATCTTATTTTTCTAAATAAAAATTTGTGAAGACAAAGTCCACAAGCATCCTCATTCACATGATTTTCACATTATTGAAACACATTGAATGATACAATATGAATGCATGGAGGTGAATGATAATTGTATACACTTCATCATCAAATCAGTCAGTTCAGTCTGTCAAGTGGGTTGGCTGCAGGGATTTTGAAGGTCCAGCAGGTGGCAGTGGTCAGTGACACAGTATCAGCACAGTATCAACACAGTGTGTCAGTGTGTGGACACGCCTCATGGACCCATCACTGCTAATTAGATCGTTAGCACTAATTGAGAGGCATTGCTACATTCATACATAGTACTCCGAACGATCAAGTACAATCTCCAAAACAGATCCCTAAATACCTCTAAACACAATCAAACAAAGCCATTGCTTTCCGAGGTGTACAGAAAAGGAATGTAACACGGCAGGACCAGTTGGAATGACCACAGTCAGGCTTTCTGCAGCGACTCGTTTGATGAAACACGACGTCTGCTACCCACAATGCATTGCGATTACTAACTACGTTTTCAGACTAAAATACGGGTAAACAAACGCTGACTAGATGGAGATTATTTTAAACACAATTACCTTTTGCGTGGAATAACATGAATTATGACGTTTCAAGTGAGGAAATGTTATGAACCCCCTTTTTTTTCTTCTCACCTTTATGAAACGCCTTTGAAACTCTTACTGTGGGCAGAGACCGCCATCCATATCCAATCACTGAACACGTCGTGACTTAACTGCCAAATTTTACATTTACAGTGATAAAGCTCGAAGTTTCTGCTCTTGTGTAGATCTATATTTAGAAATCCTGCCCCATGCATGCACAAATGCAATATGACTTGAGATCATAAATTCTTTGTTAACTCACTCCATCATGAATTGATATGTTTCAGGACATGATTAGGGGTGTTCACACAACAACTTTTACTCCGGTGTAGCACCGGGCTGCCCCCGTATCGCGTTCACATGTACAAAGTTATACCGGTGTAGCCCCTGAAAACAGCTTAAACCAGAGCAAATTTAACCCTGCTTAGGAGGTGGTTTAAAAATTTACTCCGGAGTAAATACTAATTTGCGGGGCAGCACCAATATAAAATGGGACGTGTGAACGCTACAGGGGTAGACTCGCTACGCGTGAGAAGAGTTGATTACATACGGGTATTGAATGCATTGCTTTTGTGCTCTGTTGTACTTCCGCCATCTTTCCACAGCGTTGATTTGTCTGGAGAAGTATAAACCATGGTTTTTCGATATGTCACAAACAAGGTGGGGAAAAGGAAGTTCACTTTACACATGCGCATGTTTTATTTCCGTATTATTGTTATCGTATTGCACGACTGCAGAAACTGCCGTGTGAACGTAAGTGGGTCTGCACCGGGGTTAACATGCTTCTCTTTAATAAACAGCTTTATCCGTGTGAACGCTCCTCAAAATTTACACCGGTGTAAGATATATTGCAACAAAACACATCGGTGCAGCACCAATGCAAATGTATGCTGTGTGAACACCCCTATTGTTAGTTCATACTTTTAACTCTAGTCTTCCAATTTCACAATAAGGGAAGGCAAAATACAAGCCAATGATAGCAAAGTTGTAGCTAAATTTAGATAATTTAAAGATCATCATTTCTGCCACTGCAGTGATGGTTCTTCTCATATTTTGAGAGAAATGTGCTGCTTGTGAATGTAATCCATCCAACTATTTAATATGATCAGGATATTCTGGCAAGTATCAGTGCAACAGAAGCAGTTATAGAACAAATCATTTGAAAAAAACATGGACAAGTAACACTCACAAGCCATCCAAATAAAGGCCTTCATTGTATACTGGCACATTCTACCTACCTCCAGAAAATTAACAATATCTCACAAACGTACACTCACTTCCATCACCCTACCACTTGACACAAACAAAAAGTGCATCTATGATTTACAGACATCTTTCGAAACATCTCGTGAACTTTGACCTGGCTCTTTTCTTCTGAAACATAATGATCTCCTCTTTCTTACCGTCATTATGTCCAACCTTACCTGCCTGTCTCATTTTTCAACTTTCCCTACTTCCCTTTTTAACTTCTTACCGTCATCATTTTCACTTGCCTCTTTCCCGCTATAAGTATCCAAAACCTTTCATACCCATCCCTATCCATTTTCTTTTTGTCATCTTTACACATAGTTCTCGTAGTGTCGGCTGAAATAATGAAGCTTAGCTGGTGGTATGAAGTGTCCTTTTAATTCCTTGAGGTGCCATACGAAACCTGTTACACCGTAAGAGCTAGAAAATAAGACAAACATGATGCCATGAATCATGCTTATACACGCACATGTAAAAATTAAGCATGTATTTGCATCACAAACATAACTCAGACAAACGAAAACATATATCTTGTTACCACTTTCAACCGGACTAAGCATCTCCAACCTGTTCATTTTGTCATCTGTGAATCCGTTTAACCTCTTCCATGGTTCACTGCCAAACTCAGGCAACTTAGAAAAGAGAAAGAGGCCACATTTAGAAGTGGAGATAGGGCATGGTACAAACACGCCCATAACCAATTGACAAAGGAAATTAACATCGCAAAAAGAAGCTATGCAGAGAGGCTGAAAAAAACTGTTTTCTGCTAATGACTGCATCTGTGTGCACTGGCCTGAAAGCAATCACAAACAATAGGACACCATCCCCCCAAGCAGTGAACGATAAGAGTCTGGTTGATGAACGAAACATGTTTTTTGCTGATTTGAAAAGGACAACCACATTTCCCACATCTGCCCACCTCTACCAGAAACTACTCTATCCATGCCCCCGCCCTCATTCTCTGCACTACAGATGCACGAACAGGATGTGAGACGGCTCTTAGAGAAAGAGGCCACATTTAGAAGTGGAGATAGGGCATGGTACAAACACGCCCATAACCAATTGACAAAGGAAATTAACATCGCAAAAAGAAGCTATGCAGAGAGGCTGAAAAAAACTGTTTTCTGCTAATGACTGCATCTGTGTGCACTGGCCTGAAAGCAATCACAAACAATAGGACACCATCCCCCCAAGCAGTGAACGATAAGAGTCTGGTTGATGAACGAAACATGTTTTTTGCTGATTTGAAAAGGACAACCACATTTCCCACATCTGCCCACCTCTACCAGAAACTACTCTATCCATGCCCCCGCCCTCATTCTCTGCACTACAGATGCACGAACAGGATGTGAGACGGCTCTTCAAGCAGCAGAAGATCAAGAAATCTGTGGGGCCCGACAAAGTGTCCTCCTGCCTGAAAGTCTGCGCTGAACAGCTGGCTCTGGTCTTCACACAAATCTTCAACAGATCACTGGAGCTGTGTGAGGTCCCAACCTGGTTCAAACAGTCTGCCATCATCCCAGTTCCCAAAAAAACAGCAACATTGGAACTCAATGACTATAGGCCTGTTGCTCTGACGTCTGTGGTCATGAAGTCCTTTCAACGCCTTGTGCTGAACCACCTCAAGAACATCACCGGACCCCTGCTGGACCCTCTGCAGTTTGCCTCCCGGGCAAACAGGTCTGTGAAGGATGCAGTCAACATAGGGCTGCACTACATCCCCGAGCTCCTCGACAGCACAGGGACCTATTCAAGGATCCTGTTTGTGGATAATAGTTCTGCGTTCAACACCATCATCCCGGAACTCTTTACGCTCAAACTTCGCCAGCTCGGTGTGTCCCCGACGATCTGCCAGCTTACTGACGGAACGGGCACAACAGGTGAGGCTGGGAAGGACAGCATCATCAACAGCACCACCAGCACTGGAGCCCCGCAGGGATACATCCACTCTCCACTGCTCTTCTCCCTCTACACGAACGATTGCGCCTCAATACACCCAGCTTTCAAACTCATAAAGTTCACAGACGATACCACAGTCATCGGTCTAATCAAAGACGGCTCCAGGTCTGCGTACCAACAAGAAGTGGAGCAGCTGGTGCTCTGGTGCAGCCAACACAACCTGGAGTTGAACACGCACTGGACGGTAGAGCTGATGGTGGACTTCAGGAAACATCCTTTACCACAGGTGCCCCTCACACTATCCAACTGCCTGTGCCAACTGTCGAGACCTTCAAGTTCCTGGGAATCACAGTCTCCCAGTACATGAAGTGGGAGATCAACACCAACTCCATCCTGAAAAAGGCCCAGCAGAGGATGGACTTCTTGAGGCTGCTGAGGAAGCATTGTCTGCCACAGGAGGTTCAGGAGACAGTTCTACACACCAGTCATTGAATCAATCCTGTGTTCTTCAATCACGGTTTGGTTTGGGGCTGCCACAAAAAAGGACAAAATCCGACTGCAACGGACAGTTTGGACGGCGGGAAAAAATCATTGGCACCGCCCTACCAACTCTTGAAGGGCATGGAAAATCCTCCTGGACTCCCGACACCCTGCCCACCACCTTTTCTAGCTACTCCACTCAGGCAAGCGCTACCGAGCCATGAGCACCAAATCCAGCAGACACTCAACCAGCTTCTTCACTCCAGCCATTAACAACCTAAACGGTAACCCAAATCTCCCTGTATAGTGACTCTTTGCAACTTTGCAATTTTGCACAACCCTGTGGAACAGCATTACCGCTATAATCATTGTCGCTCCAGCTCTGTACTTACTTGAACCATTGTCACTGATCATTATTCCACAGCACCAGACACTTTAAAGCGCTCAAGGACATCTGCACAATTGCATGCTTGCTGTACTACAAATACTGCTGCTGGTCACTTTAAAATGGTGCAATGATTTTCTGCACCAACTGCACAACTGTTATAGTATTGTATTCTACCACTGATCACTTTAGCTCTGATTGATACTTTGCACACTGTCTCACAGCTGTCATTGGATGGTACCACTGCACAACGGTGCTCTTACAGTACGGAATGTCTTTCCATACTTATTTGTCATGTCCTTGTTTATGATGATACAGTGATCCCTCGCTATTTCACGGTTCGTTTATCGTGGCTTCAGTGCATCGCAGATTTTTCATTTAAAAAAAAAAAAAAAAGGTCCGCGAAAAGTCCGCAAAACGTCCGCAAAAGGTCCGCGAGAAGCAGCGAAAGTCAGCAAAACAACAGCGAGTCACATAGAGCAACATATACAGTACTACATGTACATGTTTACTGTACTGTATTTCGTTATTCATAAACTAACCTAACTTATACATGTTTAAATCTATTAGTATACAGCATTAAGTCATGTTAATCACTTCAAAATGTACTTCTACATGTATGTATACCGTTAAATTTGGCCTTATACATATTATGTACATGTACCAATATGGAGGGGCGGGCGGTCGCTACTTCGTGGATTTTCATTTATCGCGGGTGATTTTGGTCCCCATTAACCCCGATAAACGAGGGATTACTGTACTAGTGTAGCCTGTACTACCAGAGACAAATTTCTTGTGTGTTCGACATACTTGGCCGATAAGGATGATTCTGATTCTGATTGGGATGAATAAGAGCGGAGACTGAGAGCCAGGCATTCTCGACCAACATCAGTGTGAGCGTGTGTGTTTGTGTGTGTGTGTGTGTGTGTGTGTGTGTGTGTGTGTGTGTGTGAAGTGTGTGCGTGTGTGCGTGTGTGCGTGTGTGTGCGTGTGTGTGTGTGTGTGTGTATGTGTGTGTGAAACCTCAGCAATGCGCTTTTGGAAGAATGGTAAAAAATTCCCATGAACAAACTCCTCAACCTTGTGGACAGCCTTCACAGGAGATTTGAAGCTGTACCGTAATTTCCGAACTATAAGCCTCTACTTTTGTCACAGGATTTCAACCCTGCGGTTTAATTATGCGGCCTGTTTAAAGATGTTTCGAATGGCCACCAGGGAGCGCTCGAGGAGAAAAGACAACAGTGAGACGCTATCATGTGTCACAATGAGAACGACCGGCCATGAGAGGGCACACTTTACCTGTGTTTTGAGCTGGACTGCAATCTGAAAGCTGTGTGGCTGGTTCTAGGACAGACTTGACCGAACATAAAATAATTTTTATGAAGGCTTTATTCCCGACTGAACATAGAAAATGTACAGCATTAATAAAATAAAAGACTGAAATATGTTAAATGGGACTAACAAATAGAAAAGCATACAAAAATAGACAACAGTAGTGGCTTGTGAGCATTTTCCGGCATGTTGTATGTGCCCGAAACACGTGGAAAACAACTAATCTCCCCTGCTTTATGGCTGTTCCCATGACCCACTGTGCAACACCGTTCAAACTCCCAAACGACGATATTTTACTCTGAATATCAGCCGGTAACAATGCCGATTGCAGATACATCAGGTTTGAAGTGGCATAGCTCGGCGTTTGTCTCACTCCGTGGTCGAAGTCTCACAAGATTTCCCACGAGATTATCCAACGCTCCTCTTAAAGTGACAGTGCTCCATTTATGAAATGACGCATCATTCACTACAACAGTTATAGTATTGTTTACCTGGTTACATATGCCAAAAGAAAACCTCCCGAAAGACATTGTCTTGAAAGTTGACACGAAAGCGTGAATGGTAGAAAGCCTAATGAAGGAATGGTTGTACCTTTTTTTTTTCTTTTTTGTTTATACCAGCCGCTGTTTTACTGCCATCGTGCTGCCACGTTACAGGTACTGTATATCGTCTTTGCAAATATCTCATGTTAGAATATGGGCACCTGCGGCTTATAGACAGGTGCAGCTTGTGTGTGTCCAAAATGATTTTTCCTTTAAAAATGTAGTGGGTGCATCTTAAAATCAGCTGCGCTCTATAGTTCGGAAATTACGGTAATGGCCGCAAAAGGTGGAACGACATCATATTGAACCCTATGGGTTACGAATGGGATGGCACTTAGGGTCATGTGTGAGTTAAGGCAGGTGAGCAAATACCTTTGGTAATATCGTGAAGCTATCATAAACCAGAAGCAAAATTCTGAAATAAAAATCGCAATGGTGGTAATAATAGTTAAACATATGTCACCCATCGCCATAATTAGCAATTATAGCTGTCATAATAGCTTATAGGCATTTCTATTCAGACAAATGAAACTCAGCTCCAACAAAACATGAATCACAAAGCTTTACATGATTACAAATACAGTAAATATTCCCATCCCCGGAATTCTAAGAAAAGGAATTTCCTTCACCCGGAACAAAAACTTGTGCATTAACATTTTGACTACGATATTACATGTTACGGGAACTTACGTAAGCGGAAATTCCGCTACCCGTAACCCGGATTGAAACGTCATGCCGCGGGAGTTTAAATACACGCAACGCCCACCCGATGCTACGGAACGACAACGCTGAGACACATTTTCACTTCGCGTTTTTCGATCATCAGATTCGAAACGACGACGTGTAAGTGAGTTTTTATTGGCGTGCGTTTTACTGTAATTGTGAATGATTTTAACTTTATTCACTTAACGTCCTGTGGAACGCGGCGCTAGCTTAAAAGCAGCACCCACTCGACAGGACCG
>NW_017805874.1:731449-734453 GCF_001891065.2 Hippocampus comes
AATAAACATTAAAATACTGTACGTATTTTACTGTTGTGATTTTTTTTTGGATACACCTGTATTGCAGTTTTTGTTATATAAACAGTTTTTGGAGAGTATATTTTTGTATTTTATTGATTGTGTTGTTACACGTGCATTTTGTCAACATACTTGCAGGTTCAGAAAGGACATGTACCATGCTCATTTCCCAAATGAGGAATTTCTGTTATCAGGACAAATTGGACAGCGCAAACACGAGTCCGCACTAGAGAATATTTACTGTAGAGACTGTTATGTCTCTATTTGTAATTTAATGTAAACATACTAAACAAAATATACATTTCTCCAGATGGCAGGGCTTAATGTCGAACCCTGAATTATAAGAATTTCTCTCAACATCTGTGGATGCGGTCTTCACACTGGACCCTGTTAATCAATAGCAAATGTTGAAACTAATGTTTCAACAGTTTGATCATAGTTGACAACTAAATGGACATGTGCAATCATACCTTTTCAGGTACCACAGGAATTCTAGACAGACTGCAAGAAGATGTGCCAGAGACGATTGAATCTCTCCAGAGGGCTGGCATCAAAGTTTGGGTGCTCACTGGAGACAAACAGGAGACAGCTGTCAACATCGCCTACGCTTGTAAACTCATCCATCCCAGTGACCAAATTCTGACTGTCAACTGTCAAAGCAAGGTCAGGAGCTACAGAATGGAACTTTCCCTCATTGAAAATGTTGGTTTCACGCCGCCTTTTTAACCTGGGTCCTACTCATTATTTGTCATCATATTCTGTGTTTCTTTGTCCTTTAGGATGACTGTGCTGCATTGCTGGAGGATCTTAAATTAGAAGTGCAGTGCAGTGAAGAGCGAATCAGTCAAAAAAAGACTGCAGAGGATCATGGAGGATTGTCTTCAGGCAGAAAGGTCAGCTTCATTTTGGTCATCGATGGCCGTACGCTTAACTGGACACTTGAGGATGCCTCAAACTGCTTTCTGGAGCTCAGCCATTCCTGCAAAGCTGTCATCTGCTGTCGCTCCACTCCACTGCAAAAGAGCCAAGTGGTGCGGTTGATTCGGGACCAGCTAAAAGTCATGACTCTGGCAGTGGGTAAAAACAACCTTTTATCTCACAGAGCACTTGAAACACGATTGTTCTCAAAGGCTCCAATATGAATGGCTCATCTTGGATCACATTCAACACGTTCTGTCCTTGTAGGTGATGGAGCCAATGATGTGAGCATGATCCAGGTGGCAGATGTGGGCATTGGCATATATGGTCAGGAAGGCATGCAGGTAATTACAACCAGATAAAACCAAAGTGTACTTTTTAAGAAGAAAAAAAATCATTATTATTATTATTATTATTGGAATGAAAATGGCAATGCACTTGTGCCCTAACCTCTGAGTGCAACATGTAAGCAAATCTATAGATTTTGAATGAGTTCATCAATCATTTATCTTATTCCACTACATAAAGTATCGTAATTCCCCATGTTTTCATGTCTGTGCCCCAGGCTGTGATGTCCAGTGACTTTGCCATTTCCAGATTTAAGCACCTCTGTCGGCTGTTACTGGTCCATGGCCACTGGTGTTTCTCTCGTCTTGCAAATATGATGTTATATTTTATCTACAAGAATGTGGTAAGTTTGGTTGTTCATTAGAAACAAACAGTCACGCCAGTCGATGGAACGTTGTTTGTTGTGTTTTACATTTAGTTGTTGAAAGCTAACCAGCTGGATAAATGTGAACGGGTAGTCCCATTTCCTTTTTTTGTAAACAAAATTTGTGTTTAGTACGTGTTGAGAACTGGAGTCTGTGAATTGTCGGCTTCTAATGTTGGCCATATTTTACTGAAGTATATCCAGAATCCATCTAGCACCAATGACAAATGAGTAAGAAGAAAAATTCCCTAAAACTGAGATCAAATAATTTTGCCTTGTCTTTCAGATGTATGTAAACCTGTTGTTTTGGTATCAGTTCTTCTGTGGTTTCTCTGGGAGCGTTATGACCAACTCATGGGTTCTGATCCTCTTCAACCTGTTCTTCACCTCCGTTCCTCCTCTCATCTACGGCATCCTGGACAAAGACATACCTGCTGAGCAACTGATGCGAGTGTCTGAGCTATACCAAGCTGTGCACGCCTCTGAGGTGCCCAGACAAATGCACACATCTAAATTTAACCAAGATCCAGTTTCACTGACCACTATTCGCAGAACATCGACAAATTAAGAGGCATAGGCGGACCATAGTTTGCCCACCTCTGCTGTAAACGAATGCACGTCAACTTTACTCAGTTTCAAAAAGTGACAACTTACAAAGTGAATGTCTTTCATTCACCCCCCCTGTGTGTATATATATATATATATATATATATATACACACACACACACATACACACGCTCTTGTGGCGTCCTAACATGTCCGCTTCTCCACAGGGATGAGAAGGGTGCAGGGAGCACATAACACCATCCAGTGTGGGTCCTTGGGCAAGACCCTTCACGCTAATGCCTACCTCATACAATGATGATTGACAATAAAACGAATGACATGCCGGATCAGACGTCGCCCGACCAAACAAGGTCTGCGTCAGGTGCTGGGGAACCAGAGCACCTTGATGAAAAATGGGCTACTGGAACAAAGCGGAGATGGCGAGATGCGATAACGTGGCACTGTTGGAATGCTACTACTCAAGCAAGCCTAGTCAGAGGGGTTACATGCAGAGAATGCGAGCTGAATGGTTACTTCGAAACCCACAGTCACGGTTGACCACGAAACAACTAGTAGCTCAGAGATTGGGAGGCAAGCCCCAATGAATGAAATGCTGAGCGAGGCAGCAACTGACCTGAAAGCTAAGATCATGGCGAGAATGAAAGCTGTGCAACCTAGAAACCGATTACAACGGCTATGTGAAGTGCCACCTGAAAGTCAAATGGAAAGTGTGAATGCAGCACTGAGTGCGATCCCTACCATAACGATCACGAGATATGTTACCCACCATGGAAAAGACGGTTGGAGGC
>NW_017805874.1:737453-762243 GCF_001891065.2 Hippocampus comes
TCACTGTATATATATATATATATATATATATATATATATATATGACACATGACACGCAGACAGCGCGTTTGTGACCTGCATAAATGACGTGACGTCATATTTAGCAGAGGTCTCCAATGAAATGACAACATCGAGGGGTGTTCGACTCATTACCCCAAACATTCGGAACTTCTCCCACCAAGCTCCTTTCACAATCTCCCTCCTCATCGATGGAATTTTTGGTGAGAGGTGCTAGCATGTAAACAAAGCAGGGAGGAGCCAGGAGCGAGTATGCTGCAATCGACAAATGAGATGAGTCTATACTTGCTCCTTCTTGGCTCGTGGGAGCAGAGTGGTGACAAAGCATTGTTGAAAGGCGATTGGCTGCCGCAGGGAGAATATTAGCTGCTTGCACAGGATTCTGGTCTGTAATTAACCTATCATGGCATAATGCTAATCAAATGGATGTCTCAATAACAAGTGAAAAAAAAATCATTAAGTTATGAGCCATGAAAAACGAACGGTCATGAGTTTTTCCAGATTCTAGTCACATCACATCACACACACGCACGCACGCGCACGCACACGCACGCACACGCACACACACACATGCACCATTTCTTTGGAACTGTTGATCTTCTCTTCTCAGTGTTGGGAGGAAAGCAAAAGTCAGTATTTTTTATATGATTATTGTTTGCTAATTATAAGTGGGCTGCTTAGTTTAGTTGCTGTGTCGATCCTTGTAAATCAGAGATGTCACACTGCAGCTTTCAGGAGAAGCTAAATTATGTCCTGACAGTTGTCAGTTATTTCCTGACCCATCTACTTTGTTTCTCCTCAGGCCCCTCCACCATTTGTCTTCTGGTTCACAGTCCTGGATGCCTTTTACCAAAGTCTTGTCTGCTTTTTTGTGCCTTATTTTGTAAGTACAATGACTGAAGTCGATCTTCCCTTTATTGACTGTCTCCCGAAGTCATATGGACCCAATTCCAAGGAAGTTGCCACGTTGTGTTGAACATAAAAACAGATTAGAATCATTTGCAAATCATGTTCAACCTATATTTAATTGAATACACTTCAAAGGCAAGATATTTATTGTTCAAACGTGATTGTTTTTATCAAATAATGATTCACCTAGCATTTTATAGCTGCAACATGCTCCAGAAAAGCTGGGACAGGTGGCAAGGAAGACTGAAAACGTTTTTTAAGTTTAACACAACGTCCCAATTTCATTGGAATTTGGTTCATAGCTGTGCTGCAAATCATCGACCGTCAACAAAGGAGCTTTGCACACCCACATACACGCAGAAGCTTAAGTGTAATCCAGTGCTCATTGACTAGGGTACCACAAAGTTTTGCAAATTGAGTACTGTTCAGGAACTAATATTTCCAGACAGGATTATATTGAACTTTTGATTATTTTCTGTAAATCGGTGTCATTCTATGATTCTAAGATGCTGTCGTCTGTCTATCAGGCTTACGTTGGATCAGACATTGGAGAACTGGCCTTTGGCTCACCAATCAATGCTTCGGCTCTCCTCATCATCTTGCTTCACCAAGTCATTGAAAGTCATACTCTGGTCAGACAATCTTATATTTAAAACTGCAGTAGTTCATCATGTTCATGCACATGATTTTCATTCATGACTGACTTTCTAGTAAGTCATAAACTCTGGTGATTGTGTACATGTTTCATTTTGTGAGAGTTAAGTAAAAAACCTGTCCTCTGTGTTGTTTTGCAGACGTGGATTCATGTTTTCGTATTGGTGGTCAGCGCGGGGTCGTATTTTGTCTTTGTGCTGCTCTTCAGTGTTTGCTGTCTGACCTGCAGTCCTCACAGTAACCCTGTGGGTGTAGAGATGTTGCAAATGTCCCAGCCTCTCTTTTACATCGTGTGTGCCCTCACGACTGTGACAGCAGTGATGCCCAGGTATAATTTTTTTGGCATGATAATACCATTATTTCAGGAATAAATTATTTTACAAAACTGACAACAATAAAAATGGAGTAAAACAAAAAATGAGCAGCCAAATTCTGGCCCTTTCCCATCAGCTGACTCACAGGATCCATTGGCAGCTCCCAAATCTTTTCCCCTCCACTGTGCTTACTTGGTGGATGAAAGGTGAAGGTATTGAAAAGTGCTTGGGAGAACTTTTGCCAGTCCGTTTATTTTTAATGCTCGCCTACTCCAACATTGATGACCAGAAAACGACATATTCTCAGTTGGACTGTTTAGTAGATGCTAGAAAGATCAACACATGGCCATGGAGTCTTTTTCTGCCAGATGCTGAATGTCGAATCTAGCAAAAACGGTTGCTTGTACTTATACTTGCTCGCGATCGACCAGTAGATGAAGGACTGGTCCCAAGTCGGTCCGAGGGGTGTCGAGGGAAAAAAAAAAACCCAAACATTTGTGACACTGTGCATGTTAGTAATGTATTTTTGTGTTAATGCACACTGCACAAATCATTCTATCAGTCTCACTTTCACAAAAAGTATTTAAAAAAGAAAATAAAATAAAGCGGGTCATCTTTAACCTACGGTGATGTGTTACTGCGTCACCGGAAGTTGTTAGCGCTCAGCAGTCTGCAGTTGCGGCTTATGATCAGAGTTGTTGCGCTATATCTTTTATCGTTATCATTATTCTCATTCAGAATTTGTTTTGTACAATTCACCGAGGGGATGGGCAAAGAATGGGAATCTGGAAGGCCGAGAGAAGCATTTTAAAATGGTACGCGTGAGCTACGATCGTTAACAGGCTGCCTAAGTGCGTCGCATGCCTCAACCTCAGGCTATTGCTCTAGTGATGGGAATTCCAGCTCTCTTTAGAGAGCCGGTTCTTTTGGCTCGGCTGACTAAAATGAGCCGGCTCTTTCGGCTCCCAAATGGCTCCTCAGTTTTTTTGTTGCTTAAATTAATTTACTACCAAAAATAATGTAAAATTATGTGTAAAATGAATTACTAATGTAAAAAATACACAGTATATCAAATATTTATTATTTACATGGCTTTATTTATATTCCTCTGAACATACTCAACATGGAGTACAATATGGAGTGCTACAAAAAATAAATTACAATGTAGAAAAACAAAGACCCATCTCAAAACAAGGTCAACAAAACTTTCCAATCTCTGATTGTGTATATTTATAAGCTTTTAACTATTTACAGTAAAACAACATAAGTAAGCTTTGATTACCACACAACAAAATCTAAATTAAAATTTTGGATATTTTAACCTTGCAGTCTACACGCTGCCTTTGAACTATCAATTAAGTTGAAATGAGTCCAAATTTCACTGCGTTTCCTATCCATTTTCTCACCTTTCCACTTCCCACCGTGTTGTTTTTTCTCTGTAGCGCTATCGAGCTCTCTCTCGTCTCCCTGTCTCTCCTGTTCGTGTGCTACTCACAGTGCGCTGCTGTGTGTGTGTCTCTAACTCCTCCCACTTCTCTTCGCTGCAGCGTGTGTGTGTGTGTGTGTGTGTGTGTCTCTAACTCCTCCCCCTTCTCTTCGCTGCAGCGTGTGTGTGTGTGTGTGTGTGTAACCCTCCCCTCGCTCTTCTACCACGGATCTTGACCAATCACGTGCGGCTTTAACCGAAAAGGGGCGGGGGGGGACAGGAGAAAAAAAGTCGGCTCCTTGTTAGGAGCCGGCTCCCGTCGTTCATTTCAAAGAGCTGGCTCTAAGAGCCGGTTCGTTCGCAAATGACACATCACTATATTGCTCATCATGGCGTGCATGCGTGCGTGCGTACATGCGTATGCGTGGTAACGGGTTGATCATGGGAGGTTGGTTGATTGAAAAGTGGATCTTCGGTCAAAAAAGTTTGGGCACCCCTGGTTTTGAGAGGTAATGGCTCGAGGGAATAAGCTGTTTGAGTGTCTGCTGGATTTGGTGCACATGGATCGGTGGCGCTTGCCTGAGGGGAGGAGTTGGAAAAGGTGATGGGCAGGTTGTGGGGGGGTCCAGTAGGATTTTCCGTGCCCTTTGTTCTGGCGGTCTGCAAGTCCTCAAGAGTGGGTAGGGCGGTGCCAATGATTTTTTCCGCTGCCCTAACTGTCCGTTGCAGTCGGATTTTGTCCTTTTTTGTGGCGGCCCCAAACCAAACAGTGATGTAAGAACACAGGATTGATTCAATGTGCTGCTGTGTAGAACTGTCTTAGCACCTCCTGTGGTAGACCATGCTTCCTCAGCAGCCTCAGGATGTACATCCTCTGCTGGGCCTTTTTCAGAATGGAGTCGGTGTTGACCTCCCACTTCATGTCCTGGGAGACTCCCAGGACATGAAGTGGAGACTCCCAGGACATGAAGGTCTCGACGGTTGACACAGGGCAGTTGGATAGTGTGAGGTGTGGCTGTGGTGAAGGATGTTTCCTCCAGTCCACGATCATCTCTACTGTCTCGAGCGTGTTCAGCTCCAGGTTGTGTTGGCTGCACCAGAGCGCCAGCTGCTCCACTCCACGCAGACTCGTCGCCGTCTTCGATGAGACCGATGACTGTGGTGTCGTCTGAGAACTTTATCAGCCCGGTGCTGCCTCCCAGTCTTTGGAAACCCGTGTTCGCCATCGCTCCCATGGCACTCGCAACTTCACTTTGGCCGTTTCTGTCCATTACCACGGCAACCAAGCACAACAGTAAAAGCCGATTTCACGTGCCCCACTGTGCGTATCGCTACTGTCCTGGTCCCTTTCTCTACAGTGTGGTTCACCGGGATGTCGAAAGTGAGTGGCACCAACTCCATGTTGGTGATGTGGTTGGGCTTGATGTGTTGGTCGGCAATCTTTTTGCTGTATTTCAAAATGCAAAGCATGCCTCTTCCTCATCACTTGCTGTAGCCCAAGTGATTATGTAAGATTGGTTGAGAGAACAGTCGGTAATGGAGGGCAAAGTCATGCTGGCAGGGCTGCAGAATAAGGGATTAAAATCTCCAAGCATCCACCAGTGTTTAGGGTAAATAAAAGTTTTTTAACAAATTCATCTCTGTCACCTCTTTCATTGCAAATATCGCATGTTAGAACTTGGAGACCTATGGCTATTACCGAAATACGAAATGGTCAATGTATTAGATTTTATGGTTCAAGGTAACTCTTGCGGCTTTTAAGCGGGTGCGTTGTGTAGTGAGCAAATTCCGGGTGTATCTTTGCCAAGAGTACTGTAGATAAATACCAAGCAAGGTCATCAGGTCACCCAATTGTGTACCAAAGAAGCCTGCCCAAACAACAAACTGACATAAATGCATGATGTTATTTGTACTTATGCATCAGCATTTCTTGTTCATCAAAAATCAAAAGGACAAAAGATGAAGGGTGTATGTTGCTTTGTGTTTGTAGTATTTTAGAAATAATTTTCTTTTGTTCCCAAAGACTGCAGAAATGTATTTTCGATTTGCATGTTTGACATTCAGCAAAAACTCTGAAATGTGCATTAACACCACAAACAGGACTTCAGTGTAAACAGTACCAAACGAATACTTTTAGCTCTCAAATGGGCTTGCATTTAGGGTTTATGCCAGTGCTAAAATTGTGACACTCTTTTCGAATTTGCTTCCTTTGCAGACTGTTGTTCCGGGCACTTCACAACACCATGCACTTGTCTGCTCTGATGCAAACAGCTCTCAGGGAAGTAGAATGAGAGAAGTGCCAAGGAAGAATGCAGCACTCGAACTTAAACCTTTCTGTGGCTAACAGGCAGCCAGAGTGTGAGGACAACCCCACTTGGAGCCCAGCACAAAATCAATAATCATGGTCTGCACCAGAAAATAAAGAATGACAGAAATATTTTCGAGATGAGTATTTTCGCATTGAAGACTACCGGTACCGTTAGCTTTGCCCAATTCACTCCATGTTTTCTGTTCACACACTATGAGCTTTTCAGGAGTACTTGATGCTATTGCAAACCTAATTCCAGTGAAGTTAGGTTGTTGGGTTAAACAAATAAAAACAGAATACAATATGATGAGCAAATCATGTTCAAGCTTTACGTAACTGAATAAACGACAAAGACAAGATTTTTAATGTTCAAAGTAATAAACATGATTGTTTATAGCAAATAACAATTTACCTAGAATTTTATATCTGCAACACATTCCAAAAAGCTGGGACAGGTGGCAAAAAAAAAAAAAAAAGTTGAGGAATGCTCATCATGCACCTATTCGGCATATCCACGGGTGAACAGGCTAACTGGGAACACTGTAGGTGGGTGCCATGATTGGGTAAAAGAGGAGCTTTCCTGAATTGACAAGCAAGGGTGGGCGATGGGACGAGCGTCACCTTTTTGTGAACAACTGCGGGAGAAAATAGCAAAACACTTTAAGGACAATGTTCCTCAACGTGCAATTGCAAGGCGGAAAACCGACATTGAATTGATCCCAGAGATGGCACTGCCTCAAAAACCAACATCATTGTGTAACGGATGTCACCACATGGCCTCAGGAATACTTCAGAGAACCACTGTCAGTAAATACAGTTCAGCGCTACATGGGTAAGTGCAACTTTAAAATCGACTATGCAAAGCAAAATCCATTTATCAAAAACACCCAGAAAGGCCCCCTATTTTCTGGGCCGGAGTTTATCGAAGATGGACTAATGCAAATTGGAATCATGTTCTGTGGTCTGAAGAGTCCACATTTCACATTGTTTTTGGACGCGAAGGGTAAGCCCCATAAACCATCAAAACTTTCAGTAAACCGTGCTGGCACATGTACCAACACTTTAGGAGGATTAATTTACTTTATAGCGCCATCAAGAGTTCACAAAAATCTACTACAAGCTAGTTTCCCTCTCCAAAACAGGTCATAGGACCACAGTGAGGACACCGTATTAGAACCAGGAATGTGCTTGTGTTACTTTGTATTAGTGCTTGCAAATAAATAAGGAGAATTGAAATATTGATATTGACAGTATCTAGGTTTTTATTTTAAAAAAATGTTTTTCCAAAATGGCAGGACTGGGGCTTTTCCGTTTGTTTTTTTGTTTGTTTTTTTCTGAGGAGGGTTTCATTTCTGAACACAGATTGAGCTCATCCAAACCATTTTCAACTTTTGGATTTAGGCCCTCCTTTCATGTTAAACAAGGTTGACTCAACCTTTGTATAAGGTGTCACAAAACAGTAAGCGCAAGAAAAAAAAAAAACAGCCTCAGGATCTGAGAATAAGTACAGTAAGGATAGTCAACGTGCTGTGGACTTGGACATAAAAAAAATTAAAAATTGATGCGAGACTGCAGCAAATGTTTGTTCTAATGCTGACTAAAAAGCCTTGCTAATCACGAACAAATTCAAGCTGACCTACAGGCACAACGTGTAATTGTGACAGCTTGTCGTTAAATGAAAAAGGGAAACAAAGGGATGGGCAACTGTCAGCCCTTGATTACTTTTTGAAGACAAAAATGTTTGCTGTAGTGGAACAGTTTAAAGTTGCAATTACCTTGTTCACCACTGGATTGCAGATATTGCATAAGAATGCTTCCAACCCCAAGACGGTACAGTACTTCTCCACCAGAGAAAAAGTGAGCAGCGGGCCTCATGTCGAAACACTTGCGTGGCTTTCATAATAAAACACATCGTATGGAGAAATCCACACCCCACCACCTCAAAAAAAGATGTATGAATCTCTGTGTCTACATCAGGGTTCTAGAACTTGCACCCCGTGGGCCAAATGCAGCCCGCAGGACACTAGGTTGAGGCCCCCGCCTTGATATGAAAGTTTAATGTTAGTGCGGCCCCTGCAAGTTCCATATGGATGCCAGATGTGTTGGTACGACCTCTGTGCTAAATAGTCTGTCTCATTCGAAGGCCGACAACTTCGGAGCACCCGGACTACATCGGAAACGTGACCCTGCCCATGGTGCCCCACACCAGCTTGAATACAGGTGTAAAGCACGGATGTAAACAAGCCACCACTGCTGCCTTCGCTCCTGCTGTTGAATACACATTTAAACAGATAAGCAACACGTCAGTATGGTTGTCAACGGGGCCAGGTGCTCCGAAGCACCAGACCTGACGTTGCACAGGGACAAAAGAACGGAGAAAATGAGTGCCGAGACGCTAACACGGTGCTAGCAGTATCACATACACACAAGAAAAGTTTAATGTCTATGTGTTCGTGTTAGCGTTTACTCCATGCTAGCCACGAACCAAACTTTTCAAACGTTATTACATTTTTTTATTTATTTTATTTAATATTAAACAGCCAACAGAAACACTTTGTGTTTCCATGGTTTCTGACCTTCAACCAATCACTACCTGTGCGGTGCTCGACGTCATATGCAGGTGCAATGTCATGGTTCTGTTTGTGGCCAACAGGTGGCACTGTAGGGCTCCACCTGCAGCTGCACACCTGTTGGTCATTATGTCATTATTTGCTTAAAAGGACTCCCGCACGACCACTCATTGTTTGTTCGGTCATGTTTGTTTCAGTTATGTTTTGGTCACTCTTAAGTTTTAGCTTCAGGCATGATTTTTGTTTGATACTTTGGTTTTTTTTTGTTCTTAAGATTTTGATTGTTTTAGATTCAGTTCTCTCTGTATTTCTTTTAATACAATTTGTCAAGTTCACCCTGCTCCTCCCTCCTGCCTGCTTTTTGGGGTCCTCCACCACCACCACTCATCGTGACACGCAGGACAGTGAGCTGAACTGGTCCCAGCGGAAATTATGTTCTTTGATTTGTTTGTTGATTTATTAATTTTTCCCATCGTATATTGTGTAGAAAAATAAAAATTCAGATATTTGAGAACAATAGAATGATTTATCCGAGCTTTGCTTGTGGAAAGCCGGAAACCAAAGCGCTGAAAAGATGTAGGATATTGCAGAAGCAAAAGCATTGAAGAATAAATATTATAAGATATATATATATATATATACACATCCATTCATCCATTTTCCGAACCGCTTGATCCTCACTAGGGTCGCGGGGGAGCTGGAGCCTATCCCAGCTGTCTTCGGGCAGTAGGCGGAATTCATGTTTGATAAATATGCTTGCGTTGCCT
Source organism: Hippocampus comes (assembly GCF_001891065.2). Classification (NCBI taxonomy): domain Eukaryota; kingdom Metazoa; phylum Chordata; class Actinopteri; order Syngnathiformes; family Syngnathidae; genus Hippocampus; species Hippocampus comes. Next base: position 746,420 of record NW_017805874.1, read on the forward strand.
CACACTGATTTTTTTTTTTAGGCATCCTCAATCATACTCACTCTTTTAAAGGTTAACGCAACTTCCCCGGACTCAAGAAAGAGATTTCTCGTATATATATACATATATATCATAATGTCAAATGACACATGTTAACAATTATGTTTATTGTAGATTTTGGATGGGGAGAAAGGTGCACATTTCTCTCCATCCAAAACTGTTGCTGTGTGATGCTTAATGCGTCTTATACCCCTTTCCCACTGAAATTAGCAGGTTGTAGTGATCCGTGGCGACACGCAACCAATTGGCAAATTTCCCATTGACCAACAGAAGGCGATTCTGAACCCCCCCCCCCCACCGCCCCCTTCCACCACTTTGCGCCTGGTTACGTCACCACGCTGCGATTGCATAGATGATAGTGCAACAGATTTCTTGGTGGTAAACAAAGCAACATGGAAGCTGTCATGATTCGGTTTGGGACCAACGGGTGGCACTGTCGGGCTCCCCTGCAGCTGCACACCTGTTGGTCATTGGGTAATTGGTGGCTTTGGAGGGACTCCCAGCCCGAGCAATCATTGTCGGGTCATTGTTGCTTTGTGCTACTGTCATGTATGTTCGCTGTCATGTTTGTTTCAGTCATGTTTTGGTCAGTGTTATGTTTTATCTTCAGTCATGTGTTTTGTTTGATACTTTGGACTTTGTTTGTTTTGGATTTCGTTTTCTCTGAGTTTTAATACAATCTTTCAAGTACACCCTGCTCCTCCCTCCTGCCTGCTTTTTGGGGTCCACCACCACCTCGCTACGTGACAGAAGCGAGTGTTCTTTCTTTTATCATGCTTTTTACCGTCCTCAAAATGGTCGAAAAGCAGCGGACGATCAACTCGTTGCTACTACTGAGATAATAGCTTAAGGGGCGATCTCCTAGCTTTGTTGTGAGGGCGTGCTATATACGAGGCCGATGGGGCGCGATGTTATGACTCATCACGTACCACCACCCTATGTCATCACGTAATTACCGGGAAGCCCCGTGTTAGGCTTTCACACTGCAAGCGGTGGCGATCCGAGGTGATCACAACTCGCCTCCAATGGCGTGCTGGTGGACACAGATCGACACTGGTTAGTGAGCCTTTCCCACTGCCCAAAAAAGCATGTTTACCCATGAAAATCTCCTTCCTGAATCCTGGCTGAATTGAATTTTGATTATTTTCCCACATGGCCTGCTAGTTTTGCCTCATAACAATATACAAATAAAAAATTCCTCATCTCACCTCTCGGGTGGTGTCCGTCCCACATTCAGCTCGGGTCCTCCACCAGAGGCCAGGAAGCTTGAGGGTTCTGCGCAGTATCATTGCTGTTCCCAGCACTGCGCTTTTCTGGACTGAGATGTCCGATGTTGTTCCCGTGATCTGTTGAAACCACTCATCCAGTTTGGGGGGGGTCACTGTTCCAAGTGCTCCAACCACCACAGGCATTACTGTCACCTTTACCTTCCAGGAAATTGCCTCATGCTTCAAGACAAGCGAAGTTTCCGATGCGAGGCAATTCAACGAAAGGTATCTTTAACTTTGATTTACGTTTACTGGAGATGCAATGGCACCAATCTTCCCTCTAAGTTGCGCAACTGCACACTGGTCACACACTCTCAGCGCACAAGAAAACCTATCCAGCGCAATGAACGCACTGCAAATGAATTAGATCTATAACTTTTCTTTCTGTATCAATTTGCTGTGGAATTCAGTGAGTAACAGGTGTCCAGCCAATCACACGATACGATGCACTGACGCTACACAGCCAATCACGGCATTGACACTAATTGCGCATATTCTCTGCTCCATAACAGTGCGGCGGCGATAAGTGACACTAATGCTAATCCTTTATCATGGCGAAACGACCGGGCAGTGAATGTGATACGTCGACTCCTCAAACCAAAATAAGAATGAACTGCAGTTCTTTTAAGTTGGAATGGCTGTCGGAGTATGTGCAAATAGAAGAACAAGCAGTGAAACTGGATGAGATATTTTCTTTTTCGAGTGAGAAAGGTCTGCTCTGCAAAACATGCAGCAAAGCTTAAGCTGTAAGCAAATTTTCCGATGGAAAAATACGGACTAAATGGAAGCTGGACTACATCAAGCGATGCATTCAGCAGAAAAGTGATTTGAACGATGTTGGAATTATACAGACTCAAGATGGGAAAAGGGCTTGGTACAGTATTGCGGGGGAGCGCAAACAACCGGGAGAAAAAGAACCGGTTGTCACACAGAAAAAAATCCCACCCTGAGCAAGTTAAAATTCTAATTGACTATATTTTACTTGCCACTAAAACGAATGCACCAAATATTGGATTGATGTCCATTTGATTCCTTTTCAATGTGTTTATTGCATAATTTTCATTGTTAAAAAAAACACTGATAGTAACAATACAACACTTAATTGTTAAAATAAGCTTTTTTCACATTTTCAGGTAGTGGTGTGCCGCGGGATTTTTTTCAATGAAAGAAATGTGCCTTGGCTCGAAAAAGATTGAAGAACACTGGTCTACACACTTAAATTCTTTAAATGTTACTAAATTCACAAAACAGTTGAAAGAACGATTTAGCACGTCAAGCCATTCAACAATTTCTTCTTGGGGTGAACCAAATCTGGGTTCAATAGTCTTCATATCGCACCCTTTTCCTGCAGTCACGTGTGCACAGTCTTGAAATCCCGATGGAACTTCCAAAGCACGTGAAAAGAAGTGAATGAAGACAGTTGCATTTATCCTACCACATAGTCTGGACATCAAGCATTATTTGAGTTAAATTTTTGATTGGCTCGCCACCACTTTTCGCACACTTTTGGAGTTCAGGGCACCGTAGTGGAATAAACTCACGAGGAAACAAGTAAAACCGGGGCTGTCCTTTATCGGAAACTCCACAAAAAGACCTGACCTAAACGGGCCGAGGATACATAAGCGTGGACAATAAAATAACTAGATTAAGTAATGTCAGGTAAACTTAATCCCACATGCATATTTACATCCATGAACACTCATCAGAAGAAATGTCGAATGGCTATGTTAGCCAGGAACATGCTTGATGTCTAGAGAAAATAATTACGTTTTAGCAACAATTAATTTTCAGGAAAGAGAGAGGTAGATTGATGGCACAGCAAGACATCAAGAGAAAACGGCACCTCTCATTGGCCGCCACCCCACAAGCATTCTGTGCCCTGATTATGTAATGCCACGAACAATAGTTAGTTCTGTTTTGTTTTCGAAAAGACAATTTTAATGATGACTCGCTTTTCATCACCATAGATTCATTTCCTATATCTTGAATGAAATACATACTCCTTCAAATAGTTGTATTTACTCTCCCATGCCATATCCCAGGTTACTCTCTCCCTGCTTGAAGGTATGTAAGTCCCGGAACATCTCCACGCATGGCTTTCCTTGATCATTATATCATGAACAACAAGCGCTTGCCATTTTGGTGCCATAAGAATAAATGGCACATGGAACACCAGAACACTCTGGCAAACTGGTAAACTTGAAGAACTCACTCATGAGATGAGCAGATACCGCTGGAACCTTCTGGGCCTCTGCGAAACACGATGGACAGGCATAGGCGAAACAACAAGCAAGCTGTACTACAGTGGAAAACAAGACAAACACGAAGAAGCCATTATTCTTCGTGTTATTCAAGCCTACGCACCTACTACGGACTGCAGCGATGAAGATATTGAAAACTTCTACAATCAGCTAAAAGAAGTCATTGACGAGACACCTAAAAAGGACATCCTAGTGGTACAAGGTGACTGGAATGCCAAAATTGGAAAAGACGCACACATAAACTGGAGGGGCACATGCGGACCCTCATGCAACCAGCTGACAAATGACAGAGGTCTCCGCCAACAAACTGGTCATCACAAACACACTTGGTAAGCACAAGATTTCTAGAAGGTGGACCTGGCACAGCCCGGGTGGCCAATACCATAACCAGATCGACGACATCCTGGTTTCCAAATGCTTTACAGCTGGAGTAAACGTTGCTCGCACTCGTATTTTCCCTGACCACGATCTGGTGATGATGACATTCAAAGTGCGCTTGAAAAAGATCAACAAGCCCAAATTCACAAGGCTGTGGTTCAACCTAGAGAAACTGAAGGACGCAACAGTAAAAAAGGAGTTCCAGGCAATGAATGGAGGGAAGTTCGCACCACTGACGATCCTTAATGAAAACGATCTCGACCTAGAAGCAACTGTGGAGGCATTCAACACAATAGTAGTTGAAACTGCAAGCAAAATCTTGGGAAAAGACCAGCGCCCCAAGAAACCCTGTGTCACAACAGAGATCCTGACATTGAGTGACAAAAGAAGAGAACTGAAGGAGAAGAAAAACCCAGAGGGAGCCAAGAAATACAGGGAAGCAAACAATAAAGTCAAGAGAAAGATGAAGAAAGCAAAGGAGTCCTGGATTTAACAACAATGCATGGAAATAGAAGAGGGCCTAGAAAGGAACAACACCAAGAAGGCCTACCAGGTGATAAAAGACCTTACTGCTGAGAAGCAAGGAAGACCTACGAGTATCCAGGACAAGGCAGGAAAATGCCTCACTGAAGACAAAGACATTTTAGACAGGTGGACAGAATACTGTTCTGAACTTTATAACCACCAGCTCAACGGAGACCCAGCAGTACTGAATTGCCCTCTGCCAACAACAGAAGAGGGCTCACAATCCATCCTTGGAGAATCCATCCTTAGAGAAGAAGTCGAAGCAGCAGTAAAATTACTGAAACAAGGCAAATCAGCAGGTATTGACAACATACCTGCAGAATTAGTGCAGGCAGGAGGAGAGGCAATCATCACCGCTCTTACCATCATTTGCAACAACATCTGGAACACTGGGATATGGCCATCCTCTTGGACACAGTCATTGATCATCACTCTGCCCAAGAAAGGGAATCTTCAGCAATGTAACAACTACCGCACCATCAGCTTGATCAGCCATCCAAGCAAAGTTATGCTGAAGATACTGTTGAACAGACTGAAACCCGAAGCTGAGACCATCATTGCAGAAGAACAGGCTGGTTTCAGAGCGAATAGAAGTGCCAAAGAGCAGATCTTCAACCTGAGAATAATCTGCGAGAAATATCTTCAGCACCAGCAACACCTCTACCACGTATTCGTCGATTTCAAAAATGCCTTTGACAGGCTTTGGCATGCCGCCTTGTGGTCCACCATGCGGCAGCATAACATCAACGCCAACCTTGTTAGAGTGATTGAACAGCTGTACAACAAGGCCACAAGTGCTGTCCTCCTGAACGGCAACGGAGGCAACTGGTTCCACACTGCTGTTGGAGTTCGCCAGGGATGCATCCTCTCTCCTACCCTCTTCAATATTTTCCTAGAAAGAATTATGAATGACGCCCTAGAAGACCATTAAGGGACAGTTTCTATCGGAGGAAGAAACATCACAAACCTCCGATTTGCCAATGACATCGATGGCCTCACAGGAAACGAAGATGAACTGGCAAGCTTGGTGGAACATCTAGACAAAGCATCCTCTGCATTTGGCATGGAGATCAGCGCTGAAAAGACCAAACTCATGACGAACAACCCTCAAGGCATCACGACAGAAATCAAAATCAATGGGAGCAAATTTGACACTGTGAAAACCTTCAAGTACCTGGGTTCCATCATCTCAGATGAAGGCTCCAGACCAGAAATACTGACAAGGATAGCACAAACAGCAACAGTGGTTTCAAAACTCCAACCCATCTAGAGAGACAAAAACATCAGTCTGCGCTCTAAAATTCACCTAATACGCTCACTTGCCCTCTCAGTCTTCCTATACGCCTGTGAATCATGGACACTCATGGCGGAGCTACAAAAAAGCATACAAGCGATGGAAATGATTTGATTTGACTTTTTATTTGGTCTCCCATAGGAGAAAGTTGTCTCGGAGGACATGCCCTCCTTGCTGCGACATGCATTGAACAATACAAACACATACTCTACACCACATACATTGGACAATACATACAGTACCAGACAATATATACTCTACACACAATGGACGGTACATCACAGTCATATGCACACCCCACACTGCCCTCATGTCCTCCTGCTTGTCCGTCTGCCTTCCTCTAGTTGTTTGTTAATTAGGCTGACAGCCTGCGGTATGAATGAGTTTTTGTATCGGTTTAATTTGCAGAGAAGTGTCCTGTACCTCCTTCCCGAATGTAGGAGCTCAAATTGGGAGTGCAGCACATGAGAAGGATTGTCTCGACTGTTGTTGGCCTGTTGAATGACAGACTGCACATATATATCTTGGGTAGCAGGGGGCGGGGGCTGTCCGATTACCTTCCAGGCTGTTTTAACCAAGCTGGTTATCTGAGCTTTTGATTTTACAGTCAGGTTCCCAAACCAACTGGTTATTCCAAAGCGCAGGACTGACTCAATGGTTGCTCGATAAAAGGTCAAGAGAATGCTTCTGCCAACTCCAAATAATCTCAGACGTCGCAAGAAATGAAGGCGCTGATGGATCTTCGCACAGACACTTGATACATGTGTCTGCCAGTCAAGCCTGCTATCCATATAAATTCCCAAGTATTTGTATGAGGAGACCTGCCTGATGTTCATGCCATTTATAGAGATGGGGCTATGGTCTCCAATTGATTTAGGGTCAAACACCATTTCCTCAGTTTTTTCCACATTTATGTTTAGATGGTGTTCATTACACCAGTCAACAAATATGTCAATCCCGTCACAGTGGCTACTAATGCCAAAGTCACTCGTGAGCAGACTAAGCATGGCTGTATCATCTGAAAACTTTACAATATACTGATTTGTTTGGGAGCTAACACAGTCATTTGTAAATAGGGTGAACAGAAAAGGTGAGCTCACGCAACTCTGGGGGCCCCCCATGCTGCTCATGACCTCATTTGACAAGACAGAGTTAAATTTCACATGCTGTGGTCTCTTGGATAAGAAGGAAAGGTACCATCTAATAAGAAATGGATTGACATTCAACCGAACCAGCTTCTTCAGCAAAATGTCCGGACGGATTGAGTTATAGGCTGAGCTAAAGTCCACGAATAGCAGTCTGGCATATGCCCCCCTGTTCTCAAGATGCTTCAGAAGAAAGTGCAGAATAGTAGACACGGCATCACTCGTACTACGGTTTTTAGTGTAGGCAAATTGATATTCATCCATCGAAGCTTCCACCTCCCTGCGTAGTTTCTCGACAATGATCTTCTCTAACCTTTTCATCACATTGGAAGTTAAGGCCACTGGTGTATAATCGTTCTCCACCTGGGGGCAGGGTTTTTTAGTGACTGGAATTATAATCGATTTCTTCCAGAGCTGCGGCACTTCTGTGTCTACAGACAGCCGGAAGAGAGGGTGCCAGGCTGGTGTTAGTTCCTCAGCGAAGGTTTTTTTAATAAATAAGCAGATACATTGTCTGTTCCAGTGGCTTTGTTTACACGCAGTGATCTAAAAACCCGGGTAACACTGCTGAGTCGATTAACACCCTGTTATTAGGATCATACTGCAGATTGCACAGCAATTCATTACACTCTTTGGAAGAGTCAACTTCAAAACGCATGTCGAAATCATTGAGCTCCCTTGCCCTCGCTTTCTCATCATGAGCCGACAGGGGCTTCTTGTGCCCATGTTTGTCATGGTGCGAATTGAGTCCCACAACCTCTTTGTGTTGGAATTAGACAGGGCTTGCTCTGCCCGCTCTTTGTGCTTAGACCATGCTGCTCTTAGTTGCCAGTTGAGATCCTTCTGGGCCAACTTTAGCCCAGCGTCGTCGCCAAGCCTATGGGCTCTTTTCTTCCTCCTTATGCATTCAATAACCTCCTTTGTAATGTACGGCTTATTGTTTGCATATATTTTTACAGTTTTTTTGAGGGATAATGTGCATGCAGAAGGAGACATAATCTGTTATTACTTCTGCCGCCTCATGAACATGTGTGTCTTGGAAGAAGACACTCCAATCTGTGCAGAGATAGCTTCCCTTGAGCTCCTCTACTTTGTCGTTTGACCACACATTCACCGTTTTGATTTCTGGCTTGCTAGACTTAAAAGCTTACCTGTAGGTGTATCGCTTTATGATCTGAGTTTCCCAGGTGAGGCAGGGCTCTTGCAGTGTAGGCATCCTAATATTTCCATAACATTTATCCAGGATATTGTTATTTCTCGTGCCACGTTGAACATATTGATGAAAGCCAGGCAGTGATTTATCCAGATTACAGTCATTTACATCCCCGAGGATAAACATGGGGGCATCAGGTTTATCTTGTAAACGCTGGTGGATACAGTCCGTGATCTGTCTCGCTGCCTTCGCAGCATTCCCGTTTGGTGGCACATACACGACACACACAAAAATGTTGGTAAACTCTCTCGAGAGGTAGTGTGGTCGCAGGGATATGCACAGCAGCTCCAGATCAGGGTTGCAGGATCTGTCTTTAGTGGCCAAGTTCCGACCCCAGTTGTCGCAAAGGTAGATGCAGAGACTGCCCCCTCTCGTTTTCCCGGAAGAGTCCTCTCGATCCGCGCATATGTGAGTGAACCCGTCAATTTGAAGGAAATTGTCCGGAACATCCGCGTGAATCCAGGTCTCGGTGAACACCAGCAAACCAGACTCACGATATTCGAAGCCTGCTCCTGCTTGGGTGCGCAGCTCGTCCAGTTTGTTCTTGAGCGATCGCGGGTTGCAGAGCAGGATGGGCGGGAGTGGAAGTTTGACAGCTCTACGCACCCGCTGCCGAACGCCTCCTCTCCTGCCCCGTTTCCTGATCCTCCTGGGATGGCTCAGCGTTGGCGTGGGTCGCTGCTGTAATTCCACGGGAATGTCTTCCAGCACGCTTGGCGACGGAGGAAGTCCATAAACCGGTAGGTTTCGGAGCTCGATCCCGCTGTATTTGAGGTGTCCCGTGCTGGTGAGCACGCCAGCAAAACACCGTGCCGGCAGCCCGGATACCATCAGCCATACAAAAAACATACAGTAAGATCCGAGACATCCACTACACTGAACACGTGACAAATGAAGAGGTCCGCAAGAAGATCACAGACGCAATTGGACCACATAATGATCTTCTTACAACTGTGAAAAAACTAAAGCTGAAATGGTATGGTCACACATCCCGCTCATCTGGCCTCGCTGAGACCATCCTGGAAGGCACAGTCAGAGGAAACCAAAAAAGGGGAAGACAGAAAAAGAGATGGGAGGATAATATCCAAGAATGGACAGGATTGGGCCTGGCAGAGTCCCAAAGAGCAGTGGAGGACAGACTGGTGGAGGATAGTGATGGCACAGGCTTCGCAGGCACCCCAACAACTTCTACAAAAGTCAAGGGATATGTGAAGGTGAAGGATAAATGCTTTGTGGTGCCCCCTCCACCACTCTTAAAAAAAACGCGCGCACACACGCACACACACACACACGCACACACACACACACACACACACACTTAGCACCACCCCTGACAGAAATGAACAATGTCTGAGTATTTTTGTCAGTTTTGCTTTATTTGACAAAATAACTTGTCAATATTAACGTTTCAAAAACTTTCCTAAAAATAATAGATAGATGCTGCAAAGCCTATTGACCTGCTGGTTGATGGCTGATCTTTTCTACTTGTGGTGGATGGTTGATCATCTGAAACTTTCACTTGGCCTTGAGTTCCTCCTTGAACGTATTGAAGCATTGATCCTGTATTTAGAAATACAATACAAAATATACAGGGATTCTTCAGTGAAATATAGTTTGAACAACGATTCAAACCTTTTCTAAATTAATTATGTCATTGTGTCGGCCTATATTTAAAACATGGGTACATGAAAAGGACAAAACTCTACCTTTATAGACAAGGAGTGCTGAGGCACTATATAAATATTCTGGACAGAATGTGAAAACAATGAATATGAAGGAGAGAAGTTGACAAAGCTTTTAGATATTTTTTTTTCCCAAATTACAGTTTTCATCAATAAATGTCACTCTTGGCCTATGAACCTCTTGAAAATGTCAGCATAGGTGTTGCATATGAAACAACTTTATCTCGTGAGATTGAATTTAAATTTCATCGCGTAATCAATGCGCAGGCCATAACTATACTACAACAGCATTTTGGGTTGTTTTTGGCAAGCTTGAATAACACAATCCCAGTTGGCATTTCTTGAGGTACAGCAGGTTTTTGGTAGGAGTGGAGGAAGGCCTATACAAAGACCAAAGGTAGACCGATGAAAAGTTTGCACAGGACATTAATCTTTTTTCGTGTTATTTTTGCACTACACATATTTATTAACATACTTTACAAACCTTCATTATAAATATTATATACTGCTATTATTATAATTCCTATTGTTGTGATTTTTTTCCGATCGTGATTTATTCATTTATGTTTTGCTGTCCAGGCTGTTGGTGCCCTATGCGCAGTGCGTGATCAGCGTAGGCTGATTGCCGTGCCTGTGAACAACTCAACATTATGGCTGCAAAGTTCATGAAAAAGAGCTTTCGCAGCAGTTGCCAATGCCTCTCCTAACTGAACATACTGCAATCTCTCAGGTGGCTCTGTTTCTCTGTGAACGCCGGACCAAGTGACTCAGCATCCTCAAAACCTGCAACAGGAACTCCTCCGAGGAAAGGGCCTTTGTTCTTGGATTTTCGATCACTGCCAATAGGCTCACCCAGCAGAAGAGGGTTCTCCATCAAAACTCTAGCACTCTCAAATGGGGGGTTGCTGCCTGCATGACTTTGAGGCACTTTTGAACAATCCCTGGCGCTACCTAAAAGCTCAGGGGAATATTGCCCAGTTCAGGGGGTTTGCCCATTGATTTCTCTACGGCAGGGGAGTCTGCTCTCATGTGATGTTCAATCGCATCATCTTTTGAGCCAGTGTCGACAATCTCACTCTTCCTGTTTGAAGGGATTCCCAACAGGTTCAATTCCGAGCCTAACTGTCCACTCTCTATCACAGGATGCAACTCTCTAGCACAGGGGTGCCCAACCTTTTTTGACTGAAGATCGACTTTTCAAGCAACCGACCTCCCGCGATCGACCCGCTACCGCACATGCATGCATACACAAACACATGCAGTGATGAGCAACAGCCATAACAGCCCCAAACATGAACAAAATAGAAAAATAAAATCGATACAATAGCTTGTGAGTTTGTAAAAAGGAATCAGTGCCTACGTTAGTCGAGAAGTGACGCGGCACTATGGGATGCACTTTGGCAGCTCTCGTGTACCATTTTACAATTCTTCCGTTGCTGCTCGAAATTCCCATTCTTTGCCAGTGCCATCGGTGAATTGTACATGAAACAAACTTGGAATAAGAATAATAAAAATAAAAAAGATATGAGGCAACAGCTTTAATCACAAGCTGCAATTTCAGACTGCTGACCGCTAACAACTTCAGGTGATGCAGGTGTCTTGTCCAAGGAAACCAAGACAACAAGTCTTTATAAAAAATGATTAGATTCATTTCTGAAAGAAAATAACATGGAGAGACACCATTCACAGATCCATCAACAGAGCTTTCTCCCGACCAGACAGGTACTCCTTTTTTTTTATACCAGCGGTGTCAAACTCATTTCACATTGCGGGCCACGGCCTCGGTCGATGTCAAGTGGGCCGGACCATTATAATTATACCATACTTTGCTATAAATAACAAAATATCATGTCTTTCCTTTGTTTTGGTCGAAAGAAGTAGAAGAACATTAGGAAAATGTTGAAATTTAATGAACATGTATTTTACAAAACATTTCATGAAGCACCTTCGATTTCCTTAGACAAATGTGCAATTTACTTTTATCATTCACATATATGCATTGCAACTGATCCCAGTGATTGTACAAAGGCACAAAACTTTAACAAATAATTGGTATTGAAAAACATAGTAATGCACTTTAAGATTAAACGAGATTCATAAAGAAAGGATTTTTTAAACCATTTGCATATGTGCACATAAAATCTAAATTTAATCCCTGCCGGCACCTTACAAATTAAGGAGAGTGCTATTAAATGTGTAAAGAATAAAGTATTCACATGTCTTTTATAGCGTCTGTTGTGTTGGGTCTGTCTCAGTGACAGACTGAGACTGCTGTTGTCTTCTTCTCTGATTTAAACAATGTTGTCTTCTACTCTGATCAAAACAGTGAATAGCACCTTATTAAAATATTTATTCCATGTCTTTTATGCATTTTTCACTTTTAAATTATTCTGTGGGCCTCATCGAACCTCCTTGGGGCCGGTTCCGGCCCGCGGGCCGTATGTTTGACACCTCTGTGTTATGCTGTCTTGGCAGGCGCTGATTCGGCACAATCAGCACCATGGATGGTGATAACAGAATAAAGCAAGCAAGCAACTCTGCTTATCTGCTAATGACTGTTCACCATTCAATGGTACAAACAGTTAGATACAGTTTAGCTCCGTTCAATGTCAAATTCCCATTACACAGGTTACGTGCCGCTGTAGGTTAAAGGTGACCTGCTTTGATATGTTATTTTATTTTTTTAATACTTTTTTTTTTTTTTTTTTTTTGTGAAAGTGAACCTGAGGGGTTGCTTAGTGTGCAGTATGTACTAATACAACAATATAGAATATTAATAACACGCACACAGATGCACATTTTTAAAAAAATATATATTTTTTAATCCATTTCTCCCGAGACCCTTAGCGATTGACTTGGGACCAGTTCACGGGCTCCCGGTAGATCATGATCGACTTGTTGGGCACCTCTGCTCCAGCATTTTCTTGTTTGAGGCCCAACAGATTTGATCCATTCCTCTTCCTGATGAATCTTTCCGCTCTTCCTGCATCATCTCATCTTTGAACTCTCCTATGGCCTTCACAACCATGAGATCAGCCGACTTCAAATGGAAGGGTCTCTGGAACCCTTCTTCCTTACTGATGCCACACTTCTGACTGTGTTGGTTTGGTACTAGCAGAGGATATCCAGGCAATTGAGGCAAATAATAGTCGCAGTAACCCTGCTCCTCCGAGGTAGACTTGTCATCTGGTATTTCATCTTTGTGGTGCTGCCTTTGGCTTAACTTCTCATCAGCAGCCTCTTTATAACCTATTTCTCACATCACATTCACCAGTGCTGGCAGGTAAGAATCCACGGGGCAACAGCAAATCCCTATGTAGAGTCCTCTTTGCCTTCAGGACACACCACCTAAACAGGAAGGTGAGCCAATATAACAGTTTGGAACGAACCGAATAATTCTTAGGATCCCAGAAATACAGACACAGACAAAATGTGACGACAATTGTATTACACATAAAAAAAAGCAAAGCCAACAAAGACCAAAACTGAAAACAATGATCACAAGGATCCAGGAAAAACAACACATTAACAAAAACCACTTGCAAAGGCAAGGAGATAGTCCAAACGAGAACACCAAACGAAATGGCAAGAGTCCAGTACATGTGACAAAACAAAGCAAGCTAAAATGACAAAACCAAGACTACACTATATAAACGTGGAACTAGGGGTCAAAATAATTAGTCAAGATGCAGGCAGCTTGTCAGTCCTTATATACAAGGCTGATGAAAATTGGTAGCAGATGTGCACACAGAAGGGAAGGCCCACGTCTGTCACCAGATGGAGACACACAAAAACAGGATCATGAGAGCCCCCACCCCCCATCCTCAACAGACGCCTCCTTTCGGACTACCTGGTTTCGACGGATGGGATGAGTGGAAGGTATGGCGAAGAGATGGGTCCAAGATCCAGGCGTGGGGGATTCCACAGGTTTGAACAGGGAAACATGTATTACAGGATGGTTGGCGGCAGCCGGAACTTAACGGAAATGGTATTGATGATGGCTTTACCTTGAAAGGTCCCCTGAACCTTGGTCTCAATTTGCGTGACGTGCCGGCCAGGTGTACGTCCCATGTATAGACGGCAAACATAGAATATAGAAAACACGGACTCGCAGATGTATGTTGACCCAAACATTGACAGTATCTTAAGTGCAGCCTTTTTGACATTGGGGTATTTTTCCATTGGCACACTTTTCCAGAACTCAATGGTCCCTTCTCCCTTAGAGCAGCTTTCAGTCGGTCCTCCTCACAAAGATCAATCATTTCCAACTTAGCCGCAGCCTCATCTGTGACTAGAGGGGCTTTAAAACGGTCGGTCTCCGCATTAAATGGGTCGACGAGGAACGTAATCTGTTGCCTTTTCAGTTGTAGATCACGGAACCGGGTCACAAAGCTTTCGTGCAGCTTTTCAACCAGTGTTTCATATCTGGCTCTTTTCTTATTCAGGGCGGCGCTGGTGACTTGCCCGCTGGCTTTTAGCAAAGTGGGAAAATGCGTTAAAGTTCTCTGTTCAATATGTGCCTTGAACAGCTTCAGTTTGTTGACAGATGCAAAAACAGCATTTTTAATTTACCCTGCAGGTTCAGCCTGTCCAAGTGACACAGCATGTCGACCAAAAAGGCCAGATCCATAATCGACTCGATATCCGAGAGCTGGGGGATAGTCCTGGTCCTTCTCTTCCATGAACAGTTTCACGGCATCCAAAAGCTCAAAGAAGCGAGAGAGTACCTTGCCTTTTGACAGCCACCTCACACTGCAGTGCAACGACAGTAGGTCACCTGGAAGCTCTTGCTCCAACTCAGTGATGAGATTCCTGAATTGCCTATGGTTGAATTCATGTGTGCGGATGTAGTTGACAATTTCAATCACAGGCTTCATGACGCTGTCTAAATTTAGCGATTTAGACATGAGTTGCTCCCTCTGTATGATGCAGTGGAAATTCCAAAACTCTGGAAATGTTTGGTCAACTTTGCACAGCCCCACAAGCCCATTCACATATCCGATCATGGCTGGCGCTCCATCCCCACACGGGTACTGTCTTTTAACGGCACAATATCAAGGAGTTCTTCTTTGACCACACAATCGTTTGACACAGACCGTGCAAATATTGCCAATTGAGGCTTGTCTTGTATGTCACAACTCCCATCCAATGCGACACTAAAATACTCACATGCTTGAAGGTCAGAATGCAACTGTGATTCAATAGACATGTTAATGTCCGATATTCTGCGTTCAACAGTGTGGCGGGACAGTTGGACATCTGATATCATTTTTTTTAGTTTGTCGTCTTCAGGATCCAAGATTTCAACAGCGTCACTGAGACATTTTTTAATAAAGTCCCCTTCATTGTATGGCTTTTTAGCCCGCGCAATGTTGTAAGCCAGTTGATATGATGCAAGTGTCACGGCCTCTTGAGTGCTTTGCAATTTTTTTGAAAAACTGCACCTGCTTTTCTGTATTTGTTTACTTCTCAATGAAATGTCTAACGCACATGCGCGATTGACGTCAATCAAAAAGGTGTGCTGAGAAGCTACCTCCATGTAGCCTGGCGAGACCACACCTACTCTTCCGTGCCGTGCACAACCATGCACACACGCACAAATGTACACACGCCACGATGAGCAACAGCTGGAACGAAACCGAAACACACAGACTCATAAATTCCCTCCCTCTATTTCTTCCTCCCACCCCTCGTGGTCATCAGTCTGCTGGCTGCCAGTCGTTCGCGATCGACGTACTGGGCACGCCTGCCTTAAAATCAGAGATAATTCACTGACTAGCTTAGCGCCGTTGTTTGCGCATGAGTGGTGATGCAGTCATCTGATTGGTTGCCCTCTATATCAATCAAGTAACGGGATTGATGATAGGCTGACATCGTGAGTTCCGCTGTACTTCGCGCCGTTTGAATGCAATGCCTCGACGGTGGCCCTGCACTCGACGCTTGTCATGTGAAAGCCCGGGAGCCGCATGGAACCAGCCAAAGAGCCGCATGCGGCTCCCGGGCGCCCGGGCTGCCATCC
>NW_017805874.1:764208-777399 GCF_001891065.2 Hippocampus comes
CAGGTTCAGCCTGTCCAAGTGACACAGCATGTCGACCAAAAAGGCCAGATCCATAATCCACTTGAGATCCGAAAGCTGGGGATAGTCCTTGTCCTTCTCTTCCATGAACAGTTTCACGGCATCCAAAAGCTGAAAGAAGCGAGAGAGTACCTCGCCTTTTGACAGCCACCTCACAGTGCAGTGCAACGGTAGGTCACCTGTAAGCTCTTGGTCCAACTCAGTGATGAGATTCCTGAATTGCCTGTGGTGAAATGCATGTGTGCGGATGTAGTTGACGATTTCCATCACAGGCTTCATGACGCTGTCTAAATTTAATGATTTAGACACGAGCTGCTCCCTGTGTATGATGCAGTGGAAATTCCAAAACTCTGGAAATGTTTGGTCAACTTTGCACAGCCCCACAAGCCCATTCACATATCCGATCATGGCTGGCGCTCCATCCCCACACGGGTACTGTCTTTTAACGGCACAATATCAAGGAGTTCTTCTTTGACCACACAATCGTTTGACACAGACCGTGCAAATATTGCCAATTGAGGCTTGTCTTGTATGTCACAACTCCCATCCAATGCGACACTAAAATACTCACATGCTTGAAGGTCAGAATGCAACTGTGATTCAATAGTCATGTTAATGTCCGATATTCTGCGTTCAACAGTGTGGCGGGACAGTTGGACATCTGATATCATTTTTTTTAGTTTGTCGTCTTCAGGATCCAAGATTTCAACAGCGTCACTGAGACATTTTTTAATAAAGTCCCCTTCATTGTATGGCTTTTTAGCCCGCGCAATGTTGTAAGCCAGTTGATATGATGCAAGTGTCACGGCCTCTTGAGTGCTTTGCAATTTTTTTGAAAAACTGCACCTGCTTTTCTGTATTTGTTTACTTCTCAATGAAATGTCTAACGCACATGCGCGATTGACGTCAATCAAAAAGGTGTGCTGAGAAGCTACCTCCATGTAGCCTGGCGAGACCACACCTACTCTTCCGTGCCGTGCACAACCATGCACACACGCACAAATGTACACACGCCACGATGAGCAACAGCTGGAACGAAACCGAAACACACAGACTCATAAATTCCCTCCCTCTATTTCTTCCTCCCACCCCTCGTGGTCATCAGTCTGCTGGCTGCCAGTCGTTCGCGATCGACGTACTGGGCACGCCTGCCTTAAAATCAGAGATAATTCACTGACTAGCTTAGCGCCGTTGTTTGCGCATGAGTGGTGATGCAGTCATCTGATTGGTTGCCCTCTATATCAATCAAGTAACGGGATTGATGATAGGCTGACATCGTGAGTTCCGCTGTACTTCGCGCCGTTTGAATGCAATGCCTCGACGGTGGCCCTGCACTCGACGCTTGTCATGTGAAAGCCCGGGAGCCGCATGGAACCAGCCAAAGAGCCGCATGCGGCTCGCGAGCCCCGGGTTGGCCATCCCTGTACTATATGGAAAATGCATTCAAAACCCATATATAGTGAACAGTTTGGGACTTCACTATCACTGTATGAGGTAAGAATCAACAGCCTTTTATCACATTTACACAACATTTTATGAATGCAAGTAATGAACAAATCTTAAATATGGCAGGGAATGTGTTTCCTTTTTTAGTTTTTTGATTCTGAACAGCAAATTTGAAGTTACATTTTGGTGCTCACCAGGAATGCATAAGCAAAATTGCACAAAGGCCAATGTCAAATTTTCACTAAAAAGAATAGTGAACAATCTTGGGATTTTTTTATCTGTGAAAGTTTCAAGTAGTGTGTACGTTGAATACACTTCATCTTTAGCATGTTTAGTATAAAGTGCCAATTTTGTAAGCAAATAGGGAATGGTATTTCAACAAAAATTGTAAAATTTGGTTTATAAAATTAATGGTTTTCAGGCTTTAAAAACTCTAAAACCCATTAGCTTCCCGGGGCTTTGCCTCCTGGGCCCCCATCTGGGGCGTTGCCCCTGGATTCCTGCGGCCCCCAGACCCTGGGCTGATTTTCAGATTTTTTCATCACTAGCCACTCTCATCCCAGCAGAAGGAATAACTTACATTCCTTCCGTTTTATTCACTTCGGAATCTGAAAGATATTTTATTTTGAAAAATTACCTGACAAAATAGATCAACGGCTGATGCCATCTCCACCTTTGTTCATGCTGCCGCGAGCCATGGAGAGAAGCAAAGAAGCTATGTCAGGGTGCTTTTTGTGGATTTTAGTTCAGCATTCAATACTATCCTGACGGACATTCTCATCACAAAGTTGTAGGACCTGGACTACCCATCCCCCACCTGCAAATGGATCGGAAGCGTTCTGACAGATCGACCACAGACTGTGAGGGTGGGGCCCCACACATCCTCCACACTGACACTCAGCACCGGCTTGGCCCAGGGCTGTGTGATGAGCCCCTTCCTGTTTACGTTGTACACACATGACTGTACCCCCATGTATGACTCCAATGTCATCATGAAATTCGCCGATGACACTACATTGTTGGGTCTCATTTCCGATGGCAATGAGACGGCATACAGGGAGGAGGCACAGAGACTCGTAGGCTGGTGTTCATCAAACAACTTGCTACTGAACACAAGCAAAACAAAGGAGATGGTGATGGACTGAAGGAGGAAGAGAGCAGACCCCTCCCCACTACAGATAGGCGGTGTCTGTGTGGAAAAGGTCTCGACGATTAAGTTCCTGGGTGTGCATGTAGCGGATGACCTCAAATGGCACACCAACACGGATGCTTTGGTCGGGAAAGCGCAACAGAGGCTGCACTTCTTAAGATTGCTGAACAAATGCCAGACGGGGGCACACCTGCAACACACATTCTACCGCTCCACGGTGGAGAGCGTATTGGCGTACGGCATCACAGTGTGTTATGCCGGCTGCACGGCCAAGGACAGAAATGCGCTGCAAGGAGTCATACAGGCGGCACAAAAAGTCATCGGCTGCCCCCTGCCATCCCTAGATGACATCGCGAACTTAAGGGGGCTACAAAGGGCAAAGAAAATCTTGACTGATCCATCCCACCCTGGCAGGTGCCTTCTCAATCTTCTGCCCTCGGGCAGGAAATATAGAGTCATGAGAAGCCGGACCAACAGACACAGAAACGCTTTCTATCCCTGGGCAGTCGGGCTGTTGAATGTCAATTCTTAAATCGTGTGTATGTCAATGTGTAGGCTTATGGGAGTGCAATTTACTTTTCCTCATGATATCACTGACTAACGTTGAATCTCACTTTTTAAACGTGTGTGTGTGTGTATGTGATGGTGTGGATGTCTCGGGGAGTGCAATGTATTTATATATTTTATGATACACTTAGGGGGTGGAGGGTCCTGCAAAATCTCGTAACAAGTGTGAAATGACAATAAAGGATTCATTCATTCATTAATTCATTCATATCAGTCTCCAGGATGTCAATCTTGACACAGGTGAATGCGCGTTTCTCGGTCATGTGATAGGTTACCGCATAAAAAAACAAATGTCTTTGAAAGTTTTTTTCGGGAAGGGGAAAAGGCCAAGCCAAGGAGACAGAAGAGGAGTCTACGACTTTCACGAAAGAGAAGGCTACATTTAAAAGACAGTATCAGGAGTACTATTTAAATACGGCTTTATCTCAACAGGACATTCACACGCACCAAGCCGACTCTGCATAATAAGCGGCGATGGTGAGTTGTATTTTTCATGCACTTTTTATTTGTGACGTATCTTATTATGAAGGCAGGTTTAAACGTTACTATAGCGACCAGAGAATGTTGCGGCCAGAAAGGACATTCCTCGTGTCATGATTTATTATTATGTTTCGAAAATACCACACTTTTTATGCAGGTCATATCATATTAAATTGTTGTATCTATCCGGCATTCAAGACCGGCCCCTGTCTGACATGAAACCGGTCCGTGTGGCAAAAAAGGTTGCGGACCTCTGGATTAGAACATTGGCAGCAGGTGTGCCCACTGAAGCGAGGCCCTAGACTGCCACCTGCTGGAGACACAAGAACAAGATCATGACAACTTGAACGAAAATATGATTTTGGACACAGCAAGCCACCCCTCCACAAAATAAATTTCTGTCCAATCTGTAAAATAAAATCTTTTATTCACACACAAAGACACACACATCACAATGTCAATAATTGCAAAAAAAAAAACAACAAAAAAAAAAACAACCCACAAACAATACTTAATACATAAAAAGTTGTTTATGATAAAATCTCACCAGTATCAAGCCCAACAATGTCAAATTTACCCTCAAGTGGAAGTCTTAACTTTTTGATGATGCTAGTCTGTGTACTTTTTGATTTCATGTGTAAGTATCATTTTCCGTCATATTGTTGTTCATTCTCGTTTCGTTCATACAATTGGATTCCTTCCTCCATTTTATTGAGAATGATTTTCCGCTTCTTTATTACCTTGGCAGTTGCGAACGATTTATCTTATTTCGTTTTTCCTGGCGATTTGTTGCCAGTGACTTTTTTGTCGGTTTTGCTTTTTTTCATTCATTCATTCATTTTCTGAACCGCTTGATCCTCACGGGGGTCACGGGGGGGGGGGGTGCTGGAGTGTATCCCAGCTGTCTTTGGGCAGTAGGCTGGGGACACCCTGAACCGGCTGCCAGCCAATTGCAGGGCACACAGAAACGAATAACCATTCGCGTTCACACTCACACCTAGGGACAATTTGGAGTGTTCAATCAGCCTGCCATGCATGTTTTTGGAATGTTGGAGGAAACCGGAGGACCCAGAGAAAACCCACGCAAGCAAACACGGGGACAACATGCAAACTCCACAAAGGAAGGCCGGAGCTGGAATTGAACCCGATACCTCTGCACTGTGAAGTTGACGCGCCAACCACTCGACTATCGGGCCGCCCTCTTACTTTTTTTTCAGTAAATAAATGTCTTCTCATAACTTTACCCTTGTCCATGTTTGTTGGATCCCTTACTTACCTGCTTGCTCCTGAAACTGACATTTTAATGGCAGTCAGTACATAGCTGAATGTCATGACTCGTGATTTTTTTCTTTACAATCAGTGTGTTGAAATAACAAGCAAATTAGCACCAATAGAATTTGAAAAGGTTTTTCAAAGTCAGACATGACTACAGTGCTGTATTACTGCATTGTGCAGTTTCTGCACAAATCCAAGAATGATTCTCCTTCATCAGGCTGAAGGGAAATGTCCAGCAAATGAGTTCAGTCAAGGTCTGCATGCTGTGAATAGATGGACACATTGAGCTGTTTTGTTTCACATCTGGGTAGACTCAAGACTGAAAATGTATTTCCTGTTAGGCGTGCCTCTCTGTCCGCTTTCACTTCTGCCTTGCTCCTTGTTTCAAATAGGAGGCAATGAGCCAACAATTGTTGCAGTGAATGGATCCTCTTGGCAAGATGAGTTTTTTCGTTCAAGCGTCTGCTGAGGATCTGCATGATGAGCTCGTAGATTTAGGGTAAGACTGCCTGGGATCGTTTTACACTCGAGCCATCACACAAAAGCATAATTGGCTCCTTATCTCTTCGAAGTCAGTGACACTGACATTTTCTTTTGTCAAAATGTTAGCTCACTGGATGGTCTGCTTGAAATGGTTGTTGCAATGCCAAATGTATTTTTATTGGCCTGCACAGCATATGTACATGTGTGTTTGTGTGTGTGTGTGTGTGTGTGTGTGTGTGTGTGTGTGTGTGTGTCAGGATTTTTAGGTTTCTCACTATTTGACCCAGGGGTGCCGATTACATTGATCGAGATTGACCAGTAGATCGCAGACTGGTCCTAAGTCGATCTCGAGGGATGTAGAGGAGTAAAAAAACAACCATTTGTGTGTCTTTGTGCTTGTTAGTCATATAGTTTTTGTGTTAATATACACTGGACCCTAATCATCCCATCAGTCTAATTTTCACAAAAAGTATTTAAAAAATAAAATAAAGCAGGTAAATCTTTAACTTACGGTGGTGCGTGACCCGCGTCACCGGAAGTTGTTAACGCTCAGCAGTCTGCAATTGCAGCTTGTGATCAGAGCTGTTGCGCTATATCTTTTATCGTTATCATTATTCTCTTTCAGAGTTTGTTGTGTGTACAATTCACCGAGTGCACGGGCAAAGAATAGGAATCTAGAGGGTCGAGGGGAAGCACTTTAAAATGGTACGTGTGAGCTACAATAGTTAACAGACTGCAAAAGTACGTTGCATGCCTCCGTGTCAGGCTGTTGCTCATCATGGCGTGTACAGTATGTGTTTGTGTGTTTGTTAGAATCTAAACAGAGCTCTGGGTCATCAACTTCTCCTAACCACGAGGGTAGTGAGGCAAAGTGACAAAGACGCGTGTGTGTGTGTGTGTGTGTGTGTGTGTGTGTGTGTGTGTGTGTGTGTGTGTGTGTGTGTGTGTGTGTGTGTGTGTGTGAGTGTGTGTGTGTGTGTGTGTGTGTGTGTGTGTGTGTGTGTTTTCAGGCATGGACAAATTGTCTGAGAGGACAGTCCGGGTGTTGTCAACTGAATCTGTCAGATTTGGTGTGAATTGTCATTCTATTGTGAATCTTCATTTGATGTGGATATGGTCTTCCACCTTTGGCCGTCTTTTGTTGTTGGAAGCGGTTGTCCTGCTATGGAGGCCCTTTTAAGTGCCGATTGTGATCTCCGGTCCAGTGGTCTGGCCGGGGTGCCCCCTTGCTCATGGCACCTTGGCACTCACCTCTTCCTCAATCACACCCAAATGCAAACAGTCTTTCATTTACACTCAGCAAAACATCATTATTTGCGGTCACACATTCCAAACCTTCACACGAATCATCTATAACCATGAAAAGCAGTACTGACACAACAGCAAGTATTTTGTGAATGTATGAAAAACGGCAATACAGCAATATGAAAGCCTATACTGTGAATGAAAATCCCTTCAATATACTGTGTGTGTTTGTGTGTGTGTGTGTGTGTGTGTTTATTTGGTGCTCCTACTTTATCAACACCCCCTAATTTTTGCGCTGCGACACCTACATCTCGGTAACTACCATTACTATTACTAATTTGGTTTGATAGCGAGCTTGTCTGGATGTCTGAAAAAAAAATAAAGTATTTACCACTACTGTCAAGTAATATTCACATTACTCTTCAGTATGGTGAATCAAGTTATTTCCAGAGCCAGCACAAGCGTAAGTCATCCAGGGGTGCATTCAGAAAATTTTCACCTGGGTGGCTCAGTGAAGGGGTGGCCGTGCATGCTTCTTTCATTCTTTATCATAGCATCGAGTCAGAATTTCATGAAATAAAATTCACAAACAAGCCAAACATTGACCATCATTATGAAGCAGGAACAAATCAAAGTGAAAAGCAAAGTTTTGCTGAGCTTTACTCAGTAGATTTATTTGATAATATATACTGTACATTCAGTAATCCCTCATTTTTCGCAGTTGATTGGTACCGGACCCCCCCCCCCCCCCCCTGCGAATGGTGAAAAAAACGGCAAAGTAGGTTTTGCCCCCTCCCTCGGGATTTTTTGTGTTTTTACGTCAAGGCAATGTTTGCATACAGTTAAATATGAACTAGGATTTCACAGCTGTTCCACAGTATGTTAGCATCCTCTGTTGGTCAAGATCTGAAACGACCAGCAGTTGAAAACAGACCAGTTACATGTCGTTATCTGTGTGATCATTAATGTTATTTCAAACAAGAAACATCACAGGTACCAGCATGTTTAAAATATGTAAACAGTATTTATACTTTCCTTATTCGACCCACACAAAAAAAAAGCCTCAAAAACGACTGTTATAAAAATATGTTTATTTTCATAATTTGTGAACCTCACATATAACTGCACATAAACTGGAACGCTGCACTTTTCTTTATTTAACAAGAGTCCAAACTGGGATGCAGCTTGTTCTTCAATGGCATTTTTCCATCCATCAAATTGTTGTGCTCTCCATGTCCTCTTTTCCTCTCATCCTCTCCTTCCTGTCACCATCCCGATCGGGAGTGTTGGGGTCAGAGCGGCCTCCTCTTCCCGGAGTGTTCGTTGAATTTCGGACGAGGAGAATGTTGTTAATCCAAATAAAGTCTGGAGGCGATGTACAGTTCCTTCGAAGGGTTTTAATTTATTTTCTGCAGTTTACGAATCGATTCGGGCTCCTGAGGGGTCCAGATTTGAATCAGGAAGCGTAGAAGAAACACAGTCATGAGATTATATAGAGACAATATGATAATGAGAGGCGGTTAGGTACGCCTCTCATGCAAATCCCGGAAACAAAGAAAGTAACATGACATCTGACCGGGTGTGGCTGGAAGAAGTTGGGAGTGGCGAGGTGAGACCAAACCACCACTACCCACCATTTGGTGTGATGGCAAGTTCCAGAACCCCCGCTGTGCACACATCCTGAGATAAGAGGTCTCCCCAGGGGGGCTTAACAGCGATCAGGGACCGACCCAAGGTGCGGGGGGACAACAGAAGAGACACTTGGGGGGCCGTTAATCAACCAAGGAGGAAGAAGATAAACTTTAACACTACATACGTTGTTTTAAGTGTGCAAACAGATGTTCAGGAAAGAGACTGAGATCAATAGTACTCATAGCAATAGCTGCAACACAGATACTTGAGATAACAGTTCCTCTTTTGATGTTGACATGTCCTCTGGAGGGGTCATAAAAGTAGTGGGGGTGAGGGGGTACCAAAGGTGATTGTAATCACAGTAAGCAGGAAATACCTTCAACAGCATTCTACGTTGTTTCTTTCAAATCCAGCTGACAAAGAGGAATCATATCTTAACAGGAGCCAGATGAAGCCATCGATTTCCTAGTCTTTGGCCCCAGATGTTAGGCGGTTTGGCCTGACAGCAGCTGAAACATGCAAATATGGTTTTAAATTAACTTTTTGCCAAGAAGCGTACTCAATAGAGTCAAGAATAAAAGTGATGGTCATTTCACTTTTAACTGCGTCGTCATTGTTTTTTGCCCTCTTTAGTTAATCTTCTCTCTCAGAGTTGGTTTTTGCCTGGCGTTTTGTCAGGAACTGATCAAAGGACGTTTGCTTGTCGGCTTTTAACAATCCTTCGAAAATGTCCAAGGCAACTATCAGCATCGTGAGCTATCGCCAGACTGGTGAACACTTTTTCTGGGTGATTCACATTTACGTAAAACTATCGGAACACATCGATCTGTCTTCACACATAGACACGTACAGTTGAGGTGCCTCATAAGCCAATGGGATGCCAGGAAGATGCGCGGTAATAGCCAATGGCAGAACAGCTACAAGTATGTTGCGTTCAGGAAACTCGGAGCTGCGAGGAGCAACCCATACCGTATTTTTTACCTTTCGTATCTTGAAATTTCATTCGTAACAAGAGGCAATATTTTCCAGTTGAGGCGTTTCGTAACTTGAAAATTTCGTATGAAGAGACGTTCGTAAGTAGAGGTACCACTGAGGTCTACAGAACAAATGTCCTCAGAATTACATAATAGTAGTGCATAATTACAATAATAGTACATAATTACATTTTTTTAAATCAATGGAGCTTTACTAAAACACAATGAAACCTATTCAGAAGCACAATGTTTAAATAGAAGTGTTGTATTTGTCTTTGTAATTGACCCACTGAAAATGTTTCTAGACAAGAAAATACAGTTTTCTCCTCCAAACAGTGATTTAGAGAAATAAAAACTGTTGGTATCGTAAAAAAAAAAAAAAGAAAACCAACTGTTCATTTGATATAGCATCATATTTTTATTGTTCAATAAAACTCTTGCTTCAAGTCCTTGGTGATTAAAAAAAAAGTGCCTCAAACCTAGGAACCAGCTACTCAAATGAAGTACTGTAATTGATTAGCAAAACTGCCACGCAAAAGAAATATTTTATTTTTGAGCCTTGTGTACAATCTGTCATATCGCTTCATGGACCTCTAACTTATCTTTTTATTGTAGATGGTACCACAATGATCTGTCCCGCCATGCTGCTGAAGCTCTCCTCTTGTCTAATGGAAGTGATGGGACTTACCTCCTAAGAAACAGCAATGAGGGGCCAGGCTGTTTTGCCTTGTCTGTAAGGTCAGGTTTTTTTTTTTTTGAATAATTTGTACAACTACATAAAGACAAACAGGCAAACTTCGCTTTTGTGTATCCTTGAAAGGGCACAATTCTACTTAAAAAGATTGCCATCCCTCATTTAAGTTCTTTCGCTTGCCCAAGGTCCAAGGGACCTGCAGTCTTACTCAGGAAGCCTCAAACCTCTGGCAATGCCCTCCATCTCCACCTAGGAAAACTTGAGCTAGCTGTAAGAGGCCTGATAGCACACTTAGCACATGCTAGACTATAGTCTAGCATGTGCTAAGTGTGCTATCAGGCCTCCTCTTGGTTGTCCATGCATAAACACTTCACTGGAGATGTATCCATAAATCATTTTAACTAACTCCTGTCAATTTGGAGGAGCAGCGACATTAGTCTGAGTGCCTCTCCTTCCCCTATATCTTCCTCTTCCTCTTGTAGGGGAAGCACATTTCAGTTAATAACCACCTGAGTAATGATGAAACTCACGCTTCACTGAAGCCATTGGCCCGCTCCCCTGAACCTTGGCTGCACTCAGGAATCTTGTCTATAATGAGAAGAACAAGGTTAGACTTCGTGGAGTCCAACATTGATGTCTCTGAATGCCTTTGGATAGGCAAACTCCGATGCACCCTACAATACCCTGTCCAGGATGTAGTCTCGGGATGTAATGATACCCAAATTAGCATGATATGAACCTCTCGATGCGATAGAAAGCGCAATATTGTGGTGAAGTGTGAGCTAATATAAAAAAAACCCCACAAAAACAACAAAAAAAAACAAGGTCACAATACTGTCTAAAATCATTGTATGCTTTAAAAAAAGCTGACAATATGGGGGTAAAAATATGTTGTGTTTTTGTACAGAAAAAAAAGCAGTGACAAAGAAACATGCTTGACCAATCACTTATTTGGCTTTTTTTTTTTAATCATGGCTACAGAACTTGGTAATTCAAAAGGGCAAAATTCAAGTTAAGACAGGAACAATACACCAACCGGTAATTGCTGCCTAAAACAGATGTTCCTTTTTCAGTGAAACGTTCGACTGTAAATCTATTGGGAACATCATGTCACTTGCAAAACAAGTTCATGTCGGTTCAAACACAACTGGCGCATAAATATAAACGTGCACAGCAAATACAAAATAAATCTGCTGGAACAATCTCGCAAACAAGTCAAATCAAATAAGGGAGCAAGATAAACCTAAATAAAAATATCAAGTGTAAACACTAATCGACCATTTCAACATTACGAGAGGAGAAGAGACCTCTTGGCATTTACAATAACCCCTTCTGTTTACAATACCCTGGGCACTGAGGTAGTTGGGATGCACAGATATGTCTTTGTTGAAGACAGAAGAGGCTACTTCCCTGCATGATGCCTCTCCTACTTCAGAGAACATGATGACAGAGAAACCACGAGTTTTTTTTACCCCCAAAAAATCCAGCTCTGCTTGTAGTTTACGGTGTCTGTATTGTCTAAAGTACAACCCAGAATGTCCTCCAGGGCATGTTTTGTCGGCATTTGCAATTTCAATCTGCTAAATCAGGGGTCCCCAACCTTTTTTGCCCCACAGACCGGTTTATGTCAGACAATATTTTCAGGGACCGGCATTTAAGGTGTGGCGGAAATAATACAACAAAATAATATGGTATGAGCTGCATGAAAACGGTGGTGTTTTCGAAATATAATAATAAACACAAGGAGCGTCGAATCTGGCCGCAATACTCTGGTATTGTCTATGGTAATGTTTAATGCCTTCAAAATACAATACAACGCAAATTCAAAGTGCATGAAAATGACGACTCACCACAGCACCGAGCTTGATTTTCTGCAACCAGACGGACCCATCTCGGGGTAATAGGAGACAATGACACCTAAAGTGTGTGGTTTATGTCCAGTCTACTTTGTAATTTTGCTTTCGTCGCCGTTGCTGCAAAAACCCCCCAGCCTCACACAGGTAGGATGTCGGAAATAGCAACAGTGCTATTGTGGCAATCTCAGAGTATTCAGCCATAACTTTAATCCAGTTGTCTCGAACGTACTTTTAAGGCTTCCGTCATTTGCGATCTCCAGCAGTTTTTTTTACTCATTTTGCGAGCTCCTGCGTTTTGTTTTGAAGTAATCGGTCACGTGATGGAGAAGCGTGGCTTGACGTGTGTCAAGCGTGACATAGTCGGATGTAACGGAGAATCCGGTAGTTTTTCAAAATAAAACATCTTTCGTATTCCGAAATAAAACGGAATTAAGGCAAGTTCTTTCTGTGCGGCCCGGTACCAAATGCCCGGCGGACCGGTACCGGTCCGCGGACCGGCGGTTGGGGATGCCTGTGCTAAGTGACAGTAAATTTGCCGCTCTCCACCATTTTGAATTTCTGTGTATATGGTGTGCAGGGTGTGTTCCTATTGGCTGGGCGGCGCAAAGCATCATGGTCTACGTAGTTTGGCTGAAGCAGACAACAAGTAGCTGTTTTTTTTTTTTTTTTTTTTTTTTGGACGAAGATGGACTGTTTTAATATCGTAACATGAGATCAACGAAATGGTGGCAATGAGCGTTGTTGTTACATCCCAAGTGTAGTTTACACGACCTGAACGAAAACCACATTTCACCCACCATATCTAATGTTCAACGAATGGCTGGTGTATTCCCTCCAGTAATCTTGCACAGATTTTCTGTGGCTGGTTGATCGTAGAAAGGGTTCCGTCAGTCGTCACCTGTACCTGTGGGTAAAAAACAAAAAACAAAAAAGGACGTTTCGCTTCTCTCACAGAAGCTTCGCCAGCGGTAGACAACTCTGAAGTCTCCGTGAAGACTCCGGGAAATTGCTCTGCGCTAAAAAGCTGAGCGTGGCCTATTTGAGGACTGGGTGGGGATGGTTAGTCACGCCCCTATGTGACCATTGATTTCTAAATTCCCTATCGTTGGGTCTTGATTAGGCCGATTGTTTGGGCTAGGGCTGAATAGCTACTTTCCGTGAGCCTGATCAGCCTGTCTTTGTCCCTTGGTGGTCAACAAGTTATTGTAAATAGGAGACAGGTTAAATCTGATACCTCCTTCACGGTTCAGAGAGGGTGAACATTTTTTAACAAAAATCGCTTCCTTTACTCCCCTTTCAAACCATCTCTTTTCTGTTCCTAGGATTTTTACTTGTTCATCTTCAATTGTGTGGTTTGTTTCTTTTAAGTGT
>NW_017805874.1:778809-780861 GCF_001891065.2 Hippocampus comes
TTCGATGTCGAAAAGCGTCCTCAGCTCAGCGTCCAGTAAGAATTCCGGCGATTCTCGACTTCAATTGAAAGATATTAGCTCGCCAGTAGGTGACCGTTGTGTGTTAGGCGTGCGTTTGAGTTTGTCTCCGACTGCTGAGAGCAGCGATGGAATGGTTAGTTAGTCAGGAGGTGATTGTTCGGGCAACATTCAGCCCAGCCAGTGTCACGCATGGCAAACAGGGCACGGTTAAAATACACATGTTCACCCTATTGAGACCAGTTGTTATGGTGGAAACTTTGGCCGCTTTGCGGGACAGGAAAATATCATCAGATCGGAATGAAATTTTGCACAGAACCTTGTACCATAGTATCGACAAGAATTCCGACCCGGCCCGACGAATCCGACAAACTTTTTTTTTTGCCATGAAAATGTGGACCACCCTAATGTACAAGTTAGCCACAATGGGAAACATGGGATCCCATGGCACATCCAAAGACCTGGTGATAAAACGTGTCCCTGAATTTCAAGTAGGTTGTGTTGAGGCATATTTCTAACAGTTCACAAATGTGTTCCGGCAAAAGTTTAGTTCTTTCAGCGAGCGTTTTGTCATCTAAAAGTTTTCTTCTAACAGCCTCTACAGCCCTGGCTGTGGGCACCGAGGTGAACAGGGCTGTGACATTGAAAGAAACGATTGTTTCGTCATTCTCTACTTTTAGGTCTCTAATTTTGTTGACAAATTCACCTGTGTTTTCAACATTGTGTTTGCTCAGGCCCACAAGTGGCGACAATATTGAGGTTAAGTGTTTAGCTACATTATAAGTAAGGATTTGGTGAATTCTAAAATCTTTTGGAAAATCTCTTCTGACACCATTTGTTTCAATTTTTGTCGAATCTCTTCTGCTCTTTTGTTAAGATCTTTAATATTATTTAATATAATAATATCACCAAATCCTCACAACTAAAACAGCATGAAATCTCCAAAAAACGGCAAATTAAAAAGTTCCAAAATTTGATTAAGCGCAAAGAACCCACTCCAAGTAAATACATGGCTAAATTAGACCAAATTGAAGAAATTCCTTGTGAGGAAAAATGGATTAAGAATTTATCTAATCGTGACTTATCAGAAGCAGAGAAAACAGTGCTTGCCAAAGGCCTGAACTTTTCAGTTACACCTAACAACATACCAAAAACAGACTACATCACAGCGGTAGAAACAGCGATCAAAAATAACAAGTTATCAAAAGCAGAAGCAGATGATATTCGCCTGAGTGTAGCCTCCTCGCTAAAAACAGCAAAACCGCCACCCTCAAACATATCAGTAGAAGAACGGAAAGCCTTAGCAGAACTCCAAAAAGAAGATAGCATCACAATATTACCAGCAGACAAAGGCAGATGCACAGTTATACTAAACACTGCAGATTACGATGCAACTTTGCCTAGCGACACGAAAACCTACAAAAGACTAAAAGGCGACCCGACCAATACATACAAGAACAAAATTGTCAAAAGCCTACAAAAGTTACAAAAAGATAAACTAATTGACCAGCAACTTTATTTCAAACTTTATCCAGGCGAGGCCACCCCGCTAATCTACGGTCTACCAAAAATCCACAAAGAAAACGTCCCACTACGACCCATAGTCAGCAGTATAGACTCGGTTACTTATAATGTAGCTAAATAATAATAATAATAATAATACATTTTATTTGAACCGCCTTTCACAACACCCAAGGACACTTTACAGACGATCAAACAATAAGACAAATAAAGAATAAATAAAACCACAGATAAAATTATAAATACAAGAGATATATTTAAGTGGAATAAGCCAGTCTGAAAAGGTGAGTTTTGAGCTGGGTTTTGAATGTGGGAAGAGAATCAATGTTGCGAATATTGGGTGCAAGTGAGTTCCAGAGTTTGGGGGCAGAGCAGCTGAAGGCTCTGCACCCCATTGTGCTGAGACGGGCAGAGGGTACAGAAAGATGGAGGGAGGATGAAGACCTGAGTGAGCAGGAAGGGATAGAGATCTGAAGGAGATCTGATAGATAGGGGGGGGGGGGGGGGGGGTGG
>NW_017805874.1:781382-782330 GCF_001891065.2 Hippocampus comes
GGGCTGCTGAATTCTGAACAAGTTGAAGTTTATGGAGGAATTTTTGATGGACGCCGAAGAGAAGTGAATTGCAGTAGTCGATACGGGAGGTGACGAGACTGTGAACAAGGATAGCAGTGGTGTGAGGAGTGAGTGAGGGATGGAGACGGTTGATATTACGAAGGTGGAAATGAGCGGACTGGGTAATGTTATTGATGTGGGAGTGAAAGGATAGTGAGCTGTCAAGGATGACACCCAGGCTCTTCACCTGGGGGGAAGGAGATACAGTGGAATTATCAATTTTGAGGGAAAAACGGTCGGCTTTGTGTAAAGTAGATTTGGTTCCGACAAGGAGTTCTGTTTTATTGCTGTTTAGCTTGAGGAAATTATGGGTGAAACAAGATTTGATTTCTGAAAGACAGTGAGAGAGGGATGAGGGTGGGAGGGAGGCGTCGGTTTTGCTGGAGAGGTAGAGCTGGGTGTCATCCGCGAAGCAATGAAAATGAATACCAAATTTTCGAAAAATATTGCCGAGCGGAAGAAGGTAAATGATGAAAAGGAGGGGGCCCAGGACAGAACCCTGGGGGACACCAGAAGTGACGGGAAGGGATTGTGAAGTGAAGGAATTGAGTTGGATGAACTGAGAGCGGCCAGTGAGATATGAGTGGAACCAACTTAGGGGGGTGTGGGTGATGCCTAAGGTGGAGAGTCTATTCATGAGGATGGAGTGTGAAATGGTGTCAAAAGCTGCACTCAGGTCGAGGAGGATGAGGATAGAGATTAAGCCAGAGTCTTCTGCCATGAAGAGATCATTTGTGATTTTTATGATTTTTTTTTTAAACACTTAACCTCAATATTGTTGCCTCTTGTGGGCCTGAGCAAACACAATGTTGAAAACACAGGTGAATTTGTCACCAAAATTAGGGACCTAAAAGTAGAGAATGACGAAACTGTGGCAGTCAAAAGGAG
>NW_017805874.1:783781-792172 GCF_001891065.2 Hippocampus comes
TCACCATAGGGGCGTGACTAACCATCCCCACCCAGTCCTCAAATAGGCCACGCTCAGCTTTTTAGCGCAGAGCAATTTCCCGGAGTCTTCACGGAGACTTCAGAGTTGTCTACCGCTGACGAAGCTTCTGTGAGAGAAGCGAAACGTCCTTTTTTGTTTTTTGTTTTTCACCCACAGGTACAGATGACGACTGACGGAACCCTTTCTACGATGGAACTTTCCTGTACGACTGAGAGCCTCCACAAGCATGTGGCTGGTTGAGGATTGTTATCCCCTACATTTGGCAAACATCCATTGTCCCGCTGAAGAAGGATTAATTATGGACTAATCCACAGATACCATCCCTGACAATGTTGAGGAGACATGTTAAACAAAACAGATCGACAGCATTCAGAAAGCTGTAAAAAAAGATTACTTTTTTCCAATGCTGACACTAAAAAGTCACTTATGAAAGGCAGTTTGTATCACATTCGTTTTGTGACAATTCAGATGAATTAATATGATGTTTCCAATCCAATCTACAGGGCAAAGGATTCAGTCAAGCATTTTCACGTGACACGCAAAGGCAATGGCTATGTGTTTGGATTTAACACATTTTCAAACCTTCGGGACTTTATTAACCACTTCGCCAATCAGCCTCTGGTGGGCAGCGAAACAGGTACAACAAGCACATCCACGACAGTTACTACACGATAGTATGAAGACTTACCAAGTAAAACGTTTGAGGTTTTAAAATCAGACATTAGTTTGACATTAAGTACAGACAGTAGCTAGCTGCATGCCACATCATTGTTTTATTTGTTTATTGAACATATAAACAGAAAATAAAAATTTCGCAGGAGGTAAAGCAAAAAAAAATAGTCATCATTCAGCACAAATTACATGCTCAAAAGAAGTAGGAAGAAGTTATAAGCTTATCTAGTCCTAACCCTTGTTCGTTGTGAGTTTTAACTTGTTTGATAGTAATATACTGATAGATCATGCATTTGGTAAACTGTATCTTAATTTGAGAAAATAAGGAAAATAGTCTACATATAAACCTAGTCATGTACACAAATGCATTAACCCTAATGCGTGCCATATTTGCATATGCTGTACTTAACAACTTTCCGTTTGATCTCTTATTCAGCACATCTTTGGTTTTATAGAGGATCCCTATGGTTTTTGATATTTTCCTTTTGATGTTATCTGTATGTGGCTTCCAACATAGTTTTGCATCAATCACGGATCCAAGAAATTTATTTTCATACACTCTTTCTATTTCAATTGAGTTTACGATCATTTTAACTTGGTGTGTAATTAGTCTAGTGCCAAAAATCAATTCACTTTGAATCAATTATTCTACTTTTTTAGAACTATTTCTGATGATGTGATTTAGTCTTTTCCATATTTCTTGCGTGTTGTTTTATTAGTGGCCCACATCTGGCATCCACAATGTTGGCCACATCAGGCCCATATCTGAGTCAAATTGCAAAACCATATCTGGGCCTACTCCGACCCTATGCTGGGCCAGAACAGGTTCCTGATATCAGCCTTAATTCAACCTTAATACGCCACTTCATTTATGAGCTATATTTGACCCACATGTAATAAAAAAAAGCCTCAAAAACAACTGTACTAAAAATATGTTTATTGTCATAATTTTTGAACCTCACATATATGTCACGATGCGAGGTGGTGGTGGACCCCAAAAAGCAGGCAAGAGGGAGAAGCAGGGTGTACTTGAAAGATTGTATTGATAAAACACAGAAAACTAAATCCAAAACAAAGTCCAAAGTATCAAACAAAAACCATGACCGAAGCTAAAACATAACAGTAACCGAAACATGACTGAAACAAACATGACAGCAGCCAACAAACAGCAACAATGACCCGACAATGAGTGGTCGGGCAGGAGTCCTTTTATATTACTAATTACACAGCCATCTCGTTACCTCTGCGTCCCGCGTCCTAGACGCATAATTTTCTCGCGGGACGCACAGTTCCAAATCATGTGCGTTTTTGGGATGGAAGGAAATTTCTCAGTCAAAACAACAACAACAAAAAACTACGGCGGGCCTGAGGATTTCAAGGTAACGATCGTTACCGGTAGTGTGTCGTTTCCGTGGCGTCATTTTGACATACCGACAAATTGTTTAACCATAAAAGTCACTGCACACAAGTTGACTGTACGCGATCAAGTCTCTCCTGTGTGATCAACGCGATTTCACTGTGTCTGTATGGGTGTTTGTGGTGTGGTGTGCGAGTGTGTTTCTTCCAATTTACTTTCGTTTTGTTTTGTTTCAGTGTTGGAGGAGACGGAACAGATAACGTTATGTGCGTGTGCGGGTTGCTATTTTAGTCCGCAAACTGAGGAATCGCGCGGATGAAAGTTTGAGATGGCGGCGAAAAAAACTCACAAAGGTCTACTAATTATGACATTTAAGAAATGAGAATGCCAGTCTGATTTTTCGTATGAATCGTTCGAAGGGCGTATCACTAAACTCACCTGTGACTATGCCCAGAACACGAGAGCGAGATACGACGAGAGGCACGATTACGAGGCAAATTGGTCATTAGATCTATAG
Source organism: Hippocampus comes (assembly GCF_001891065.2). Classification (NCBI taxonomy): domain Eukaryota; kingdom Metazoa; phylum Chordata; class Actinopteri; order Syngnathiformes; family Syngnathidae; genus Hippocampus; species Hippocampus comes. The sequence goes on from NW_017805874.1 coordinate 786,349, forward strand.
GCTAATCGCTATGAAAAATATTATTAAACAGTATTGGTTATTGTATAATTTCCTGGATGTAGTATGGTTACTTTAGGAATAAAACATTCGTCACGAGGTGTAGTAATGCTATTGTTAACTGTTGGTAGAACTAATGATGACGTGTGTTAGATTCTTTCATCAAATTGATAGTTGATTACACATGCATCATCTTGGGAAGAGGATGTCAAGCCACATCAATACTTACCTGTATTAATGATTACCAGTAAATTAATCTTTGCAGTGTGAGATTGGAAAAAATACTCTGATTTTGTGGTATGCTGTATTCATGATGCCATATGAGTACTGTATTTTCACGACTATAAGGCGCCATTAAAAGTCTTAAATTTTCTCCAAAATGGACAGGACGCCTTATAATGCGCTGCTGATGTAATGTTCGTTGTTCATGCATAGTTTTCAAACATTTACAATTGAAACATACTTTTGAGTTTCAGAATTCCTGATAATGAATAACAGTCAAAATAGAAAAATGGGTTCCCATGATGAATGTTTACGGAACCCAAAATTAGTTGCCGTGGTTTCCCATTGGGTACTCCTACGGAACCGAAAAACGGTTACCATGAATTTCCGAAATCCTCAGGCCTGCTCCTGAATTATTTAAATTTTTGCAGCATTTGTTTATAATTGTATGTTGCTGTTGTTGTTTGTGTTATTATCATATGCAATTGAAGAAGGAGACCATTTCAGAATTCAAAATTTGGGACTCTCTAAATCCATAATGGGACTCATATTTTTCTGATCAGCGAGTCCCTGGGACTCGCTGGGGGTAAACTGTAAAATTATCACTGATTATATAACGACCAACAGGTGTGCAGCTGCAGGGAGAAGCCCTATAGTGCCACCTGTTGGTCCCAAATCAAATCATGACAGCACCCCTCCCTCAAGGGACGGATCCCAGACGTCCCAAAGTTGTCCAAAAGGCTTGCCTCGCCGTGGAACGGAAACTAAAAGCGACAGCGACCTTCGCCTCGCCGGAGAACAGGAACAAAAGCGACGACGACCTTTGCCTCGCCAGGGAACAGGAACAAAAGTGACGGCGACCTTCGCCTTGCCGGAGAACAGGAACAAAAAGCGACAGCAGCCCTTTGGCTGGGCTTGGCCTGACGTGGACGGAGCTCAATCTCACGGGGGACATGGGACAGCCGGACGTGAACAGGGGTACGGCCTGACGTGGCCGTGGACGTGGCACGGCTCGTCGTGGACGTGAATGTGACTCAGTTCGAACAGAAACGTGACGAGCCTCGACTCAACGTGGACGTGGACGTGGACTGGGCTCGGCCCACCGTAGACGCGGCTTGACGAGACGAAAACATGGGACAGCCGCATCACCAGCGCTGCCTGAAGGGGGAACACGGGACAGCCTCACCACCCGTGCTGCCTGAAGAGGAAAAGGGTGTCGGCCGCAGACGTGCTCCGCCAGGCACATGGCGGAATAGGGACCAGTCCTTTGTACCTGCGGGGTCCAGGTGGTGGTCGGGTGATTCTGTCACGGTACGAGGTGGTAGTGGACCCCAAAAAGTAGGCAAGAGGGAGGAGCAGGGTGTACTTGAAAGATTGTATTGATAAAACACAGAAAACTAAATCCAAAACAAACAAAGTCTTAACAACAGAGTCCCAAGTATCAAACAAAAACCATGACCGAAGCTAAAACATAACAGTAACCAAAACATGACCGAAACAAACATGACAGCAGGCAACAAACAGCAACAATGACCTGACAATGAGTGGTCGGGCAGGAGTCCTTTTATATTACTAATAACATCACGACCAACAGGTGTGCAGCTGCAGGGAGAGCCCTACAGTGCCACCTGTTGGTCCCAAACCGAATCATGACAATATAACTGCACATACACTGGAAAACTGCACTTTGCTTTATTTGAACTGAGTCCAAACTGGGATGCAGCTTGCTCTTGAATGGCATTTTTTAGATCCATCAAATTGTTGTGTTCTCCATGCCCTCTTTTCTTCTCATCCCCTCCTTCCTATCACCATCCCGATCAAGAGCCCGATGAAGCCATCTTTTGATTGTGGCATTGATTTTCTGGTCTGTGGCCCCAGATGTTAGGCGGTTAGGCCTCACAGCAGCTGAAACATGCAAACATGGTTTTAAATTAACTTTTTGTATCATCAGGTAATACGACCGCTAAAAACAATAATTCAACTAAAACTGATATTATGGTGTCAGATCTCCAATGTTTTTCAAATGTGTACAGCTTTGTATAAATATTTTTGTTTTTTAACTGGGAGAAAACAAGGATGGACAGTGTGTTAGGAAAACAACAACCAATGAACGGTCAGTAAAAAGAACCCTTGAAGTTTCTGAAATTCAGTGGGACACGGTGGGGTGGAGTATTTGCCACCAGAAACTGAGTGTGAATAACTTAGATTTAAATAGTTTATCCTGAATTTGAATTACATTAATTGAAATTAAGCTGCTTGGATAATGGATGGATTTGTATATTTTAATCTGAATCATATTGAATAACTGGATCTGAATTGTACAATTTAAATTTGTAATAGATTTTTTTTCTCTCTCAAACTGTATTTGATGGTTCCTGAAAATTAAATTCTGTGTATTTTCACATTCAATACAAAACTTACTTTCATTTTAACGTCAGATTATTTTTTTTTTGCCAGGTAACAATTCTTAAGTTAACTTCATGGTAAATATGAAGAGATGGGTTTTTTGAATGTACAGTCGCTGATTGCTATCGCAGTACACTGAATCAAAATGCATTTTATTCTATTTCAGTGCAGAAAGGGTTTTTTAAAAAAAAATTTATCATATCCGAAATCCCTGGCAGCACCTCTGACTGTACAATTGCCTGCATTTTGACTGCACTCATTTGCACTTCACTGAAACTGAAAAACGCAGGCAGTTCTGGTCCAAGCCGCCTGCGAGGTTGCTGAGCGGTTTATTTAAAAATTTGTGCACTTTGTCTCTCGACTTAGATACAGCACATGACAATTTTTGGAAAAAATACACATAAATAACTCTTTAAGTTGTAGAACAAAACATTTTTAATATTTCCATATGATAGAATAACAGTACATAGTTATCCCATATTTACTCTTATATTACTACAAAGCATTTATTCAGCAGTATGGCCTTGCAAGGTTTCACTGAGAGAGACTGTGAAGAAATACGTTGAAGTGGGGCCAGCCGGTTCCCAAGCTTGGACAAGATAAGGCATCAAGGAACAGAATGTGGAGCTTGTTAGGCTGCACAGCTGTGTAAAACAACTCTCAGTCTTCCAAGCACACAGGAGTGCATCTATATTATATTCTTCGGATTGAAGACTTCATCATTGTTCTCAGACTGAAATCAGATAAACTCTGAGGAGTGGAAATGGCTACCGTGAGACGGTGCACTACCGACGTGCTTGCACAAATGAGCTCATGAACTCCTCTCAGCACGAGTGCAGTGTTCTGACCAGACACCTTCTTTCTGTGGACTTCATCAATGGTTCTGACGTATGTGTGCTTCCCCCTCCCTTCCCTTGAGAAGCTCGTGTATGAGGGACCTCTTATTTCAATAAATGGAGGACTCGGCAGGTCGTATTTCAGAGCGGGTCGGCGATTGTAACCGATACAACCTGTCTGTTTTCATGTCTTCCTTCTCTGTTTGTTGTTTATTAAAAGTTGTAGGTTGACGAAACCTTACACCAGATGCAAGCAGAAAGAATTCCTATCTGTGCTTGCACATAACTTCCCCCCGATTTCGGGCGAATGCTAATCATCATTATTAGCGCTCTTCAAAATTCAGGCTAAACTCTAAACAGAATTGACTTCGAATTTTTAACTGCCAGTGTACTGTCACAAAAGACAAACGTTAACTAAACATAAAATAAATGCATTTACTCATGTAGGCGGAATTTCCACACTATTTGACCAAGACTCAAACACCTTGGTGGATTTCTGGGGTGCTCGTTGATGGGCTCAGGAATGACCACATGCACACGTACATACAGCATCGATCAAGCCAATTATTCTAAACGGAGCTCTGGATCATCAACTTCTCCTAACTGCAAGGGTAGCGAGGTAGAGTGATCAAGACGCCTTTCCCTTGCCCCACCTTTAATACAATTCGCCAAAAAGGGTGTGTCTCTCTTTGCGTTTGTGTGTGCATGTGTGTGTGTGTGTGTGTGTGTGTGTGTGTGTGTGTGTATTCAGGCATAGACAAATGGTCTGTGAGGACAATCCAGTTGTTATCAACAGCATCTGTCAGATTAGTCCTGGTGAGTACGGTGTTCTCCTCACAAAAGTTTACGTGGTCCGTGATTGTGTCGGTGAGTGAATCAATGTCCTCCCCATGAACCTCACTGAAGAGCTCCCACCTGGTTCAGTCTAAGCAGTCTCACAGATCCTCTTCAGTATAAGAGAATGACCGAGCGAAGATCCTGTGGGACTTCCAGATACAGACTGACAAGATGGTAATGGCGGACCAACCACATATCGTGATCGTAGATAAAGGGCAGAGGAAAGCCGTTGTAGTGGATGTAGTGGTCCCAAGTGATGGAAACATCAGAAAGAAGGAAGACGAGAAACTCAGGGCTCAGAGAGGACCTGGAGAGAGCCTGGAAGGTAAAGATGACAGTCGTGCTTGTGGTGGTTGCAACAGATCCCGGGAACAACATCGGACATCTCAGTCCAGAAAAGCGCAGTGCTGGGAACAGCAAGGATACTGCGCAGAACCCTCAAGCTTCCTGGCCTTTGGTAGAGGACCCGAGCTGAATGGGGGATGGACACCACCTGAGGGGTGAGACGAGGATTTATATATATATATATAGATATATATAGATCTATAGATATAGATATATATCTATATCTATATATAACTATATCTATCTATATATATCTATATCTATCTATATATATCTATATCTATCTATATATATATATAGATAGATATATATAGTCAAACCTCGGTTTTCGAACGCCTCTATTTTCGACCAAATCGGTTTTCGACCAAAAATTTCGAATTTTTTATGCCTCGGATTACGACCGAAAATCGGTTCTCAACCAAACTGAGCGCACTAGAATGTGCCACTTGACTCCTCTCGTCTTCCTTACACGAGGAAGTGACGCTTCCTCATGTAGCGTTCTATTGTGAGCAGACGTGTTCAATAAAGATTTTTTTAAAAAGAGCGTGGTTTCGGTTTTCGAACAAATCGGTTTTCGAACAGGCTTCTGGAACGGATTATGGTCAAAAACCGGGGTATGACTGTACTTCATGTTGTGACCCGAACCAGTGGACATTCATTTGCTGCTTTCTCATGAACAAAGACTGTGGAAAACATACAGAGTAAAAAAAAACCCATATATAAGCACATATATTCTCTCTGAATTTTCGCTTTCCCATATTAGACATGGTCATGTAGAGTGAATAATTCACTAAAATAGAGGTTAATTCTTTGATCCAAACACGCACAATTCACGGCGGAAGAGAGATTAGGACCTGGGCAAAAGACGCTCTGCGGACGCTCGGCGTCCACCGTTTAAAGCACAGCGAAGCTGCAGGAATGAATGAGAAGTGAGTCGCGTCGTAACCAGTAAGAAGAAGCTGATTCGGAACAAAAGTTGAGCACGTTGTTGCGCATATTTAGTCAATGACGTGTACACACAATGAAATGTACTTTCATATATTTGATCACTTATTCTTTGACATTTTAGGGGAAGCCGAACTTCCCTTGCAGTCCGGGAGCAATCGCCACTGATATGTGTGTGTGTGTGTGTGTGTGTGTGTGTGTGTGTGTGTGTGTGTGTGTGTGTGTGTAAAACACCA
>NW_017805874.1:792597-792923 GCF_001891065.2 Hippocampus comes
CCCCATCCAGTGTGGGTCCTTGGGCAAGACCCTTCACGCTAATGCCTACCTCATACAATGGTGAGAGACAATAAATCGAATGACGGCTCAGACGTCGCCCGGCCAAACAGGGTCTGCGTCAGGTGCTGGGGAACCAGAGCACGTTGACGAAAAATGGGCTACTGGAAAAAAGCGGAGATGGGCAAGATGCGATAACGTGGCTCTGTTGGAATGCTACTACTCAAGCAACCCTAGTCAGAGGGGTTACATGCAGAGAATGCGGGCTGAATGGTTACTTCGAAACCCACAGTGACGGTTGACCACGAAACAACTAGTAGCTCAGTGTT
>NW_017805874.1:793045-793221 GCF_001891065.2 Hippocampus comes
GGGGCTCATCCCGGAGATTGGGGGGAAAGCCCCAATGAATGCAGATGATGAGATTGGCAGGCCAGCCCCAATGAATGAAATGCTGTGCGAGGCAGCAACTGACCTGAAAGCTAAGATCATGGCAAGAATAAAAGCTGGGACACCTAGAAACCGATTACAACGGCGATGTGAAGTAC
>NW_017805875.1:0-443 GCF_001891065.2 Hippocampus comes
CATAGTTGATTAGACGATGATAATCATCATCATCACAATAATGATAATAATTACAATCACAATCATAATAATAATAATAATAATAATAATAATAATAATAATAACAACGTTCTCCATTGAATCTCGGAAGCGAAACTGATGCAATCACCTTGAATGTAAAAATGCAACCAAATGGTGGATAATAGTCATTATTGTACAATATTAATATTAATCATTAATCATCAACACACGCACACACACACGCACACGCACACACACACATGCACGCACACACACATACACATGCACACACACACACACACACACACACACGGTTAAATTAGACAAAGCAGGCTTTTGAAAAGAATCGGGTGTGTGTGTGTGTGTGTGTGTGTGTGTGTGTGTGTGTGTGTGTGTGGTTGGGGTTGGGGGGGGGAGATTGGGGCAATGATGACGGAAAACGT
>NW_017805876.1:0-231 GCF_001891065.2 Hippocampus comes
GAAAACAGCTTAAACCGGAGCAAATTTAACCTTGCACAAGGAGGTGGTTTAAAAATTTGCTCGGGAGCAAATGCTCGTTTGCGGGGCAGCACCGATCGCTACTCATGAGAAGAGTTCATTACATACGGCTACAATGCTTGCTTTCGTGCTCTGTTGTACTTCCGTCATCTTTCCTTTTGTAGGAGACTGGACTGTCTTGGAGTTGTTTGTGTAGTTTGTTCCTCTGTTGCG
>NW_017805876.1:18666-30199 GCF_001891065.2 Hippocampus comes
GCACAGGGGCCTGCTCTGTTTAATCTGAAGGCCCCGAGCAAGTTTCATTTACCTGGCAATGCAAGCTAGCTGAAATATGATTGGTTAAAAACTCTACCATAATAAATAAGTTATTTGTCAAGTGGCTTTCAATGTTATTTAAAATAAAATTGAAAGCCACTCAACTAAGTGGCAATAATATGACGTCAAGAATACAGAGAATAATTTTGTTAACCTATTTATGAAAATAAAATAACAAATTAATGTTATTCTCAGAAAAGTACATTTACTTTTCTGAGAATGTTTAGGCCAGCAGAGAAGGCCTTGCTGGTCCTGAGGGTCCGCCACTGAATAATAATAATAACATGAATTAATATTTTATAATAATAATTATAAAAATAAATATGACCAGCATTCTTGCTTGGGCGACAATGTAAACTTTGCCGACAAATGTTCAACCACCGAAAAAAAGAACCCTAAACTTTCGTTGTTGTTTTGTTTTCTCTCACAATATATAATCATTGCTTTCCAAATCCAACGGGCTTACATGTGTCCGAAATCAGTGATGCCTTCAAATAAATTAAATCACAGGAGCTGTCCAAGGGTGTGGTGATGGCAGTTCATTCCCTGTGTGTTGACTGCGTGAGAAAATGGCATTCTTTTCAATTGAAAGATGGTACCGCGTAAACAGGAGCTATTTCCACGATGAACTCTATGTAAAGCATTCATTTGACTAAAGCAGCAAATGTACTCAATGCTCACAAAACCGCTACTTACAAAAAGGCCGGAGCTGGAATCGAACTTTGTTCCTCTTGGACTCCGGTGAGGCCACGCCCCCAATGTCACTTATGAGATGAGATGGGTGCACATGTTTTTGTGCAGGCACGCCAGTGGTTGTGTCAGTGTGGTCTGCAAAGCGCAGTAGAAGGCTCCCGAGTCGCTGGGCTTCACGCGCTCGATACGCAGAGGAGCTTGCCGAGCGCTGGCGTTCATGGTGGAGCGAAACCTATCAACGTACTTTTTCGCCTTCTTGCCATGACCAATCTTAAAAAGGCTCAGGATGAACTCGGGCGATGAGTAGGCTTCTTGTTTGTACCATAAGATGTAGTCTAAGTTCCCCGCTCCGTCATAGCTGCAGTCCAGCTTCACTGCTGCACCCTCCACGGTGCGGGCGTCCCGTTCCGGCTGGTGCACCATCTGGCTGCTGATTCCTGTCACAAAAAGGCAACAAATGCAGTCAGGCATCAGTTGAAAGTGGTGTTGACCTCAGATGACCTTACCAAGACTCCAAGCAGCCATCAGCGCACATAGAAGGGCCTGACTCATGTCTACACTTGCAGTGTGAATGTGCAGACATGAGACTTGTCGCTGAGGAGGGTTAGGGTTCGGGGCCTTCGCTTCCTGTTGCAGTGACATCACAGACGCAAATTCCTAATCGAGCGCTTGCTGTGCGGAGAAGAGTGCCCCCCTGAGTCGCAGCAGCGCACTGTGGTTCGTCATTATCTTGATTTGAATCCTATTAATTGACAAGCAATAAATGCGTGTGTTTTAAAACATTTCTGATACCTCGCCCAGGGGCTTGGTATCAAATTTTAATAGGTTCGTTGGAGATAGGCACTCAGAAATGAATCACAAGAGACAAATCTGCTACTAACAAATTGCACGTTTATTAGCCCCACAGAATATGTCACACAATCATTCAATAGCACAAGAGACAAATCTGCTACTAACAAATTGCACGTTTATTAGCCCCACAGAATATGTCAAACAAACAAATATCAGAAACACAAGAGACAAATCTGCTAATAACAAATTGCACGTTTATTAGCCCCACAGAATATGTCAAACAAACAAATATCAGAAACACAAGAGACAAATCTGCTACTAACAAATTGCACGTTTATTAGCCCCACAGAATATGTCAAACAAACAAATATCAGAAACACAAGAGACAAATCTGCTACTAACAAATTGCACGTTTATTAGCCCCACAGAATATGTCAAACAAACAAATATCAGAAACACAAGAGACAAATCTGCTACTAACAAATTGCACGTTTATTAGCCCCACAGAATATGTCAAACAAACAAATATCAGAAACACAAGAGACAAATCTGCTACTAACAAATTGCACGTTTATTAGCCCCACAGAATATGTCAAACAAACAAATATCAGAAACACAAGAGACAAATCTGCTACTAACAAATTGCACGTTTATTAGCCCCACAGAATATGTCAAACAAACAAATATCAGAAACACAAGAGACAAATCTGCTACTAACAAATTGCACGTTTATTAGCCCCACAGAATATGTCAAACAAACAAATATCAGAAACACAAGAGACAAATCTGCTACTAACAAATTGCACGTTTATTAGCCCCACAGAATATGTCAAACAAACAAATATCAGAAACACAAGAGACAAATCTGCTACTAACAAATTGCACGTTTATTAGCCCCACAGAATATGTCAAACAAACAAATATCAGAAACACAAGAGACAAATCTGCTACTAACAAATTGCACGTTTATTAGCCCCACAGAATATGTCAAACAAACAAATATCAGAAACACAAGAGACAAATCTGCTACTAACAAATTGCACGTTTATTAGCCCCACAGAATATGTCAAACAAACAAATATCAGAAACACAAGAGACAAATCTGCTACTAACAAATTGCACGTTTATTAGCCCCACAGAATATGTCAAACAAACAAATATCAGAAACACAAGAGACAAATCTGCTACTAACAAATTGCACGTTTATTAGCCCCACAGAATATGTCAAACAAACAAATATCAGAAACACAAGAGACAAATCTGCTACTAACAAATTGCACGTTTATTAGCCCCACAGAATATGTCAAACAAACAAATATCAGAAACACAAGAGACAAATCTGCTACTAACAAATTGCACGTTTATTAGCCCCACAGAATATGTCAAACAAACAAATATCAGAAACACAAGAGACAAATCTGCTACTAACAAATTGCACGTTTATTAGCCCCACAGAATATGTCAAACAAACAAATATCAGAAACACAAGAGACAAATCTGCTACTAACAAATTGCACGTTTATTAGCCCCACAGAATATGTCAAACAAACAAATATCAGAAACACAAGAGACAAATCTGCTACTAACAAATTGCACGTTTATTAGCCCCACAGAATATGTCAAACAAACAAATATCAGAAACACAAGAGACAAATCTGCTACTAACAAATTGCACGTTTATTAGCCCCACAGAATATGTCAAACAAACAAATATCAGAAACACAAGAGACAAATCTGCTACTAACAAATTGCACGTTTATTAGCCCCACAGAATATGTCAAACAAACAAATATCAGAAACACAAGAGACAAATCTGCTACTAACAAATTGCACGTTTATTAGCCCCACAGAATATGTCAAACAAACAAATATCAGAAACACAAGAGACAAATCTGCTACTAACAAATTGCACGTTTATTAGCCCCACAGAATATGTCAAACAAACAAATATCAGAAACACAAGAGACAAATCTGCTACTAACAAATTGCACGTTTATTAGCCCCACAGAATATGTCAAACAAACAAATATCAGAAACACAAGAGACAAATCTGCTACTAACAAATTGCACGTTTATTAGCCCCACAGAATATGTCAAACAAACAAATATCAGAAACACAAGAGACAAATCTGCTACTAACAAATTGCACGTTTATTAGCCCCACAGAATATGTCAAACAAACAAATATCAGAAACACAAGAGACAAATCTGCTACTAACAAATTGCACGTTTATTAGCCCCACAGAATATGTCAAACAAACAAATATCAGAAACACAAGAGACAAATCTGCTACTAACAAATTGCACGTTTATTAGCCCCACAGAATATGTCAAACAAACAAATATCAGAAACACAAGAGACAAATCTGCTACTAACAAATTGCACGTTTATTAGCCCCACAGAATATGTCAAACAAACAAATATCAGAAACACAAGAGACAAATCTGCTACTAACAAATTGCACGTTTATTAGCCCCACAGAATATGTCAAACAAACAAATATCAGAAACACAAGAGACAAATCTGCTACTAACAAATTGCACGTTTATTAGCCCCACAGAATATGTCAAACAAACAAATATCAGAAACACAAGAGACAAATCTGCTACTAACAAATTGCACGTTTATTAGCCCCACAGAATATGTCAAACAAACAAATATCAGAAACACAAGAGACAAATCTGCTACTAACAAATTGCACGTTTATTAGCCCCACAGAATATGTCAAACAAACAAATATCAGAAACACAAGAGACAAATCTGCTACTAACAAATTGCACGTTTATTAGCCCCACAGAATATGTCAAACAAACAAATATCAGAAACACAAGAGACAAATCTGCTACTAACAAATTGCACGTTTATTAGCCCCACAGAATATGTCAAACAAACAAATATCAGAAACACAAGAGACAAATCTGCTACTAACAAATTGCACGTTTATTAGCCCCACAGAATATGTCAAACAAACAAATATCAGAAACACAAGAGACAAATCTGCTACTAACAAATTGCACGTTTATTAGCCCCACAGAATATGTCAAACAAACAAATATCAGAAACACAAGAGACAAATCTGCTACTAACAAATTGCACGTTTATTAGCCCCACAGAATATGTCAAACAAACAAATATCAGAAACACAAGAGACAAATCTGCTACTAACAAATTGCACGTTTATTAGCCCCACAGAATATGTCAAACAAACAAATATCAGAAACACAAGAGACAAATCTGCTACTAACAAATTGCACGTTTATTAGCCCCACAGAATATGTCAAACAAACAAATATCAGAAACACAAGAGACAAATCTGCTACTAACAAATTGCACGTTTATTAGCCCCACAGAATATGTCAAACAAACAAATATCAGAAACACAAGAGACAAATCTGCTACTAACAAATTGCACGTTTATTAGCCCCACAGAATATGTCAAACAAACAAATATCAGAAACACAAGAGACAAATCTGCTACTAACAAATTGCACGTTTATTAGCCCCACAGAATATGTCAAACAAACAAATATCAGAAACACAAGAGACAAATCTGCTACTAACAAATTGCACGTTTATTAGCCCCACAGAATATGTCAAACAAACAAATATCAGAAACACAAGAGACAAATCTGCTACTAACAAATTGCACGTTTATTAGCCCCACAGAATATGTCAAACAAACAAATATCAGAAACACAAGAGACAAATCTGCTACTAACAAATTGCACGTTTATTAGCCCCACAGAATATGTCAAACAAACAAATATCAGAAACACAAGAGACAAATCTGCTACTAACAAATTGCACGTTTATTAGCCCCACAGAATATGTCAAACAAACAAATATCAGAAACACAAGAGACAAATCTGCTACTAACAAATTGCACGTTTATTAGCCCCACAGAATATGTCAAACAAACAAATATCAGAAACACAAGAGACAAATCTGCTACTAACAAATTGCACGTTTATTAGCCCCACAGAATATGTCAAACAAACAAATATCAGAAACACAAGAGACAAATCTGCTACTAACAAATTGCACGTTTATTAGCCCCACAGAATATGTCAAACAAACAAATATCAGAAACACAAGAGACAAATCTGCTACTAACAAATTGCACGTTTATTAGCCCCACAGAATATGTCAAACAAACAAATATCAGAAACACAAGAGACAAATCTGCTACTAACAAATTGCACGTTTATTAGCCCCACAGAATATGTCAAACAAACAAATATCAGAAACACAAGAGACAAATCTGCTACTAACAAATTGCACGTTTATTAGCCCCACAGAATATGTCAAACAAACAAATATCAGAAACACAAGAGACAAATCTGCTACTAACAAATTGCACGTTTATTAGCCCCACAGAATATGTCAAACAAACAAATATCAGAAACACAAGAGACAAATCTGCTACTAACAAATTGCACGTTTATTAGCCCCACAGAATATGTCAAACAAACAAATATCAGAAACACAAGAGACAAATCTGCTACTAACAAATTGCACGTTTATTAGCCCCACAGAATATGTCAAACAAACAAATATCAGAAACACAAGAGACAAATCTGCTACTAACAAATTGCACGTTTATTAGCCCCACAGAATATGTCAAACAAACAAATATCAGAAACACAAGAGACAAATCTGCTACTAACAAATTGCACGTTTATTAGCCCCACAGAATATGTCAAACAAACAAATATCAGAAACACAAGAGACAAATCTGCTACTAACAAATTGCACGTTTATTAGCCCCACAGAATATGTCAAACAAACAAATATCAGAAACACAAGAGACAAATCTGCTACTAACAAATTGCACGTTTATTAGCCCCACAGAATATGTCAAACAAACAAATATCAGAAACACAAGAGACAAATCTGCTACTAACAAATTGCACGTTTATTAGCCCCACAGAATATGTCAAACAAACAAATATCAGAAACACAAGAGACAAATCTGCTACTAACAAATTGCACGTTTATTAGCCCCACAGAATATGTCAAACAAACAAATATCAGAAACACAAGAGACAAATCTGCTACTAACAAATTGCACGTTTATTAGCCCCACAGAATATGTCAAACAAACAAATATCAGAAACACAAGAGACAAATCTGCTACTAACAAATTGCACGTTTATTAGCCCCACAGAATATGTCAAACAAACAAATATCAGAAACACAAGAGACAAATCTGCTACTAACAAATTGCACGTTTATTAGCCCCACAGAATATGTCAAACAAACAAATATCAGAAACACAAGAGACAAATCTGCTACTAACAAATTGCACGTTTATTAGCCCCACAGAATATGTCAAACAAACAAATATCAGAAACACAAGAGACAAATCTGCTACTAACAAATTGCACGTTTATTAGCCCCACAGAATATGTCAAACAAACAAATATCAGAAACACAAGAGACAAATCTGCTACTAACAAATTGCACGTTTATTAGCCCCACAGAATATGTCAAACAAACAAATATCAGAAACACAAGAGACAAATCTGCTACTAACAAATTGCACGTTTATTAGCCCCACAGAATATGTCAAACAAACAAATATCAGAAACACAAGAGACAAATCTGCTACTAACAAATTGCACGTTTATTAGCCCCACAGAATATGTCAAACAAACAAATATCAGAAACACAAGAGACAAATCTGCTACTAACAAATTGCACGTTTATTAGCCCCACAGAATATGTCAAACAAACAAATATCAGAAACACAAGAGACAAATCTGCTACTAACAAATTGCACGTTTATTAGCCCCACAGAATATGTCAAACAAACAAATATCAGAAACACAAGAGACAAATCTGCTACTAACAAATTGCACGTTTATTAGCCCCACAGAATATGTCAAACAAACAAATATCAGAAACACAAGAGACAAATCTGCTACTAACAAATTGCACGTTTATTAGCCCCACAGAATATGTCAAACAAACAAATATCAGAAACACAAGAGACAAATCTGCTACTAACAAATTGCACGTTTATTAGCCCCACAGAATATGTCAAACAAACAAATATCAGAAACACAAGAGACAAATCTGCTACTAACAAATTGCACGTTTATTAGCCCCACAGAATATGTCAAACAAACAAATATCAGAAACACAAGAGACAAATCTGCTACTAACAAATTGCACGTTTATTAGCCCCACAGAATATGTCAAACAAACAAATATCAGAAACACAAGAGACAAATCTGCTACTAACAAATTGCACGTTTATTAGCCCCACAGAATATGTCAAACAAACAAATATCAGAAACACAAGAGACAAATCTGCTACTAACAAATTGCACGTTTATTAGCCCCACAGAATATGTCAAACAAACAAATATCAGAAACACAAGAGACAAATCTGCTACTAACAAATTGCACGTTTATTAGCCCCACAGAATATGTCAAACAAACAAATATCAGAAACACAAGAGACAAATCTGCTACTAACAAATTGCACGTTTATTAGCCCCACAGAATATGTCAAACAAACAAATATCAGAAACACAAGAGACAAATCTGCTACTAACAAATTGCACGTTTATTAGCCCCACAGAATATGTCAAACAAACAAATATCAGAAACACAAGAGACAAATCTGCTACTAACAAATTGCACGTTTATTAGCCCCACAGAATATGTCAAACAAACAAATATCAGAAACACAAGAGACAAATCTGCTACTAACAAATTGCACGTTTATTAGCCCCACAGAATATGTCAAACAAACAAATATCAGAAACACAAGAGACAAATCTGCTACTAACAAATTGCACGTTTATTAGCCCCACAGAATATGTCAAACAAACAAATATCAGAAACACAAGAGACAAATCTGCTACTAACAAATTGCACGTTTATTAGCCCCACAGAATATGTCAAACAAACAAATATCAGAAACACAAGAGACAAATCTGCTACTAACAAATTGCACGTTTATTAGCCCCACAGAATATGTCAAACAAACAAATATCAGAAACACAAGAGACAAATCTGCTACTAACAAATTGCACGTTTATTAGCCCCACAGAATATGTCAAACAAACAAATATCAGAAACACAAGAGACAAATCTGCTACTAACAAATTGCACGTTTATTAGCCCCACAGAATATGTCAAACAAACAAATATCAGAAACACAAGAGACAAATCTGCTACTAACAAATTGCACGTTTATTAGCCCCACAGAATATGTCAAACAAACAAATATCAGAAACACAAGAGACAAATCTGCTACTAACAAATTGCACGTTTATTAGCCCCACAGAATATGTCAAACAAACAAATATCAGAAACACAAGAGACAAATCTGCTACTAACAAATTGCACGTTTATTAGCCCCACAGAATATGTCAAACAAACAAATATCAGAAACACAAGAGACAAATCTGCTACTAACAAATTGCACGTTTATTAGCCCCACAGAATATGTCAAACAAACAAATATCAGAAACACAAGAGACAAATCTGCTACTAACAAATTGCACGTTTATTAGCCCCACAGAATATGTCAAACAAACAAATATCAGAAACACAAGAGACAAATCTGCTACTAACAAATTGCACGTTTATTAGCCCCACAGAATATGTCAAACAAACAAATATCAGAAACACAAGAGACAAATCTGCTACTAACAAATTGCACGTTTATTAGCCCCACAGAATATGTCAAACAAACAAATATCAGAAACACAAGAGACAAATCTGCTACTAACAAATTGCACGTTTATTAGCCCCACAGAATATGTCAAACAAACAAATATCAGAAACACAAGAGACAAATCTGCTACTAACAAATTGCACGTTTATTAGCCCCACAGAATATGTCAAACAAACAAATATCAGAAACACAAGAGACAAATCTGCTACTAACAAATTGCACGTTTATTAGCCCCACAGAATATGTCAAACAAACAAATATCAGAAACACAAGAGACAAATCTGCTACTAACAAATTGCACGTTTATTAGCCCCACAGAATATGTCAAACAAACAAATATCAGAAACACAAGAGACAAATCTGCTACTAACAAATTGCACGTTTATTAGCCCCACAGAATATGTCAAACAAACAAATATCAGAAACACAAGAGACAAATCTGCTACTAACAAATTGCACGTTTATTAGCCCCACAGAATATGTCAAACAAACAAATATCAGAAACACAAGAGACAAATCTGCTACTAACAAATTGCACGTTTATTAGCCCCACAGAATATGTCAAACAAACAAATATCAGAAACACAAGAGACAAATCTGCTACTAACAAATTGCACGTTTATTAGCCCCACAGAATATGTCAAACAAACAAATATCAGAAACACAAGAGACAAATCTGCTACTAACAAATTGCACGTTTATTAGCCCCACAGAATATGTCAAACAAACAAATATCAGAAACACAAGAGACAAATCTGCTACTAACAAATTGCACGTTTATTAGCCCCACAGAATATGTCAAACAAACAAATATCAGAAACACAAGAGACAAATCTGCTACTAACAAATTGCACGTTTATTAGCCCCACAGAATATGTCAAACAAACAAATATCAGAAACACAAGAGACAAATCTGCTACTAACAAATTGCACGTTTATTAGCCCCACAGAATATGTCAAACAAACAAATATCAGAAACACAAGAGACAAATCTGCTACTAACAAATTGCACGTTTATTAGCCCCACAGAATATGTCAAACAAACAAATATCAGAAACACAAGAGACAAATCTGCTACTAACAAATTGCACGTTTATTAGCCCCACAGAATATGTCAAACAAACAAATATCAGAAACACAAGAGACAAATCTGCTACTAACAAATTGCACGTTTATTAGCCCCACAGAATATGTCAAACAAACAAATATCAGAAACACAAGAGACAAATCTGCTACTAACAAATTGCACTGGTGCCATACTGTGCGCTGTTGCGTCACTTCCGTCATAATTTAATAAACTCAATGTGTCACTCCGTTACATATGTATATCCATATCAAGTTCAAGTACAAGTTCATTGTCAAATTCATACATCCATTCTCCGATCCGTTTCATCCTCGAGGGGGAGGGGGTGCTGGAGCCATTCCCAGCTGTCTTCGGGCAGTAGGCGGGGGACACCCTGAACTGGTTGCCAGCCTATCGCAGGGCACACATAGATGAACAACCATTCGCGCTCACAGTCACACCTCGGGACAATTTAGAGCAGGGGTTGGGAAACTTTTTGACTTTGAGAGCCATGGAAGAGAAATATTTGGAAATGTATTTCAGTGAGAGCGATACAATATAGTGTATTTTTAAACTGAATTCAACAAAATGTCAGTATAATACGTCTCTGAATGTATTCTTTGAAATAGTTGTGTTGTAATATTTCACCATTAATGTGAATGGTTTTCCGTGCCTCACGATTGCTCGTGGAATTCTAATCAGCTTGCCGGTCCGAACGAGAAGTTGCTGCTGGCTAGCTTGCACCCTGCTCAGTAGCTTGCATGCATCCTGTTGTCCCCTTCAGGGTGTCTTGATGCGAACATAGCACAGCGCGTGTCAAAGTGCCGCTTTACATTCTACAGGGATGAGAGTGGCTTGTGATGAAAAAAGCGGAAAGGGGTGTGGCCAGGACGGAGGCGGGGTCACTTACAAAAGTGGCACTAAACATGCTGAAGATGAAGTGTATTCAATTTACACACTTTGAAACTTTAACAGAAAAAAATGCCAAGATTTTTCATTATTCTTTCAAGTGCAAATTTGTGCCATTTTGCTTATGCATTCCTGGTGAGCACCAATATGTAACTTAAAATTTGCTGCTCAAAATCAAAACTAAAAAGGAAACACATTCCTTGCCATATTTAAGATTTGTTTATTTCTTGTATTCATAAAGTGTTGTGTAAATGTGATAAAAAGCTGTTGATTCTTACCTCATACAGTGATAGTGAAGTCCCACACTGTTTACTATATATGG
>NW_017805876.1:33762-111016 GCF_001891065.2 Hippocampus comes
CCCACCGCCCAAAAAAAAAAAATATATATATATATCATCATCATCATCATCATACACTTAGCAGAAACAATTCGACAAGAACCACTATGAAATTAAGAGAACAGCCCGTTAGGAATCAACGTAGCGTAAAACCAGGTTCAAGTGCGCACGCGACGCAGCTGGCAGAACACGAGGGCAGGTACGGAACCGATTAGCGGCACATGACAAGACCAGGTGAAACTCATCACGGATAACAAGGAGTGCAAAACAGACACAGGAAAACCTAATTACCAACCGCGGTAAATAAAGAAGGTCTGACGGAAAATAGCACTGACTCAAGGCTTCCTTTCTCTCTCTCGCTCTCTCTTGGAGGACGCCTGGGGATCATGTTTTTGTGTTTTCATCGTCCGGAAGAGTTTTGTCATCTCTCAAAACAAGCACGAATCTCTTAGCTCGGAATGCCCACAAGCTTTGCCCACCAGTCTCTTAGGCATCGCGCGTGTCACATGTGGGCAGCTGTGCGCTTGGGAGCGCCCGCATAACAGCTGTGGGGATTCGCAATACCTTCACGAATTCCACATTCTGCCATGTGGAGAACCGACGCGAGGATGTGAGCCCCCTCGTTACTCGAAGGTGCGTTCGGTTCGCCCGCGCCAAGCCGTCAACGATGAAACTTTTTGACGGGGGAGTTACACAAGAGTCAAATCAGGCTTTTGGAGGGATGACGGTTGCCACTGACATCGAAAGTAGGGCTGGAAAACTATGGAACCAATAATCCCCATTTTGATTGAGACTGAAAACCGCCATTAATTTAACGATGACCGTATTTTCTGCACTATAAGGTGCACCTAAAAAGCATTCAATTTTCTCAAAAGCCAACAGTGCGTCTTATATATGAAAAGAGTTTTAAAATAGGCCATTCGTTGAAGGTGCGCCTTATACTCCGAAGCGCCTTCTCGTGCGGAAAATACGGTATTCATTGACTTGAAAACGTATTTATTGAACTAGTAAACCTCAACTACTCAAGACTATTATCATAGCCTCTTGTCCATTCACCCCTGCACGATGAACATTTTATTTTTGAACTCTCTATTCTTTTTTGGCAAGTCCAAAATGACCTTGCAAATATGTGAAATTCAAGCCTGTTGCATTTTCGCTCCGCGGCATACGCACCTTTGATGCCTTGCCTCTTCGTGGGACGTTTAAACCGTCAATAAGCATCTCCCTCATCTCTTTATCATATTTATTCATCTAATGTTATTGTTCTGTCTTTATTTTCACAAGTCTTGGGACTTTCTGTGCTAACCTGGGACCTTGGGTATTACATTTCATGACATATCATGGGAATGGGTGTTGGTATTTAAATTAAAAAAAAAAAAAGGATCTCTGTATCCTAGAATTTTGCGAAAAGTAAAATTCCCCTGTTGGCCAGTCTGATCAACAGCTCTGGTGAGTTTGACGTATTTTATTCAAATTTATGTTTTGGGCATGTTTCTAGATAAATATTGATCCTGAAATGCTCCAGATGGTGCACTAAGCACAGTTGCGCGCTGTGGTGTTTTTGTCTGGTATTTACTCATGAATGTGCGTGCCGGTGCCACTTTTCTTTTCTCCCCCAGACAGAGTATGAATACAAGTACTTACATTTGAGTAGTCTTGATACTTGATAATGCAATCACGACATCAACTTGTGATGAAAAATTGTTTCCCAAGCTTTTTCTTGGACGTTACATAAATTCCACTTCAAAAAACACTTTCTAGTGTGATAACATTTTAACATATTTTCCTAATAGTCTTGCGAGACCACTTTCTGGAATGTACGATTTTAAACAAGCCATAAGGACAACTGAAGTAATGCATTATCACAGCACTGCTTCCTTCTCTTTGCTCTGGAAGGTTGAAAAGTCGCCACTGGAGCAGAGTGTAATCTGCAGTCTGCTCAAAGTGACATGGCTCCAACACATGGGCAGGCTGATGAATTGGTATTGGCGTCCCGGTATCGGAGCATATTTACAAATCTACACCATCCTTGATAATGGTGGCTTGACAGTTTCTATCTTTCCAATCCAATGCACATCCTGCCACTGCCCCCTTACATAACGTTGATCAGCGTGAACGTGCGAGCAATGAATGTGGCCTGGAGCTTAGCCAACCCGGTGGCTTTGGCCCTGGGTCACTATTTGGACAATAAATGAAGAGCAACTTGGTAGGACGCATGCAGTCTTAACGTGACGGCCCTCCGCAAAATATTGGCTTGGGAGACCACAGAACATGTGCCATCCCGTTTATAGAAAAGGGTGGCTAACTTCTCTAAATAAACCGCAGATTTTGGTTCCCTGCCATTCTGCGCCGATCTGAACTGCCTCGGCGAATAGAAATGTGCAAAGAAATCAATGTGAGAAATGGCTTCAGTCAACGGTAAGAACGGATCTCTGTATCCTAGAATTTTGCGAAAAGTAAAATTCCCCTGTTGGCCAGTCTGATCAACAGCTCTGGTGAGTTTGACGTATTTTATTCAAATTTATGTTTTGGGCATGTTTCTAGATAAATATTGATCCTGAAATGCTCCAGATGGTGCACTAAGCACAGTTGCGCGCTGTGGTGTTTTTGTCTGGTATTTACTCATGAATGTGCGTGCCGGTGCCACTTTTCTTTTCTCCCCCAGACAGAGTATGAATACAAGTACTTACATTTGAGTAGTCTTGATACTTGATAATGCAATCACGACATCAACTTGTGATGAAAAATTGTTTCCCAAGCTTTTTCTTGGACGTTACATAAATTCCACTTCAAAAAACACTTTCTAGTGTGATAACATTTTAACATATTTTCCTAATAGTCTTGCGAGACCACTTTCTGGAATGTACGATTTTAAACAAGCCATAAGGACAACTGAAGTAATGCATTATCACAGCACTGCTTCCTTCTCTTTGCTCTGGAAGGTTGAAAAGTCGCCACTGGAGCAGAGTGTAATCTGCAGTCTGCTCAAAGTGACATGGCTCCAACACATGGGCAGGCTGATGAATTGGTATTGGCGTCCCGGTATCGGAGCATATTTACAAATCTACACCATCCTTGATAATGGTGGCTTGACAGTTTCTATCTTTCCAATCCAATGCACATCCTGCCACTGCCCCCTTACATAACGTTGATCAGCGTGAACGTGCGAGCAATGAATGTGGCCTGGAGCTTAGCCAACCCGGTGGCTTTGGCCCTGGGTCACTATTTGGACAATAAATGAAGAGCAACTTGGTAGGACGCATGCAGTCTTAACGTGACGGCCCTCCGCAAAATATTGGCTTGGGAGACCACAGAACATGTGCCATCCCGTTTATAGAAAAGGGTGGCTAACTTCTCTAAATAAACCGCAGATTTTGGTTCCCTGCCATTCTGCGCCGATCTGAACTGCCTCGGCGAATAGAAATGTGCAAAGAAATCAATGTGAGAAATGGCTTCAGTCAACGGTAAGAACACAAAGGTCAAATAAACTCACACACAATTTCAATTTTTTTTGGGGGTGGTGGGGGAGAATGATGTTGTGCATGATATCACAAGACTTGAGAGATTAACAGACTGTGCAGAAGGGTTTGCAAAAGGATTGCTTCTTCTGGGTGTGTTGTGCTCTTTTCAAAAGACGGAACGCTGACATGGCGTCAAGCGAAACCTCAACATGCTTCGTGGCGAATGTCTTGCTTTTTCTTTGGCTTTTTGTGCCTTTCAATGACAGCCACTTCAATAATGTCAAAAATTGACTCCCCGCCCCTCCCAAAAAAAAAAAAAAAGACACCCTTCAAAAAAATTATGGTGACCATTACCCTGGAACTAATTATGTAGTTCATTTCCTGTGGGGGGAAAAGTGATTTTAAATCCAAAGAAAGTGGATGTGGACTACCCTCCCAGCATGGATTGTGTTTCTTCGAGGGTTCCGCAGTGTGAGATGTACAGTATGAGAATGGAAGATTCTGTATTCTTAGGAATGGAAAGTTTGCATCAGTCAAAACCTCCCAGTCTTCCTCTCACCTTCAATTAAAAAAAAAAAGCTGCTATATCTCTGAGTTGCCAAAATAGCAAGTAACAAGCTCTGGAAACTCGCTCCTCCTTTTTTAATGATTTCAACTGCTGGAATACAGGCGGCTGACATCATCTCCCTGAACCAGAACTAATGGGAAATTCCATCGTGTCGTCTGCAAAAACCATTGCATGTGTCAATTTGGGATTTTGTTTACGGATATACAAGCAAGCATATAATTTATACATGTAAGGAGGTGGGAGAGAAAAAAAAAAAAAGGATCATCCGGTTCATCGCGGCGATAGAGGAGGCAAGAGTGTCGTGCCTGGTAAATATTTCCCATGACCTCAACATATGGTCAAGGCAAATTCTCACTCAAACTGGGAGAGCAGGAAATGGGGGGTGGTGGTGCAAGGGAATGGGTTGTTCAAAGAGTGCTGAAAACATCTACAACAACTGTGATTTTGCCTAGATGCGCTCTGCGGAAGGAATGCGAGTCGTGTCAACGACCTTTTACTGACAAAGGTTGCATTGTGCGTACGCGCGCCGCTGATGATGATGTCTCAGTAGGGGTTTGCGGGGACACACCTAAGCAGCTCTCATTTAATCATCAATAAAAAGGGCCTTGACAACTGGTGAGAGGAATGACAAATCGCACGATGACGAATGCTTGCTGCTGCCTTACCTCTTTGCAGAGCTGTGGAGATGAGGCTGTGATAAACGATCATCCATGACTAAGCTCATCGGCCTGGCAAAATTTACCGGACTGCAGGGGAGAAAAAGAATAAGTCATGCTTGATTACAGTATATCAGCTTGAATGTTGCAATAAGACACATTTTTTTCCCCTTTTACGATAGAGATAAAGGGACAGAGATATACCGAGGGTTGGAGACTATTATTGCTGACGATAGAGGAAATAGATCATATGTGTCAAATTCAAGTCCTGTGGGCAAAATTTGTCCTGCAACATCATTTAAGGTGGGCTGCGAAAGCAAATTATGCCCATTGACTTTGTTTCTTGCAACAGTACCAACACTGTAAATTGTCACTTTTAAAAACGTTGATCCCCTTTTTAAAAAATAAATATTTAAACAAACAGTTCACTCTTGAATACATGACACACATGCAGACATACAGATAAAGTGATAGATGGAAAGAGATGCTGTCTAGTGAGAGGTTGACGTAAAGAGATATTGACGAAGATTGAGAGAAAGCGCTGACACTGCCGAGGTGTAGAGAGTGATTTGATTTTAAGATAGAGATGGAAAGAAAGAGCGATGAGAGACTGACGAAAGAGATAAAGTGGAGATACAGGAGAGGGATAGCGAAAGAGAAACAAAGAGGCTGAGATAGAGTTAGAGACGAAGAAGTGAGGCTGAGTTGAGATATTGTAGCTTGAGATAGATAGATAGATAGATAGATAGATAGATAGATAGATAGATAGATAGATCAAAGAAAATATTACCATGAACGCAGTGGTTTTTCGAGGCGTTTTTCCACATCCATGAGTCATCACTGGGATGCGAGTTTGCTGCAACCCGCCACCAACATCAGTTTGGGGAGGGAAAAAGAAGCCTCATTCGTCCGAGTTCGGCGTTTTTCGCCTCTTTAAACAACCCATCCCTCTTTATTTTTCCATCGACTGAAGCTTGACATTCGGAAAGTCAACCAGTACTGTACTCGACTATGGTACCTTTTTTTTTTTTTTTTTTTTGGGGCTGCAGCTTACATGATCCAGAAGACGCTGCCTGGCTGCCTTCCTGCCTTCGACACGCAACTTTAGTCAGTAAAACAAGGACTGGGGCGTCCCTCCGTGCGGTTTATGTCCATCCTGACGGGGCGTTTCGATCACATCGTTAGTGTCGCGAGTAACACGCACACACACACACACACACAAAAAAAAAATGGAAGCACCGCGCAAGCTTGTAAACGTTCACGCCAAAGTCAAGCCAAACAAACTCACGAGCAACAATTCTTCCTTGCTGGTTTCCCTTTTATGAGCGCGTTAGTGTGTCAACAGTGTCCTCTTGTGGCGAGTGGTAGAAATGACACCTCCCTTTTCCTGAATGAATGTTTCTCACCCTTTGATTGAGAAAGTAGGGCACGTTTCTCGATGAACATGTAGCTCACGACCTTTACTGGTGATTTTTTTCCCCTTAACTTTTTTTAATGGAATGGTTTTCAAAGTATGAAAACTAAAGTTGTTAAATATGTTCATCATTGTTCAACATTGTTTTGACGAGTGAGGTAGCATCGAACATATTTTTGTGAAGACAAAACTGACGTGTCCTGTAACACTGCACTCAAATAAACCAAAAGAAATGTACTCAAATAAACAAAAAAATATATACTTGAAGATTAACATTAAAATGTATACAAATTGAATCCAAATAAATGTTTGAATTCAACATTCTAAAAGATTCAATACAAATACACTGTACTTAAAAGTTAAATACAAGTGATTGACAACAATAGCAAGTTATGTCAAAGGACTGAAACAATGTTCAACCCAAAATCCTAAATCTCAAACTATTTGTGAATACGGTGTATGTTTCAGTCGAAAAATGACACACTTAGCACCAAACAAAAGAAATACAGTAATGAGGATCTCATCTCAGTTTTCTGACAAATTTACTTGTGTGAAATCCGGACGTGTTCACTTTAACAGACAAACAAACCAAAAAATTGCTGTATTCTACTGTGTGAATGGCAAAAGATGCTTACACAGGTTAGTCATACCTTCCCCCCGTCGAGTGGAAGAGCATTTACTCGATACGCAGTCCAAAAATAAATTTCAGTGTGATAAGGGTCCTTGCAAGTTGAAGTCATCATACAGGCGCTAGAGTGGCGGAGACGTTGGCATCGGCGCAGTAGAACATCTCCGCGCCGTGTGAACAGTCTTGAGGGTTGAGGCCCGTCATCGTCAGTCCAGTTATCATGACGAACACCCCGAGAGCAATCAAAATGGCGGGCATCAGGTTTTCACTGTGATACCAGCGTCCAGGGGAGAGTTTGAGGAAGCAAGCGGAGGGGATGATGAAGATCAGAGGTGTGGCACTCAGAGCACCCTGGTGGGTACAGCAGAACACCAATGAGAATAGAACAAATAAAATCGAACAAAAAATAAATAAAGCTTCATTGAACAATTAGGAGTTATGACTTACATTTAACTCCAAAACAATTCCCAGACAGTCGTACGCCAAAGACATCGCTGTGCAAGCCGCAACTATGATCACCGTGACAGAAATGTGCTCTACTTTTGAAAGCTCCCGACCACAAATTGAATTTGAAATCACCTGCGAAGAAGAGTATGGATGCACATGAAAACTTTGACTCTTCCTATGGAATACTTGGAAAAAAAAATACAGCTTACCTCTCGAGTAACAAAACACTCCAGCGGAAACGTTGTGATGATGCTGAGGGCAAAACAGAAGCGACCGAATGTTGCTAAATTATCATTTCTGCAGTAGTTCTCAAATATGTCTCCTGGTCACACAAAAACAAAAAGGCATTCAATTTATGACAATGAGATCAATCTGTAGGCTGATATTCATGCATACCTTGCGTGTAGCCCGTAAAGGTGACGTAGCTTGCCACCGCAAACGCGGCGCTGATGATTAGCGCTGAGCCAACCGAAATGTGTGTGACCCGAGTCCAGTTGGTTAGCGTGGGCCGCTCCAGAGAGCCGTAGATCAGAAAGCTGTTGTGGTGACATATGAAGGCTGAGGAGAAACACAGAAGCAGAAAATCGCAACTCCAATTACTTTTTTCAACCGAAACAGACGATGACACAACAAAAACAAACTCAAGAACGGTAAAGTCAAACATTTGAGATCTTGGGGACTTCTTAGAGCAGAAAACAACAGGGAGAAAAATGAATCGATTTGGAGAAGCAAGTTGGCTTCTTATCCGAGAAATGTTTGATGTTGTCAGCTACAAGACCGATTCCTGAGGAATGTGTTGTGTCTTGTGCTAGCCTCAGCACCACCAGCCCCTGGCGTTAAAAAATTCTAATCTGAAGTCAAATCTGAAAAAAAATGAAAAGGTCATACAAGTTAGATGTTTTTTTTAAGTGTTTATAAGTGGTTCAAAGGGTTTCGCTCACAATCACCATTTAGAGTGTCCAATCATCCTACCGTGCAAGTTTTTAGAATGTGGGAGGAGAAAACGAACCCGCGACCTCTGCAACGTGAGGCGGGCATGCTAACCTGAATTATCATGGTGTTAGCGTTTGCGCAGAACCACCACTGATGCAAACGACGGCACTCAAGTTCTTACCCAGTGGGGACGGGTGACTCCGAGTGACTCAATGGGCCCCGTTTTAGCCCCCAAATCAGGAAAACTGAAACGGTTAAAACAATTCACAATTCTTTGTTTTTATGTGTCTTCAATTACTTTTTCACATCCACAATAAAAATAGGGTCGAGGCCTCAAGAGATTTGCACATGTTTTTTTGTATATCCTGTCTCATTGACATCTTCGAAAGCGTCCTTCCTGAGGGAAGCCATTGCCAACTTTACTTGACAAAGAGTACAATTCTCACCTCTGTTCTCTTTGCAGGGATTTGTTTTTTGTTGTCTACTTGCTGCAAGCCAATCCCATACTTAATGTTCCACCATCAATACATTTGTTTCATGGCCATTATTATCCTTGAGGCTCAAGTGACGAAAGCAAGAGTTTGCGATGAAAAAAACAATAGTGAATGAAATTCTTTGTCAGGGAATAAACTTCTATTTGTTTTAATGATTGAAATTACCATCGGCCAACAATAATTTCAAGGTGTTTGAAGAGTTGGACTTGTTTTTATAACATTTAATGTAGCCCTAGCAGTTATATACAGTATGGGCAAGGCGCGAACTATATACAGTCAACCACTGCAATTTGAGGGGGATAGGAACCGAGTCACCCCGCCCCCCCCACCAAAAAAATGTTCAAAAAACACTGATAAACATTTTGCGGGGCTACTCACCAAACGACATGACGCCGACTGCCTGAATTGCGTTCCACTTGGCAAAAAGCCACGCCTCCGCCGTCGGGGGACTAGACAGGAAGCAACATTTGCGTTGAGTTGTCATCCTATTCCCACATTGCAATATCAGCGCTTCATCAACGGAAACATTTGTGTAAGTGTACATTTGAGGTCCCAAGGTGGCTGCTCTGATGATTACAATGACGAGGATGATTACTGTCAGTATCATTGACAGGAAGGATACCTAGTGACACACATGGATGTTTTACTGGCAACTAAACCACAACACTTGGAAGTCTGTTATCGAGGCACTCACCTTGCCCAGTCTCTCGATATTTCGATAAAGCGAAAGAGGCAGTGTGCATAAGACGGTGGACATGACGATGACAAAATGGCGGTCGGCCATGATGTGATCTGGTCCAACTGCAAACAAAAGTCATTTGAAGCACTTTTTGCATTGGGCGCAAGGCTGAAATGGAGACACGGGAATAATGGCGGTGTACCTCCGGAAATTCTTTGAAATATTTTGGTCAGTGTGTCCCCTGTTGTTATGTTGTAGCTGATCATGGCTGGGGAAAAAAAGCAGCAAGTTAGCAGGAGCCTGAACTGGCATAGATCATTTGTAGAGATGCAGCTAGTTTTCATCAACGACTTGGAATTTCTTTACTTTGATTTTAAAACTCTTCAATATTTTTTTTATATTCCACGAAATTTGATTTTTAACAGTGTGAAGCACATTGAGCTATCTTGTATATGAAACGCGCTATTTAAATAAAGTTGCCTCGCCTGTTAAAAATGATTTCCCAATGCATTTCTTTGGCATCACTTACAAATGGCTTTTTCGCATTTCTCATGAGTCTCTTGACTGACATTGAAACACAATAACACTCGTGTTAATCAAAAATGTATATTTAAAGTTATTAAAAACACAGTAATAACATGCAGTTTGAACATTAACACAGACGGTGAATTATTCATGTATTTATTTTGAATTTAAAGCGGGAGAGCCACACATAAACACACATTGGTCAGTCCCCTCTCGTGGCTTTGAGGTCACGTGGCGTCACCATGGAGGTGTAATGATATTTTAAAAAAAAAAAAAAAACCTGAATAAAATCTGTAATAATAATGAAAAATCCAAAACTATTCTAACCCATCTTTGCAGGACTTACCGATAAACGGATACAGGAACTGCAGCGCTGACAAAATGAGGAATCCTGGAAAACCAAATGTGCTTTGGACCAACGACTGGTAACTGTTTGTCCCGGACAGGTTGCCTCCTTTAATGAGTAGGATGATTGTGTAGTCTGCCATGATAACGCACAAACGCACACTGTCACTGCTCCGATGAATCCGAATGAAGATTTGAAGAGTGAAAGTGGGACATTTACCGTACTCACCCGTGATGAACGCAACAATAATCAGAAGCAAAACGCCAAAGGGGAGTCCTGCTTGGTTCAATGCGTACGGTAAACCTGGTTTGAATTCAAATAGATCAGAATTAAAATTTAATTAAAATGAGTCTCTTGTCGTGAGCTGATCAACTAATTTCAGAGCAACTGGAAATAACACTGTGACTAAATATGTACAAACAAACCTCATGATGTCTTAATAGTTCTGGTGTTAATTCGTATCCCTTTCAACTTGGTTTACTTTTTTTTTTTTTTTTTTGAGGCATGTAATTACTCTGTCAGAGTGGAACAAAATAATTTACCCAAGTTTAAAAGGTTGTATCAACCGCATAGGCATATGGCAATATTACATGCATACTTTAAATAGCCTTAAACTGGGGTTGCAGAGATTGCGTGACACAGCAGAAATTTGTGTGTGGGGGGGGATAGAGAGTGCGAGTGAGAGTTTTAAAAAGGGTTCAAACAGGCGCTGGTCATATGATCACGAGCTTTTACCGCTAAACAGCCTCAAGGTTATGCAAGCTTGTGTTTACACTCCAAGTTAGTATCCTGACTATTAAATAAATTTAAAAAAAGCATCACAAAATAACTATTAAAGGCCACTAAAATCAAGCAGGAATGCATTTCGATTTAACAAGTTAAGAAATGAATATTTTAAACTTGCCTACCACCCCAGAACCGATGATGGAATTGACAAAATTAAAGCATGCAGATATCATGGAATATCTTGCTTCCCTTGTGGTTTTTGGTGAGGAAATTAAAGCGATTCCGGGTTCATCGCTAACCTGGAAATTGAGAAAATGAAGCAGTGATTAATAAGGCAGAAAGCGATCTTGTGTTGTGTGCTGCATTTTAGGCCTACCTGCTGAGCCATTTGGGAGCACGTGCTGGTCCGTGATGGTGTTTATGTTGCTTGCCCGAGTCACTCCAATGAGAAAATGTCACACTCATGCTGGGAAAACTTCCCTTTTAAGGGCAGTCAAGATTTTCAAAAACGTTCTCAACACCGCCCCCAGCAGGTCGTTCGTGGAGTCAAACTGTCAACTGAGGCCAAGAGCATCAGCACGTCACCTCACAGCCGCCGCATTCGAACTTTGACTTGCACGCAAGGAAATCTGGCATTAAGGGATTAATAATAAAAGTGCATTGCAATTTTTTTTTTGACAACCGCTTGTTTCAGCTCAGAAAAGTGAACTAATTGGATCAATGTGAGGACTCGAGGGACAAAGGGCAAGTGTTTCCCCGCTGAGAGAATGATTATGAGAAATGCTGAGCGGTTTCAAGCACGCACGCGCACTCATTCTGCCATGTCTCGACATCCACAGTGATGGCATTATGGCTATAAGAAGTACTGTTGTTGAAATGACGTCACGGGATTACCGATGACTCGCTCGAAGGCAGGGATCAATCAAAAAAATGATGATTTCCCCCACACCCCCTCCGCGTCAGTGCATGCATTTCAGTTGTACTTTCACATGCAGTACATTTGCGTGTAATTAAACATGTATTTTTATGATGATGTATAATTCATCCCCCACACCCCCTCCCCGTCAGTGCGTGCATTTCAGTTGTACAGGGTTTACTTTTCACATGCAATACATTTGCGTGTCATTAAACATGTATTTTTATGATGATGTATAATTCATTTAGATATTTTTATTTAGATTGTATTTAATTTTAGTTATATAATTATTTACATTTGGAGTGTTACTGTTCAAACTGTGCATAATATTACAGTGGCCGGTAAAAATAATAAATGTACTTTGGAGTTATCACACCTACTACAGT
This sequence comes from Hippocampus comes, assembly GCF_001891065.2. NCBI lineage: Eukaryota > Metazoa > Chordata > Actinopteri > Syngnathiformes > Syngnathidae > Hippocampus > Hippocampus comes. Next base: position 45,921 of record NW_017805876.1, read on the forward strand.
TCTCTGCTGCATTTTGTGTTTGCATTTATTCTTTTTTATTATTTAGTTTTTTGTTTGTATTGGCAATCAAGGTTGCAAATGTTGGCGTTCGAGATGTATTATTGAGTTATCACCACTAGGTGGCGACAAAACCCCTGATTACGTCCTGAAGAGAGACTCTCCAAATTACAAAAGCGCTGCAAAAGCGCCCGTTGTGCAACAAATGTCCAACTTTTTTAAGAAACTTTTTAGCCTGCCGCTCCTTCATTTGGTCACCTTTCAGAAAAAAAAATGAGCCGTTACTTCTACCGGTACGGGATATTTTTGATCTTTTCAAATAATATGGCTCGTAAAAATAAAATCAGAAATGTCTTGCTCGTGTGTATATTTTCTATTCCGTCCTCGATGGGCGAACGTAACTTTCACGCAGTAGTCTAGTGGAAGAGAACGCGAGGAGTGGTGCTGGTGTCTCTGCCCTCTTTTGGTACCCAGGAAGCTGAGAGGTCCACCACCACTCAGACAGGCGCACGGAGGGCGGATGAGAGGCTCTCTTCTGGCGAGCTCTCTCTCTCTTTTTTTTAATCGGCTCTTTCCTCTTGGAAATTATTGGAAGCAAGCGTGCTAACTCCCAACCAAACGGACTTATTTGTTTCTTTTACCAGTCTACCCCCACCCGCTTTTTTTTTTTGTGGCTCTCTGAAGTTTCTGGAGTGTCTGTTAGCTGGAAATCATGGGAAACTAATGGTAAGCACAACTCAATATGTTTGAGTTGATTCTATCTATCCATCTATCTATCTCTCTATCTCTCTATCTCTCTATCTATCTAACATTTTTATTTCAATTATGTGTAATGAACTTGTATTGGATGATCTTGTTTGTAGCTTTGCATATATATATATAGATAGATATAAAATCAATCAATCATCAATGTTTAAGATATTGTATATTAACTTTGATTTTTTTTTTTCTAATGTCACTGTTTGCTTATCCTGCTCGGGGGGGTTAAAAAAAAGTGACAGCTGAGTCGCTCCTTTAAAGGGATTCGTGGCCAAGCGTGAGCTATAGTCCTGTCGCCTTAATGGGCATGGCAGCAGTTCTCAGGCCACACTCCAGCTCGGAACGCTTCCTGTTTGCATGGCTGTCAACAGCCTTATTAGATTGCCCTCAATTACAGCCTGTCCTGTTTGCTTTCTTGCCAGACTGTAGACATCTGTGCGCACCGTTGCCTATGGAAGCTGGCACGTCAAACATCTACGCGGAGGCAAGTGTGTGTTGGCGGTTCCTGGTCGCCAACGCCCTAAATGAGCCACAGCTTAATTGTGTTGTCTGCAAAGAGGCAAAGCAATGGTGGGGAGCACTTAAGAGAAGTCCCATAGGAGGTTATAGATTCAATACGCTGATCACCCTGTCCGGGCTTTGACATGAAAAGTGCATTATTTTATAGTTTTATAGATAAATGTCTACCTGACTGCCACCCAAAGTGCCGAGGAGGGGGCGGGGGATATACAGACAGTTCTTTGCGCATTTATTTAACATCCATGTACTAGTATGCTCTTTCTCTTCACTAGTAAGACAATTGGGTAGTATTCGGGCACACTAATAGCACAGATCTGGCATACTCCTGTGACTTGTTACGCTGCGCTAGACTACTGAAGCAGTAGATAGTGACTGACAGAATTTTCATAATTCGTAGTACTAGTAGGATGCAGTGGTCAACTAATGCAGTTTTGGCGACGAGTTGTAAGACACGGTTGTTTTATTAGTCCATTGAATTGCCTTACTAGTGAGGACAAAGAGTGTACTACTACATCAAGCTTAACCTGTAACCTGATAACATGATCAGCTGTCCACTGTAGTAACTGCTGTCCCTCAAAGGGTTAAAATAATTTTAGACTAAAGTACAGTGTAAAAAAACACACACACACACATACAATACACATATAATTTTTGGGCTAAAATGGTAATTCAAGTAGGAAACTATTTAAAATATAAATGATTGACATGTATGGCAATTTTGATCGTAAGTACAACAAAGCCAGCACTTTTTGGTTTTTTTTTTTTTTTTTTTTTTTGCTCCAAACCATTTTTGCTGAATTGTTTTTACTCTAAACTTTAAGTTGGGGGACAGTACAAGGAACAATTACAGCAATGGGTTCTGTAAATTCTTATTTCGTTGCAGAAAATGCAGGAAGGCCAATTTTCACAACAGCAAAACTTAGTGCGGTTTGTACGAGATGGGCAATAGGGGCACAAGTAGTGGAAAAACATTACTGCGAAGACACAGTCATTCTATCAGTGCTCCCCCCCCCCCCTCCTATTTTTCTGGTTGTGCACCGATTAGTGTGTAGGGACAATTATATTTGTTTTTAAAATCGTTCCGGCCTAGTTAAGACATAACTGGAATGAATCTTCTTGGTGCTGCGGTTGCTAATAAATTGGGCGTTGAGTGTACGCAGACTCAAACTTTAAATTTGCCTTCTTATTGATTTGTTCCCGCTTGAAGAAAAAAAAAACGTCTTGTTGTTGCATATTAGTCTATTTTTAACTTTCAATTTCAAACCTCATTGAGAGCATACGTCACAAACCTCCCATGGAAGGTTCAAAAACCACACTAACATCAATTTTGTGTGTGTGTGTGTGTGTGTGTGAACGTAGATGTGTGTTCCTTGTCAACAACAATTTGCCAGTGTTGACCGAGGCAGTAGTGATAGTCATCAATAACTGACATGGTTCTGACTTGTACTCGCTGCAGAGTCTCCAAAATACTTCTGATCATCCATTTTATGGGTCAGATGAGCGATTTGTTTTAAATATTCAACACTCGCACTGCATGTTTTATATTCTATCAGGCTGGGGGAGTTCAAGAGAGTGCTCGCCAAAAGCGCTACTTATGTCGACAATGGTCTTTTTGGGACTTATTTTTCCCTCAACCAAGTTCATCAAAACTACTCAAAACAGTGGCAGGTGCAGGACTGTACGTTGCGCCCCGGGGAAAATTGAAGGTACAGCGATGCTGACACAAGTCGGTGATGCCGACAGGTTGCCGATAAAGTCAAGTGCCTCTATTTGAAGCTTCAAAGTGTCAGCGCGTATCTCAAGTGGAGTGAAATGAGTTGCTAGTGGACGAATGATGCACGCGGCGACCTCACCGGGTCAACGTTTTGTCAAGGTTAAGCCCGCTTTTGCTCTTTTGAAATGTGATCAGACAGGTTCAGTTGATGCTTTTGTCACTCTGTCCAGTCACTTGCAGGAGTATTTTCACATGTGAGGTATTTTCGTAGTACTATGGAAGCAAAGATGGTGTGGACATGAAGACGGTGTGTTCACGCCGGCCCCCCGACTCTGTAAAAAGACTTCCAATCGAACAACAAACTGTGTTTATGTGATCAACTATTTTTCCAAAGCTCTTAGAGCCATCACTGATGCACTAAAAATATAAAAAGGTTAAAAAAAAGCAATGAACTGACTAGGGAGTGTAAAATGCAAAAAAAAATTAATCCGCATGCCGATTTACCTTTGGGGATGACCAGTTGCTTCTACACAGGTACCAATTTTTAACACACCAGGCATGCTCAAATGTATCTAACTTACCGGTAACTATTTTTACTTATTATCATCCAAACAAAAATCCAGACATTCAATCTTAATGCAACGTAATGCCGCACGGCTCCCGCGACATTTCTCAACCAGTTCATTTGTCAAAGAGGGTCTTGTGTTTTTTTCAGCACTCTAAATTGATTTAAAATGGGCAAAAGTAACAGATGCTGTTCAGACAAGTAGCAATTTGGGGAAACACATGAAATTTATCATATTTGGAGATAAGCAGGAGCGTTAACCAGAAATTTCTCAGTCGCAAGCATCGCACTGGTCATAAACACGTGCGCACTAAAACGTGAATGCTTGTTACCCCCCCTTGGTAACTGAGAAGTCATTGTTTATCATACCACCCACAGCCGAGGTTTCATGAAATAACATACAGAACACCAAATGCATAAAATACAATGTACAAGACAACAAATCAAAAAGGCACTTCAGTTAAATACTGCGTTAAGCTCGTCTAGACAGTGTTGATCAAATGGACAAAAAGACTTTCTTAAATGAATCTTTAAAAGTTAATAACCGGATATCCAGTTGTTATCCACTTTGAGAAACACAGCAATAGATATTGAGAGTTTTCAACTCGAGCTCTGCTGCTGCTGCTGCTGCGATTATGTCACACATGTGCAGCCCAGTGCTGTGGGCGCTTTGATTGACCAGCTTTGTTTGGGATTGATTTCTTGCTTCGCAATGCAAAGTGTGGAAGTATACTATTACACTATTAAACCGAAGGCAAAAGCTCTCAGTGGCAGAGCGCTGCAGTCTGAAGTGCATTCATATTTAATAGAGCAGTGGGCTCCCTCACACATCACAGCAGTCAAGCCTATTAGGAGGATGAATCTTTTCATGCTGCGAAGGGAGGGAAGTCTCACCTGCGATCCATCATAGTCATGTCAAATCTTAATTTTATCCACTGAGAGGGCGTGGGGGGAGCGCGGGGTATAATTAGGTCTAAATTTACCTCCCCTGGTAGAAATTTGGATGTGGCCTCTCTGGATCCTGTGGCTCTTTAAGACGATGATGAAATCAACTCCTTCGTGCCTCTGGTTTGATCAGTAGTTTTTAGTTTTAAGGGGTGCTTGATGATGATGATTATTTCGATAACCACATTCATCATGAAATTCAGCTCGCCTTTCGTCCAAAGTCGAGGTCGAGATCAGAAGGGTTAGCTGGGCTTCAAACAGCAAAGCTAGTAGACCGACACTTGTTTCTGCATAACACTGATCAGCTAATATCAGCTTTGTTCTAAATTTTTCCATCTCCTTTGATATGCTGAAAGGAGGGGTATAAACTACAACATTTCTCACCAACTAACTTTGTGCGAAAAACAAAGATTTTGGCTAACATTAGCCCCAAGGCCAGTTAGCAGTTAGCATGGTGGAAGTCAGCTGTTCTTCGGTTAATGAAGAAATACAGGACATTTCTGATATGTATCGATGATGAATATTATATCACGGCAATAACTGACTGATGTTGTACATAAGCTATATCGTTTATAAATCCATGTACTCAACCAAAATTGAGAATTACCATCAAAGAAGTGTTCAGAGCAAACGGGGATGTATCGACATATCCAGCCAGAGTGAGAGCAGCTCTGCTGATTCATGGAAGCCCCAATCTCTGTCTTTTCTGACACGACAGTTCTGTCTTCTCTCTCTGATTCCAAATTAGTGCCGGTAAACGGTGTAACGACACTTTGTACTTCCCACCAGTTCTTTCGCAGTCAAATACCGCACAGTAATTCGCCAGCGATAATGTTAACCTATCAAATTTATCTTTTCAAACACGCAGTAAGCACCACAACAAAACAATATGGTGGCCTGAGGAACTAACAATAGATAATGGAGAAATGGATGGATGGACTGACAGACTGACAAATTGATCGACAATGGCCAGGAGCAAATCCCAACTACCCTTTCGTTTGAGCTGTTACTGTTCGGAAACAATTCTTGTTTTCTCACAGACAAAATACTCGCCTAAAAGCAGGATGAGCCACTGAGAAGTACAGTGTGCTAACTCCATATATGCCATTTTGCAGAACAGTGATTTATGGCTGCAGTTAAATCTGCAGGATTTATATTTTGGTGATTTATATGACAATGTCTGGAATTGGGCATGATTTGCCATGGTCTACCGAGGAGAGAGACGTGTGATGCAGAAGCATGAGAGTAGTGTCGGGTGTGACCACTTTAGCTGATTGCTCTCAGTTTTTACTCATGCGGTAGGGTGTTGGCCTGCAGTGTTGGTTTGTATCACAAAAAGAGAAGGACTTTGGCCAGCAGGTTGTTCTCAAGTTAACATAGACTGGCAGCTTGCGATGGCTTTTTCGTTACGGACATTTTGCCTTTTCGTTGTGAAGCAGATGATGACCTAAAAATACTGCCTGATGACAATACTGCTTGGTCAACTCATGGAGGCAGCGAAATGGCTAGACAATGATTATTTCTTAGGGATATTTGTTACGGCAGATATCGCGGTTTTCCTCAGATTTTAGTTCATTCGAAGCCTCTTACAAATCTATCAATATTTCAAAGAGATGATACATAACATTCGCCTACATTAACATGCTGTAGCATCGGCACACAAGCTAAAGCGCTACTTACTTTCCGAGTCTTCTGTCAATCTCTGAACCTCATTTTTTGTTTCCATCTATGTGGTCATCTTATTTATTTATTCAAGTTTCTGGTGGCTGGAATATATCCAATCTGGTCGTCACATTCCCGGCATGATGAGAGGCGCTAGCTAGCAATTAGCTTGTGAAGCTAACAGGCTGGGCACTAGTTATAACAAGAAAATGACTCACAATTGCGTTGGAAAACCACTGATGCAAACGAAGGCCCTCTTTGTTTGTACAGGATATGAAAGTTCGGAAGCCAAAACCATAATCTGAAGGGACCCATTGTGAGAGTGGAAGTCAGAGAAAGGCATAAGAAAACCACCGATGCAAATGAAGGCCCTCTTGTTTGGACAGGATGCGAAAGTTCAGAAGCCAAAACCATAATCTGAAGAGACCCATTGTGAGAGTGGAAGTCAGAGAAAGGCATAGACGTAGATGTCCTTGGAAGTTTTCATGGATCAAACACCTGTTGTGAATTGTGTTTGCCTCTAGAGTTTGTTTGCATTTTAGGTTCATTTTGAAATTTCAATCTCCCAAACGTTTTGTAAATAATGTCTATGTACTACTGGGCAAGAGATTGGGCTAAGTAGCAACTCAGTTTAGGGTGTCTCAAAAGAATTGAAGGAGATAAAAATCGGTTACAACACTGGAGGCGACGTCATCCAACAATTCTAAGCAACACATTACCTCAAATATAATTCACAAAATGTAGTTCTTTTGCTCGAAAGAAATAACTCTTCTCTGTCCAGGCCTTTTTCATGCGGGAGGCTAGCTGTGCGCCCTGAAGGTGCAGGATGAAAAGATGGCGCAGCTGCTTGTACCGCCAGGACCAGACAGCTTCCGCCGCTTTAGTCGCGATTCCCTCGCGGCCATTGAGCAGCGGATCGCCGAAGAGAACGCCAAAAAGCCAAAGGGAGAGAAGCGAAAGCGCAGCGACGAGGATGAACCCAAGCCGAGTCGTGACTTGGAGGCGGGGAAGTCCGTCCCCCTGGTGTACGGGGAGGTCCCGAAAGGAATGGTCTCCACACCGGTGGAAGACCTGGATCCCTTCTACAGTAATCAGAAAGTAGGTTTGTTCAAGCAAGAGGCTTAACTGATCATATGACCCAATGGAATTCCCTTTGGGAAGTCGTAGTCTGTACCGATGTGTTGACAAGAAGACAGTAAAAATGAGACAGGAATCAGCAGTCTCCAAAATATGATTAGCGATTTGTTGAGTCTGTTCTGTGAACCTCCGAGCAGAATGCTCATAAATTTGCTTTAACGTGCTGACATGACTGGTCGACTCTCTTTTGTTTCCCAGACGTTCATAGTTATAAACAAAGGAAATTTGATCTTCCGGTTCAACGCGGCTCCAGCCTTGTACATCCTGAGCCCCTTCAACCCCCTTAGAAGAATATCCATATGGATTTTGGTCCACTCATATCCTTTTTGTCATGTTTGGTTGCCTCTATCGTCCACGATGCTACATGGGTAGATTCTCTGTGCTCTTGGTTCTCTTTACGATTGTGCAAGTGTAGCTAATGTTGTGCGGAGTGTGGCTAGACTCTACGACATGCTCTTCCTTGACACCTGCGCGCACGTTGTTCAGCTTGGTGATCATGTGCACTATCATCACCAACTGTGTATTTATGACACTGAGTCGGCCACCTGACTGGGCAAAGAATGTCGAGTATGTCGTTTCTTTGGTCGCACACTCAATCCATTACTTTTTGCTCTCAGGTGTTGATACTCTTGGGCTTCAATGTTCATTCTTTCCAACAGATACACATTTACCGCAATCTATACGTTTGAATCCCTCGTTAAAATTTTAGCCCGAGGGTTCTGCATAGGAAAGTTCACCTTTCTTCGAGATCCATGGAACTGGCTGGACTTCTCTGTCATTGTCATGGCGTAAGTATTTTCACACTTGAATGTAGGTCGGGATAGTATGCCTATGTGTGCATGTTTTCTCTGGAGCGATACATCAATGGGAACAACCTCACTTGCCATAACGTTAAAGTCCAAAATGTCACATCCACAGGAGTAGGACCATCTCAAATCTCTAGAATAGGGCCACGTGATGCACTCGTGCCCTGGCATGAATGTAGAACTTTCGTTAGCGTCAGTGGTTATCCGGCTTGCTATACCTATACCCTGAAAATGCATCTTCCTTCGACAGACATGGCCATTTACATGTGCCTCGTTGTTGATCATGAGTGCATGCACAAGATTTTCAAAAAGGCTTAACTACAACGAGGGGATGTCTGACTTGCCAGTGTGGATTCGGGCATCTACCTGGCATGGCTGCTTTAGAGCGCCTCATTGTCAGCTGTGAGTGTGCGCACGTCACACAGAGAAAGGCAGAGAATTACAAAAACATTTTTTACATATTTTACAGAGCCTTTTATATTGATTGCATGTTGTTCTGTTCATTGTTCTCAGTTTCTAACCGACAGTTTCCCTGCAGGTATGTCACCGAGTTTGTTAGCCTTGGCAGTTTCTCAGCTCTTCGCACATTCAGAGTGCTGAGAGCTTTAAAAGCTATTTCTGTGATTCCAGGTAAGCCGTCAAGGCAATACACACTTATCTGCATGACTAAAAGAACATTACATGCCAACATGTGAGTGAACTGTTCACCCTCATGGCTTTACCTGAAATATTCATTTTGCTGCTTGCGCGTTTCTGATTAAAACAGCTATGCCGCTCTGACACATGCAGAGTAATGCAGCCTGTTGCTACTCGCCAGAAATCAAAGAGCGGTCAGTCTCTTGCCAAAATGCGCGGGTGCTGTTGGTGAATGGGGCAATCGTCCGTTGCCAACAGCATCTCGCTAATATTGTCGATTTCCTTTCTTTATGACTATTTCCTTGACAATCGCACCATGTTTTTGTGGTCTACTAAAACAGAATACAGTCCAGTATAAAGCATATATAGCCTTGAAAACTGATCCGCAGACAGTTTTCTTTTTTTTCACTGCTGACTTCATTCATTACTGCCTTTTGAATACATGACCTGGCCTAACAACGTCATTGCATTTGGTAGGCTTGAAGACCATCGTCGGTGCACTGTTCCAGTCGGTCAAGAAGCTTTCTGATGTGATGATCCTCACTGTCTTCTGCTTGAGCGTCTTTGCCCTCATAGGGTTACAACTGTTCATGGGCCATTTAAAGCAAAAGTGTGTGTTCATGCCAGTACACAATGATTCCACCATTAATGGCACATTTTCCAATGGCACCTACATGAACGGAACAGACAACAGTACCCAGGCTTTCAACTGGACTGAGTACTCACTTGATGATCGTGAGTATTTGAAGCTGCCCTTTCACCTTTCACCCATTCTACCAGAGTTAAAAAAAAAACGCCTAAGAACTCTACTATCTGGTGTGGATAGCTTCTTTAAGATGTTGGGATTCCTCCTCACGGTAGTGGCCTTCTCTGCAGGCCGAAACATGATCAGAAGTATTGACCTACATTTACGAGCTAAAAATCAGCTCCATAAAATTGTAGTAATTAATTCCTAAGAGACTTTTCTCATCATCTCAAAGCATTTCTCTTCTTTCAAATTCACCTCACAGGGCCGTCCGACTCGCAATGTCAGCATTTTTCTGTCCTCTGATTGATTGAGAGCAAAACTGGTAAAGCCAATTTTAATTTGCATCACATCTGTAGCTATCTGCACACATTGATTCATTAGAATTAAAAAAAAAATATGCCACAATAGTTGATGGAAGAGGAGAAATTGACTTGGTCTTGAACAGAATAAAAAATTTGATTTCAGGGCAAACCTTTCCAGAAAAGCTAGGCATTTGAGGTAGAGGTCGGCTAACCCAAAAGCTAGCTAGCTTTTTTTTTCTTCTTTTTTTTGGACTGATTTTGTCCCCTTCATGAAAAACCATTGCGTAAACAATGACCGTACGTGACATCAATGTCATTTATTTATCAAAAGTGCACCTCAACCACTTGAACTGCAATTCTTGTCCCCTCCCACCCCAGAAAACTACTATTATCTCCCAGGCAAACGGGATCCATTGCTTTGTGGAAACGGCAGTGAGGCTGGGTAAGTTGATCCCAAAGGCAAACAAACATTAAAGGTGACATAAGATTAAATATAATATTAATATTAAACTGGGAATCTCAAGGCACCACTGAATATGTCTTGTAAGCTGCCTATGAGAAATCGTGTCTTGAAGTAAGCTGTTCGGATTTTCACAGTATCTTGTCATTGAAAAAAAGAAAAAAAAAACGGTTTCAAATTGCATAAAATGGAATGTCTCCTCTGTCAAAGTACAGCATCACAAATTTGCTGGATTTAGCTGCAGGATACAACGTGTGACACTTTTTTCTTGTCTTTTTGATGCAGGCAGTGTCCAGAAGGGTTTTCGTGCATCAAAGTGGGAAAGAACCCCGACTATGGTTACACCAGTTTTGACTCGTTTGGGTGGGCCTTCCTTTCCCTCTTTAGGCTCATGACTCAGGATTTTTGGGAAAACCTCTACCAGCAGGTAAACCGTAATGTCTGACCAAAACGTTTGATTTTATGTAATTGTACACACAATGCATCTTTATTTATATAGCGCTTTCACAACAGCCGCAGCTGTAACGAAACGCTTCACGGAATCAATTTTATAGATGACTGCGAGCCAAGAGGAGAAATTGACTTGGTTTTGAACAGAATAAAAAATTGGATTTCTGGGCAAACCTTTCCAGAAAAGCTAGCCATGAAAAACCATTGCGTAAACAATGACCGTACGTGCACGATGGCGCCCATCGTGCATGCTCGACTGCTTAACTTTGTTAACGTCGCTTAGCAAGTCTACTCTGTCATGGTCAATTAACAATTGATATAGATACTAGGGCCCGACCGATGCAGATTTTTTTCAATATTTATCAGAATAAAATCCCGATGACATCAATGTCATTTATTTATCAAAAGTGCACCTCAACCACTTGAACTGCAATTCTTGTCCCCTCCCACCCCAGAAAACTACTATTATCTCCCAGGCAAACGGGATCCATTGCTTTGTGGAAACGGCAGTGAGGCTGGGTAAGTTGATCCCAAAGGCAAACAAACATTAAAGGTGACATAAGATTAAATATAATATTAATATTAATATTAAACTGGGAATCTCAAACGGCCACTGAATATGTCTTGTAAGCTGCCTATGAGAAATCGTGTCTTGAAGTAAGCTGTTCGGATTTTCACAGTATCTTGTCATTGAAAAAAAGAAAAAAAAAACGGTTTCAAATTGCATAAAATGGAATGTCTCCTCTGTCAAAGCACAGCATCACAAATTTGCTGGATTTAGCTGTAGGATACAACGTGTGACACTTTTTTCTTGTCTTTTTGATGCAGGCAGTGTCCAGAAGGGTTTTCGTGCATCAAAGTGGGAAAGAACCCCGACTATGGTTACACCAGTTTTGACTCGTTTGGGTGGGCCTTCCTTTCCCTCTTTAGGCTCATGACTCAGGATTTTTGGGAAAACCTCTACCAGCAGGTAAACCGTAATGTCTGACCAAAACGTTTGATTTTATGTAATTGTACACACAATGCATCTTTATTTATATAGCGCTTTCACAACAGCCGCAGCTGTAACGAAACGCTTCACGGAATCAATTTTATAGATGACTGCGAGCCAAGAAAGTGATGTGGCTGCACAAAGAGCACCGAGTTGAATTTTTATCAGTAAAATACACTCATTGTATCAAAATACGTTTAGCCTTTTTTTTCAAGGCAGCTCTGATCTAATCCGAGCCAACACTTAACCTTTTTGGTGAAGGATTTCAGATCTAAAATAATTCAATTTCAGTTGGCAAGGAATTCCGAAGCCTCTTACGGAAGAGCTTGATTGCTCAAATGAGGAACGTATTGCTTCACTCAATGTTCAAGGGTCATTCATAGCTTAATGGATGAGCGGCATTTGTCCTGGCTGTTTGTCTAAATACAAAACCAGCACAGGCTTGGCCTCTGTCAAAGCCTTCTCACATTACAATATTTGGAAAAATACGTTTTGAAGAGCTTGTTCAAACAAAAGCATGATGCGCAGGTGTGTCTTCACCAGAATGAATAAAAGACGAGTCGAGGCGTGACTCAGACAAACACGGTCCTGCACGATGGCGCCCATCGTGCATGCTCGACTGCTTAACTTTGTTAACGTCGCTTAGCAAGTCTACTCTGTCATGGTCAATTAACAATTGATATAGATACTAGGGCCCGACCGATGCAGATTTTTTTCAATATTTATCAGAATAAAATCCCGATAACGGATTAATCGGCTGATTAATTGAAAAAATATATTCCGGCAATGGAATAAAAAAATCATTTTATTTATTTAGTCCAATAACGCTAACAACAACAAAGATATGCATTATGGGTAGAGATGTCCCGATCCGATCAGGTGATCGGAAATCAGGGCCGACCATGTGATTTTCAAATGATCATATCTGCTGAAAAAGATCCGATTTTGGAATTTTGGAAAAATGTCATTGTCTTTGTCCAGCCTGTCGGCAAGCTCATATAGTTTGCTATTTGCACATACATTGTTGCTTTCTTTTTTGCCTGCTTTGAGCCATTAAAAAAAAAAAAAAAAAAGTGTGGGAGCTTGACCGATACGCTTGACATCTACTTAACACAATGAAGTTCAAAGAAAAACCTCAACATTTGGGAGGACGATAGGGAGTTGTCTCAAAGGCACCTTTGTTGTACTGACACAACAACCGTATTTCTAAACATTTATTTTGACCGCAAATATCTGCTGTATATTGCCACTCAGTGATTCCAGCAGGTTAATCGATAGAAAATGCCTGGCAACTGCCTCATCATTTATAGGAATTGCAAATGTAACTGTCATCTCTTTGTTCCCGATAGACATTACGGGCCTCTGGAAAGCCCTACATGGTATTCTTTGTGCTGGTCATATTCCTTGGCTCCTTCTACCTAATTAACCTGATCTTGGCTGTGGTTGCGATGGCGTACGAGGAGCAGAGCCAGGCCACCATTAAGGAGGCTCAGGAGAAGGAGGAGGAGTTTCAGGCCATGCTGGAGCAACTCAAGCGACAGCAAGAAGACGCTCAGGTGGCTCAGCCTATTTTTTTGTTACTACGACCAGGGTTGGGAGTAAGGCAGTTACAAAAATGCAGTGGTGTCTCGCCGAACGAAAAATCCCAATTTATGACTTTTTCAAGTTAGGAAACGTCGATTTTGTCCATTATGTTTTTTGCTTTTGTGTTGCCAGTCAAAATTTGACTTCGCAGCACACTTCAGATACACACTTAAGTGAAGTGGGGGGAAAAGTGGGGGGAAAAAAAAAATCGCAGATGCACTTTCGGCCGCTGACTGAAGGAGACACATAGTCGAGCACACAAATATGAAATGAATAAACTGGCAAGGAGGCTGGAGCAAATGCTGACACAGACTAACTGCAGCTGCTGACGTCACTCCAAACCGTGCCTGCTTAAAGATACTCAACATTCCACTTTATAGTTCCACTTTAAACTTTGCTATTGTTGAAAATGTTAAAAAAAAAAGTTGTTTTTTTCCGTTCAGCTTATTTTAATAGGGAAACTAGAAAAAAGTGGCATGTAAGGGGGGGGGGGGCGGCCCAGCTCCAATCTCCCAGCACCATAACAATTTCAGTGGGCAAAAAAATTCGATGGCGCCCAACATGCATGCTCGACTGCTTAACTTTGTTAACATCGCTTAGCAAGTCTACTCTGTCATGGTCAAATAACAATTGATATAGATACTAGGGCCCGACCGATGTCGATTTTTTTCAATATTTATCAGAATAAAATCCCGATAACGGATTAATCGGCTGATTAATTGAAAAAATATATTCCGGCAATGGAATAAAAAAATCATTTTATTTATTTAGTCCAATAACGCTAACAACAACAAAGATATGCATTATGGGTAGAGATGTCCCGATCCGATCAGGTGATCGGAAATCAGGGCCATGTGATTTTCAAATGATCATATCTGCTGAAAAAGATCCAAAATCAATTTTGGAAAAATGTCTTGCCTTTGTCCACCCTGTCGGCAAGCTCACATAGTTTGCTATTTGCACATACATTGTTGCTTTCTTTTTTGCCTGCTTTGAGCCAATGTATGAAAAAAAAAAATGTGTGGGAGCTTGACCGACACGCTTGACATCTACTTAACACAATGAAGTTCAAAGAAAAACCTCAACATTTGGGAGGACGATAGGGAGTTGTCTCAAAGGCACCTTTGTTGTACTGACACAACAACCGTATTTCTAAACATTTATTTTGACCGCAAATATCTGCTGTATATTGCCACTCAGTGATTCCAGCAGGTTAATCGATAGAAAATGCCTGGCAACTGCCTCATCATTTATAGGAATTGCAAATGTAACTGTCATCTCTTTGTTCCCGATAGACATTACGGGCCTCTGGAAAGCCCTACATGGTATTCTTTGTGCTGGTCATATTCCTTGGCTCCTTCTACCTAATTAACCTGATCTTGGCTGTGGTTGCGATGGCGTACGAGGAGCAGAGCCAGGCCACCATTAAGGAGGCTCAGGAGAAGGAGGAGGAGTTTCAGGCCATGCTGGAGCAACTCAAGCGACAGCAAGAAGACGCTCAGGTGGCTCAGCCTATTTTTTTGTTACTACGACCAGGGTTGGGAGTAAGGCAGTTACAAAAATGCAGTGGTGTCTCGCCGAACGAAAAATCCCAATTTATGACTTTTTCAAGTTAGGAAACGTCGATTTTGTCCATTATGTTTTTTGCTTTTGTGTTGCCAGTCAAAATTTGACTTCGCAGCACACTTCAGATATGTATGAAAAAAAAAAATGTGTGGGAGCTTGACCGACACGCTTGACATCTACTTAACACAATGAAGTTCAAAGAAAAACCTCAACATTTGGGAGGACGATAGGGAGTTGTCTCAAAGGCACCTTTGTTGTACTGACACAACAACCGTATTTCTAAACATTTATTTTGACCGCAAATATCTGCTGTATATTGCCACTCAGTGATTCCAGCAGGTTAATCGATAGAAAATGCCTGGCAACTGCCTCATCATTTATAGGAATTGCAAATGTAACTGTCATCTCTTTGTTCCCGATAGACATTACGGGCCTCTGGAAAGCCCTACATGGTATTCTTTGTGCTGGTCATATTCCTTGGCTCCTTCTACCTAATTAACCTGATCTTGGCTGTGGTTGCGATGGCGTACGAGGAGCAGAGCCAGGCTACCATTAAGGAGGCTCAGGAGAAGGAGGAGGAGTTTCAGGCCATGCTGGAGCAACTCAAGCGACAGCAAGAAGACGCTCAGGTGGCTCAGCCTATTTTTTTGTTACTACGACCAGGGTTGGGAGTAAGGCAGTTACAAAAATGCAGTGGTGTCTCGCCGAACGAAAAATCCCAATTTATGACTTTTTCAAGTTAGGAAACGTCGATTTTGTCCATTATGTTTTTTGCTTTTGTGTTGCCAGTCAAAATTTGACTTCGCAGCACACTTCAGATACACACTTAAGTGAAGTGGGGGGAAAAGTGGGGGGAAAAAAAAAATCGCAGATGCACTTTCGGCCGCTGACTGAAGGAGACACATAGTCGAGCACACAAATATGAAATGAATAAACTGGCAAGGAGGCTGGAGCAAATGCTGACACAGACTAACTGCAGCTGCTGACGTCACTCCAAACCGTGCCTGCTTAAAGATACTCAACATTCCACTTTATAGTTCCACTTTAAACTTTGCTATTGTTGAAAATGTTAAAAAAAAAAGTTGTTTTTTTCCGTTCAGCTTATTTTAATAGGGAAACTAGAAAAAAGTGGCATGTAAGGGGGGGGGGGGCGGCCCAGCTCCAATCTCCCAGCACCATAACAATTTCAGTGGGCAAAAAAAAAAAAAAAAAAAAGCAGAGCCAGGCTACCATTAAGGAGGCTCAGGAGAAGGAGGAGGAGTTTCAGGCCATGCTGGAGCAACTCAAGCGACAGCAAGAAGACGCTCAGGTGGCTCAGCCTATTTTTTTGTTACTACGACCGGGGTTGGGAGTAAGGCAGTTACAAAAACGCGGCAGTGTCTTGCCGTACGAAAAATCCCAATTTACGACTTTTTCAAGTTAGGAACCGTCGCTTTTGTCCATTATTTTTTTTTTTTTGCTTTTGTGTTGCCAGTCAAAATTTGACTTCGCAGCACACTTCAGATACAGTTGGTCTTGGGTGGTGACAAGTATGTAAATAGTTGCGGCATGTTGCTGCAAACCAAATTAGAATTTAAGAGCAAATGATTGAGTCATTTTCAGAGTAAAACGTTAATATCTTGTCTTTTTACTGCTGAAAATGGCAAAATAAGTTTAGTATCCTTTTAAGAAGGGGATGACAATGGAAGCCTCCCTTGTTTTGTGTCGTTACAAAACATTGCTATTGTTGAAAATGTTAAAAAAAAAAAAAAAGTTGCGTTCAGCTCATTTTAATAGGGAAACTAGAAAAAAGTGGCGTGTAAGGGTCGGGGGACAGTGGGGCGGCCCAGCTCCAATCTCCCAGCACCGTAACAATTTCAGTGGGCAAAAAAAAAAAAAAAAAAAAATCTTTTGCCATGCAAAAAACAAGGTGTCTGTCAACCAAAACAGCTGTACGACCACCTCTCGCACATCATCGACCATCATGTACGAAAGGACATCAAAACCATAGTAAGGGGAATCCATCTCGGACATAATGGCTAGCAGACGAATGGAAAAATCTTTCTTCAGCACTCTCCAATTCGATAAAAAATTCCATGTGGCATCCATATTACGACGATAAGGTACCTGACCGCCCCTAAAATTTTCTCAACGGATTTAGACGATTCACAAAAATGATCAATTTAAGAAATAAAACGGCGGATTTCCGCGGATCCGCGGAAAATTGCCATGTATGATATTAAATAAGGGGCCATCCAGCCTCACAGACGTCAACAAAAAAGTTTCACGGGGAAAACAATCTTGCCCCCCGGTATTCACTGTGCTTTGCACGCCACTGTAAATACGTGCCGTATATATTTTTTGACAACATAAGTGAAGAGTAAAGTAAAAAAGTTCGACAGCATTTGGCCTGTTGAGACCATTACCATTTGTAGTGTGTTGTTTTGGTGCCGTCTTGTTAAAGGCCATCAGTCTATTCATGTGAAATGTCATAACATCCAATCCAATAAGAGGGATGCGTGATTGCGTTACTCGAGATTAAATTGCTTTTCCAAACCGATGTTTCCAAATCTGACATTTTCCTCCGCTCCTCCCCCAGGCCACTGCAGTGGCGTCTGCAGAGCACGGTGAGGTCAGCGACCACCCCGGTGGCACGGAGAGCTCCTCAGAAACGTCCAAGCTGAGCTCCAAAAGTGCCAAAGAGCGATGCAACAGGCGAAGGAAAAGAAAGGATGAGGGCAAGGTCCCACAGTCCGAGTCTCAGGAGAGTATTAAGAAGGCCCGATGTCGCTTCTCGGTGGAGCCCAATGTGCTCAACTATGACATGAAGTGCTCGTCGGCCCACCAGGTTCAGTACCATTTGGTGCTTGATGTGTCCGTGGTGTCCTCCGTTTTGTCTTGCAATGTCGTGTCACTCTAAGGGCCTGATCTACTCAAGGTTTGCGCACGCAAAAATGGGAGCAAACTTGATGTCGCACGCACATGTGGAAGCCGATTTACAAAGCGGCCGTACCCAGGATTGCTAACGTGCAAAATGACCACACATGAATTTTGCCTGTTTCTATCTGGAGGCTCAAAATGTCATGAGGAGTCGACAGAAATAGATTCTTTTTGCATGTGAATACAGACTTGTCAAATCTGCCACGAGTCGAACGTCATCTTTTCCATTCATTGAAAATAGTTTTGAAATGCCAGAAACAAAAACTACTAAGACAGATCCAGGGGGATATAAAAAGCCTTCGCGCGCCCTGTTGAAATTGTTCTGCCTCTTCTACTGACATTTCCAATTCCTCGATTTCAAACAGAATTTTGTGCTTGTTGCGCTCTCCCAAATGTTGCACGGTGAAAAATAGAACAGCTGCTTCGAGCGCAGAACCCATTTTTGAATATGACGGTCACCACCACGATTGCCAACAACGACCACCAGCAGCAGGTGCAATCTGTTAACCCGAACATGCAATTTAGCGCCCACTTTTTGGTACACCTTCGTAAATCAGGCCCGAAATGTTTCGATTTTAGACGGCTGCTATTAAGGAGTAGTTTTACTTGAGTTGCTTACCATGCTTACGGCTCACACACATTGTTACATACTGTCCATTCGTCCATCTCATATACAGTGGAACCCTATGAAGTCGAATACAATTTCAAAGTATACCAACATTTTCTGGGTGGGAAAATATGTCCCTAAAGTTGAATGAAATGATGAGTTTGACAGCTCAAACTGCACCCCGGTTCAGCACGTGGCATTTAATATTGCTATGACAGTTACTAAAGGGTTTCGACGTCATCAGGCGGATTTTGGATTGGATGATTTCCAGCATATCATCTGGGAAAATTTGTGACAGATTCCAAAAAAATAGCAGGTCGACCTCAGCGGTTCCACTGTACGCAGCAAATTAACGAAGACGTGTGACTTATGAGGAGTAAATAAAATTGCAACTATCCTCTTTCCCAGAGTTTCGCTTTTCATGAGCTGCATTGCATTCAGCAGCAATGATATTAGGTCCACTTGCACAATCTATTGAGATCCCCTACACAGGTTTTCTAAAAAATTCCGCATTAGTAACCTGTTAATGACACCGAATGTCATCATCTACGAATAGCTTTATTATGGCGCGACTGGATTGTGTAGGTGTACTTAATGTTACTTTTATGCAGCGATTCCATTCTTTGAAAGCACTGCTGTGCATATTTTACTGATTTGTTATGCATTGCATGTCCAGGCTGACATTGTGCCTTCTTCATTCCGTAATATTTTCTTTTCATTCGAATCAAGCCTGAAAAGTAAGCTTCTTTATGAGCTTGTGGCGCATCATCACCATCACAAACAGAATCTTATTCTTCTCAACTCTTGTCATTGCTGATGATGTCACCAGGACGCTTTTTTTTCTGCTTTCCTTGAAATGCTTTTCACCAGTATGGCCATCATCATTACCAGTTCCTTCCTTCCTTCCTCAATGATCGTCATCGTGGTTTGCAGTCATTGCAACTATGGCTTTTAATTTGCTTTGTTTTCAACGCTGATTGCGCATTGGTCATCTTTATCACGCCATTCTTCATCTGCCCCTCGAATGTCATAAAGTTGTTTCTTCTTCACACTCCCCGTGTATTCGTCCTTGCTACTGAAGAATATCTTTCTCTCTTAGTCCTTTCTGAGTATTCACGGACCCCCATTCTCATCCAGACGGAACAGCAGGACCAGCGTTTTCAGTTTCCAAAGCCAATCACGAGATGCCGGCTCAGAAAATGAGTTTGCAGATGATGAGAACAGCATTTTTGAGGACAACCGGAGTCGAAGAACCTCTTTGTTTTTTACCCGGGGGCGTGACCGCCAAGGCAGCAGTATCAGCCAGTCCAGCTTCTTTCCACATCCGCTGCTTTCACCCTGCAGGATGAAACAGAGCACTGTAGACTGCAACGGAGTAGTGTCCATAATGGGTGTCGATTCAATCCCGTTATCACCTATGGGGCGCTTTCGTCCTAAACTGACACTAGATAGGACCTCCAATAGAGACAAAGTAAGAAAGGGTCATCCCGTCTCGTTTCACCTCTGCCATATCATCCGTAGTAATTCTCTGCTTGTTGTCCTGACTGTGTTGTAAAGCATGCGCATCTAAACCAATTCAAAATTATATTTAAAAAAAAGATTGTCAGTGGCAGAGGGTAAGTGAAGCTGAAAAGATGAGCGTCTTGGCATAGGCGGTGAAGATTTTTCTTGAGAAAGCAAAAATTCTTGGACCGTTCTGAAATGCCAGAGGAAATGTGTTATTTTAAAACAATCAAAAGGTACCTTAAGAGTATCAGATTGGACGCCTTGCCAAAACGGTCCGGTTCAGTTCGGTTTCCGTTCATTTGATTGCAATTCCATTTCAAAGGGTTCCATAAGATCAAACTTTTCAGTATCCATTCGTTTGACGTCCCAGGTACCCTTGATCAGGGCAAACTGAACTGAATTGTATGGATCATACGGTGATGGAAAAAGTTATAACAGCCTTTGGACTTGATAGATGCGATATTACACTGTTTGGTCTTTTGTCATGATAACTCTCGAGTCGCGCCACTCTTACAAACATGATTTTCTCCCTCAAGGCTGACACTACCGACACTGATGGGGGAACAAACCAGGAATGGACCGACTTTCCTGAGGACCCACGAGCCAGGGACAGAACTGTTAGCGTAGCCAGTGTCATAACCAGCACAATGGAAGGTAGGTTGTGGAAGCCACGATATTCGTGTCCGGTTTTCATTTCTCAGATGTTGACAAAAGCAATCCAATCCTTTTTTTAAATTTTTTTATTTTTAATGCAACAGAGCTCGAAGAATCGAGACAGAAGTGTCATCCCTGCTGGTACAGTTTCGCAAACACTTTCCTCATCTGGGAGTGTTGTCCAATCTGGCTGAAGATCAAGAAGGTGGTCAAACTCATTGTGATGGATCCATTTACGGATTTAACCATCACCATCTGCATTGTACTCAACACCTTATTCATGGCCATGGAGCATTACCCAATGACTAAGGATTTCTCCAGGACGCTGAGTGTGGGCAATATGGTGAGTGGAAGACACCGTAAAGACCATTTCAGTTGACCTGACTTTTGGGGCGTGGCTAAATGGTTCCATATGACGTACTTCGGCATGCCCGCTCAGTCGCCCTTCCTACATTTTAGAAGAACTCGAGCTCCTTCATTTAAATCAACAGTTATCCTGCGCAATCGTTCCTTTGACGTAGTCCGCAAGGGGGGCCACTTTAGAGCGACTTGGTGTCCGCTGTGAGTGCAAAAACATCACGGAGAGAAAAGGCAGGAAGAGTTCCATTTTCGATACTTTTCAGTGGAAAGGTTGTTCACCACACGCTTCCCTGTGATGTGTCAAATTCGAGTGTTCAGTGATGAGTAGCTTGTTCATTTAAAAACCGTGGTCATGAAAAGAGGTTCTTTCTGTTTCTTCAAGGTATTCACGAGCATCTTCACAGCGGAAATGGTCTTCAAACTCATCGCTATGGATCCATACTACTACTTTCAGGAAGGGTGGAACATTTTTGATGGAATCATTGTCAGTTTAAGCTTAATGGAGCTTGGTTTGTCCAATGTTGTTGGAATGTCCGTCTTGAGATCGTTCCGATTGGTAAGTTTCACCCCGCCAAACATTCCGTGCAAGAAGTTGAAGAGTCCTTTCCAATCTTTTTTTTTCTTTTGTCTTTTTCTTTCGACAGCTACGGGTGTTCAAGTTGGCCAAGTCGTGGCCGACTCTGAACACCCTGATCAAAATAATCGGTAACTCTGTGGGGGCTTTGGGAAACCTGACGCTGGTGCTGGCTATTATCGTCTTCATCTTTGCCGTAGTGGGCATGCAGCTGTTTGGGAAAAGCTACAAGGATTGTGTGTGTAAAATCTCCAGCGACTGCACCCTGCCCCGCTGGCACATGAGTGACTTTTTCCATTCGTTCCTCATTGTGTTCCGAGTGCTTTGTGGGGAGTGGATAGAGACCATGTGGGACTGCATGGAGGTGGCTGGACCGACCATGTGCATCATTGTCTATATGATGGTCATGGTGATTGGAAACCTTGTGGTACATTTTCATCTCTTGTGGTCAATTCATGAGTCCAAGTCATCCAAATCTAAAAGTCAAGCTAATTGACGCAAATGATTGATTTTTGTATATGAAAGTTATTGCGGTCTGAACAGTATTCAGACTTTCTTTTCATTGGCCTTATTGTGATCTATTAGGTGCTCAACCTGTTCCTGGCCTTGCTGCTGAGTTCATTCAGCGCAGACAACCTGGCTGCCACAGAGGACGACAGCGACACCAACAATTTGCAGATCGCCATTGCACGGATCCACAAAGGCATCGCCTTTGTCAAATCCCTGCTTCAAAGCACCTGTAACAGCGTCTGCCTCAGGAGTAACGAGCAAAACCAGGGAGAGGACAAATCATCCCTGGAGGATTTCCATAAAGCTTCGGGACCCAACGGCATCCCCAACCATACCATTAAACAGCTACCGAGGAACGGAAACGGGGATGTGACAGGGGTGGACAAAAGTGGGGACAAGTACATCGTCTGCAGCAAGACCGACGATTCCATCATGTCTTTCATCAACAACCCCAGTCTGACTCTCAATGTTCCCATCGCGGTGGGGGAGTCCGACTTTGAAAACCTCAACACGGAGGACTTCAGCAGTGTCTCATCCGATGCAGCGGGATGCCGTGTGGTAAGGCTGCTCTTCAAAATTTCTCTCTGCAATTTTATTTATTTATTTATTTTATCAGCTGCACATTTTGGCATCTAGATTTCAAAAAGGGACAAAAATAGGCAAGAGGGTGGAGTGCAGGCCCATTGCACCGAGCTGTGCGGCTCAGTTCGAGACGCACAAAGCTTTTCAGGGAAATTTCAAAATGACCCAAAAATGCATCTTTTCAGACGAATTCACAATTACTGTCAGGGTAACTTACAGCACTGTTATTATTGATACAGCTGTTGTGCGCAGTGCGCTCTTGTCCCTCCTCTGGCTGCTCAACGCCTCGATCTAAATGCAAACAAGTTTACCTTTGCAAATCACAACAGACCTGAGCAGTGGCAGCGTGGGCTTGAGACTAATTGTGCATTGAAACCAAGAGTCAGACGTCCACATAACAATTTTGGTCTGGTTCTCACAGCACCACCAGAGGATGTTGGCTCATTTGCCTTGGATGCGCTTTTTTTTCCCCCATCCACCTCACTGGCGGTGTCGAGTCTACAATTTATGACGATATACGATTAATTATCATGATTCAGTCGAGCTCCGTCGCGGGACTGCGCTATATGAGAAGAACGGCGCCAGCCCAACTCAGAGAAATAATGTCTTGTCATTGGGTCATTTGTTCTCCCTCACAGGAGCACAAGCTAGTTTTTACAGCACAGCTCTATGAGGGCAAGGTAAGGGCACAACTATATGGTGGTCATGTTTGAAATAGGAGCGGCTAGAAAAGAAAAAGTGGACAGGGCGTAGGACGCACCTCTTCTCTTGCTTCCACTCTGGCTTTGCGCCTTGAACCGCTTCCACCGGGTCTGTTTAAAAAGATAGCGATCGCGCCATCTCACCAAAGTTCTTATAGTCCCTGTAAAAGTGAAAATAAAATTGGTCTTTTGAATTACCACAAAAAGAGTATAATTAACAACACTGCCAAATTTGAATGATGAAAAAAAAAAATGCAGTGAATGACAGACAACGAGGCGCTCTAAGCAGCCACACCGATGTGTAATATTACGATGCATTTTCGGCATGGAGTCGCTAGCTAGCAAACTGCACATCGCAATTGCGCTGGTTTCCTGCTGATGAGACCAAAGGTGTTTGTGATTTTATACAGTGCGGTAGGGGCGACTCATGCGGGTGCCCAAGTACGTCCAGCCCCCCCCCCCCCCCCCCCCCCCCGTACAAGGATTGTGTGTGTAAAATCTCCAGCGACTGCACCCTGCCCCGCTGGCACATGAGTGACTTTTTCCATTCGTTCCTCATTGTGTTCCGAGTGCTTTGTGGGGAGTGGATAGAGACCATGTGGGACTGCATGGAGGTGGCTGGACCGACCATGTGCATCATTGTCTATATGATGGTCATGGTGATTGGAAACCTTGTGGTACATTTTCATCTCTTGTGGTCAATTCATGAGTCCAAGTCATCCAAATCTAAAAGTCAAGCTAATTGACGCAAATGATTGATTTTTGTATATGAAAGTTATTGCGGTCTGAACAGTATTCAGACTTTCTTTTCATTGGCCTTATTGTGATCTATTAGGTGCTCAACCTGTTCCTGGCCTTGCTGCTGAGTTCATTCAGCGCAGACAACCTGGCTGCCACAGAGGACGACAGCGACACCAACAATTTGCAGATCGCCATTGCACGGATCCACAAAGGCATCGCCTTTGTCAAATCCCTGCTTCAAAGCACCTGTAACAGCGTCTGCCTCAGGAGTAACGAGCAAAACCAGGGAGAGGACAAATCATCCCTGGAGGATTTCCATAAAGCTTCGGGACCCAACGGCATCCCCAACCATACCATTAAACAGCTACCGAGGAACGGAAACGGGGATGTGACAGGGGTGGACAAAAGTGGGGACAAGTACATCGTCTGCAGCAAGACCGACGATTCCATCATGTCTTTCATCAACAACCCCAGTCTGACTCTCAATGTTCCCATCGCGGTGGGGGAGTCCGACTTTGAAAACCTCAACACGGAGGACTTCAGCAGTGTCTCATCCGATGCAGCGGGATGCCGTGTGGTAAGGCTGCTCTTCAAAATTTCTCTCTGCAATTTTATTTATTTATTTATTTTATCAGCTGCACATTTTGGCATCTAGATTTCAAAAAGGGACAAAAATAGGCAAGAGGGTGGAGTGCAGGCCCATTGCACCGAGCTGTGCGGCTCAGTTCGAGACGCACAAAGCTTTTCAGGGAAATTTCAAAATGACCCAAAAATGCATCTTTTCAGACGAATTCACAATTACTGTCAGGGTAACTTACAGCACTGTTATTATTGATACAGCTGTTGTGCGCAGTGCGCTCTTGTCCCTCCTCTGGCTGCTCAACGCCTCGATCTAAATGCAAACAAGTTTACCTTTGCAAATCACAACAGACCTGAGCAGTGGCAGCGTGGGCTTGAGACTAATTGTGCATTGAAACCAAGAGTCAGACGTCCACATAACAATTTTGGTCTGGTTCTCACAGCACCACCAGAGGATGTTGGCTCATTTGCCTTGGATGCGCTTTTTTTTCCCCCATCCACCTCACTGGCGGTGTCGAGTCTACAATTTATGACGATATACGATTAATTATCATGATTCAGTCGAGCTCCGTCGCGGGACTGCGCTATATGAGAAGAACGGCGCCAGCCCAACTCAGAGAAATAATGTCTTGTCATTGGGTCATTTGTTCTCCCTCACAGGAGCACAAGCTAGTTTTTACAGCACAGCTCTATGAGGGCAAGGTAAGGGCACAACTACATGGTGGTCATGTTTGAAATAGGAGCGGCTAGAAAAGAAAAAATGGACAGGGGGTAGGACGCACCTCTTCTCTTGCTTCCACTCTGGCTTTGCGCCTTGAACTGTTTCCACCGGGTCTGTTTAAAAAGATAGCGATAGCGCCATCTCACCCAAGTTCTTTTAGTCCCTGTAAAAGTGAAAATAAAATTGGTCTTTTGAATTACCACAAAAAGAGTATAATTAACAACACTGCCAAATTTGAATGATGAAAAAAAAAAATGCAGTGAATGACAGACAACGAGGCGCTCTAAGCAGCCACACCGATGTGTAATATTACGATGCATTTTCGGCATGGAGTCGCTAGCTAGCAAACTGCACATCGCAATTGCGCTGGTTTCCTGCTGATGAGACCAAAGGTGTTTGTGATTTTATACAGTGCGGTAGGGGCGACTCATGCGGGTGCCCAAGTACGTCCAGCCCCCCCCCCCTCCCGCCCCCCCGTTTTAGCCACGCACCTCAGAAATCAGGAAATATGAAATAGTGAAAGTGAAAAACTGAAGACTACAAAAGCTGTCAGTCTTTGCTCATATTTTCAGCAATTATCTTCAGACATGTATAATGTTTCTGAAAAAAATGTTTGAATTCATAATGAGTGCCCGTACAGCCCTGAGTGCCACATCGCATTAGGTGCCATTTAGGTGTACAAGCCCAGTTTGTTTTGTTCTAACGCAAAGCTGAGGAAACACTATACCCTTGTTGAACATGTTACTGTAAAATATTTGCCTGCACAATGTGTAATATTGAGGAAGAAGGCTTGTAAAAGCACTTTACTGTACATTTCACTCATAATGGAGATCTAATCACACACACGCACACACACAAAAACCCTTTTAGCTGACTGGCCTTTTTCTTTTTAACTTAATTCACCTCCGCTGTTTGCTTCTTCACCGATACGGTTGCTTTTTGTTCACATTTTCTCTTCACTTCACCGACGCTGAAACGTCTGCAGTTGTAATACTTGCAATGGGGAGCTTTACATTCCATATAAAGGAGTGTAGCGTGAATCTCATGCCATTTATTTGTCCACAAAAATATCACAATCGACGTATTTCAAGTGTACATTTAAAGCTTAATTTGGTGGCACAAACACATTAACTCGAGTTCCTCAAGCAGTTACGTGCTTACATCACTCCCCGCACTGCATTAGCCAGTCCCAGGACAGTGGAGGGCTCGTGCAGTGTTCACCGAGAAACCTTTCAAGGCTGTTCTCATCCTGTAACTCTTAGCGGACACACCCTGTGCAAAGGCTGGGTGAGAGCAACACCGCCTGCATGGAGACATGCGCCAACATTCTGACCGCAATTTGATTTTGTGCCTTCGCAGAGGTCGTGATGCTTACTGTAAGAGACATCGACAACAAGTTCAGTTACGGTGTTTGCAGAGTAACGTCATGTCGGAACTGCACTGTCATTGTATGGACAGAACTATTGGGACACAAAAGTGAAAGTTGAGTAAAATATACAAAGCGGCTTTCTTCAAAACGTTTCCGCAAACCATTTTTTTACCAAAAGGGCTCGATAAAATGACTAAGAATCGAGTGGTTTGTGTTTTGAAGCTTTTCATTTTTTTAAAGGGCAAGTTTTAGGTTTTTAGACCCACGTGTCTTCCTTACATCAACATCTGGCATTTATTTTGCTTCCGGTCGATGTTAGTCTAACATCAAAACCTTGTTTGGCCTCATCCACTTAGACCATCAATGACGATGGGCAGCTCAGCACCTCCGAGGCCAGCACAGTGGACTTGGGGGAAAAAGATGGCGACTCTCTCGACTATGAATTAGAGGAATCCATGGAACCGGATGCCTGCTTTCCCGACGGTGGGTATTGGCCCAAACGCGATGACGACTGGTCTCTGCGGCCAATTCGAGCCCTGCTTGTCATTTGTTGCTTTCTTCCAGGCTGTGTGCAGAGGTTCCAGTGTTGCCAGGTAAACGTTGAGGTGGGCAGGTGGAAAATATGGTGGACTATCAGAAAGACCTGTTTCCGGATCGTGGAGCACAACTGGTTCGAGAGCTTCATCATTTTCATGATCCTGCTCAGCAGTGGCGCCTTAGTAAGTTTCGTACTCCACGGCCGTAGCGTTGCGAGTTGAGCGTGAACAGTTTTGATCATCATCCTTACTTGCTGTGTTCAAAAAATAGGCGTTTGAGGATGTCTACATTGAGACCAGGAAGACCATCAAAGCAATGTTGGAGTACGCGGACAAAATGTTCACCTACATTTTCATCTTGGAGATGTTACTCAAGTGGGTGGCCTATGGCTACGCCAAGTATTTCACAAATGCCTGGTGTTGGCTCGACTTCCTCATTGTGGCTGTAAGTTGGACTTTCAGATCTTGATCCTAATTTGGTCAATGGATGTGGTAAAGGAATGGATTATTGTTTTCCAAAGTGATGCGAAAAAAAACAAACTTATCCTCACATACTTTTGTCGTTTTTGTGTTTTGGTTTCAGGTTTCACTGGTCAGTTTGGTGGCCAACGCGATGGGATTTGCTGAACTTGGGGCCATCAAGTCTCTGAGAACCCTGAGAGCTCTGAGGCCCTTGAGAGCCCTTTCGAGATTCGAGGGGATGAGGGTAAGTCTTTGGGAAATTCACCAGAAAAGAAAACCGTCGCTCCTTATCTTACGACATCTATTTTCCACTGGACCTTTGTACTTTTCCCACTGAAAGTTCAGTTCAACTTCATTTGACGTCTAATGACAGTGTCAAATTCCTGAAAATTTACAATCCGTCTGTTCAAATATTCACTCGGAAATGGATGTCAATTCTGCCATTTGACAGATTGCCTTATGTATGTGTTTGATGTTCCGCAGGTGGTTGTCAACGCACTTCTTGGGGCAATTCCTTCCATCTTCAATGTCCTGTTGGTGTGCCTCATCTTCTGGCTCATTTTCAGTATCATGGGCGTCAACTTATTTGCGGGAAAGTACTACCGCTGTGTCAACAGAACCACAGACGAACCTTTCCTGCCCACTAAAGTGAAGAACATGACGCAGTGTTTGGCCTTGGGGAAAGATGTTGCTCGCTGGAAGAATATTAAAATCAACTTTGACAATGTTGGACTGGGTTACCTCGCACTTCTACAAGTGGTGAGTTATGATTACATCATCTGATGAAGAGGCTTTTAAACATGGCTGATTTGGAATATGTCCATAGGCTACGTTTAAGGGATGGATGGACATCATGTATGCCGCAGTCGATTCCGCAAGCAAGGTGCTTTTGTTTAGCTTTAACAATGGATTCCGTTTGTTGAATTTTTTAGTCCGGGTCAGGACCCAAAACAATGGCTCACAGGTGTTGTGTCTCATACTTTTCTAGCCTGGAGAACAGCCGGCATATGAGATCAACCTGAAGATGTATCTGTATTTTGTGGTTTTCATCATATTCGGTGCCTTCTTCACACTCAATCTCTTCATTGGTGTCATAATTGACAATTTCAATCAGCAAAAGCGAAAGATAAGTATTTCGTATCGTACTAAAGTGCCGTATTTGATTTTGATAAAGAGTGGAACCTCTGAAGAAAAACACAAGTCAATATCTGGTGTGACGATATTTGCCTAATGACCCGACACTGCAAGGATCTGTATGCAGGTCCTGGAAGATGAAAACAGTCCAATTCTTCATTTTAAAAAATGTTTTATTGATTTTTTTGTTATTCTTCGAATCGTACGTCTGATGTGGTGATCAACGTTCGAGGTTCTGGTGTATTTGCACGGAAATCAGATCGTTTTATGTTCAGAAAGTATTCGCTATGCAGTGATTTAACATCCATGACATGCCCTCTATACTTTGGAGGCCAAGACATCTTCATGACTGAAGAACAGAAGAAATACTACAATGCCATGAAAAAGCTGGGCTCAAAGAAACCACAAAAACCCATTCCCAGACCATCGGTTCGTAGCTTTCAATCTAATCTGCATTCCAAATCTTTGCATTCGTTCTCATCGCTTATTTTTTTTACCCTCCATTCCAGAACAAGATTCAAGCCTACATATTTGACATCACCACAAAACAAGCATTCGATGTTGTGATCATGGTTCTGATATGGCTGAACATGGTTGCCATGATGGTGGAAACTGATGACCAGTCAGTTAAAAAGAAAGAAATTCTCAGCTGGATCAACGGGGTGTTCATTTGCGTCTTCACGGGCGAGTGTTTGTTGAAGATGATCGCACTGCGCCAGTACTTTTTCACCAACGGTTGGAATGTTTTTGATTTCATCGTCGTCGTTCTCTCAATTATTGGTACGATCCATTCTCTGCCGAATTCCGGTGAATCCTCGTCGGGTCAATGAGATTTTCCCGCTCGACTAACAAATGTTTCCTTTCCTCTTTAGGTATGTCTCTCTCTGAGCTGATTGAGAAATATTTTGTGTCGCCCACGTTGTTCAGAGTCATCCGACTGGCTCGAATCGGACGAGTCCTCCGCCTTATTAAAAGTGCCAAAGGAATCCGCACTCTTTTGTTTGCCTTGATGATGTCACTTCCTGCCTTGTTCAACATTGGTCTCTTGCTCTTTTTGGTGATGTTTATCTACGCCATCTTTGGCATGTCAAACTTTGCTTACGTGAAGAAAGAATCCGGCATCGATGACCTTTTCAATTTCGAGACGTTTGGCAACAGCATGATCTGCCTGTTTCAGATCACCACCTCGGCCGGGTGGGACGGCCTACTGGCTCCCATTCTCAACAAATACGAGGACGACTGCGACAGCACCACCGAGCATCCCGGCAGCGCTGTCAAAGGAGACTGCGGATCTCCTTCCGTTGGCATCGCCTTCTTTGTCAGCTACATCATCATCTGCTTCCTTATCGTGATCAACATGTACATTGCCGTCATCCTGGAAAACTTTGGCGTAGCCACCGAGGAAAGCGCCGACCCGCTGAGCGAGGATGATTTTGAAGTGTTTTACGAGGTTTGGGAAAAGTTTGATCCGAGCGCAACCCAGTTTATGGAGTACAACAAATTGTCCGAGTTCGCCGATGCCTTGGACCCGCCGCTGCGCATCGCCAAGCCAAACAAGATCGAGCTCATCTCCATGGATCTTCCCATGGTGAGTGGCGAACGCATCCACTGCCTGGACATCCTCTTCGCGTTCACTAAACGGGTTCTGGGCGAAGGTGGGGAGATGGACATACTCAGGGCACAAATGGAAGAGAGATTCATGGCCTCCAATCCTTCCAAAATGTCCTATGAGCCCATCACGACCACCCTTCGCCGCAGACAGGAGGACTCGTCGGCCGTGATCATCCAGAGAGCTTTCAGAGAGCATTTGAGGAGACGCGCTGCCGACAAAACCTTCGCGGAAGCCAAAGACGACATTCCCAAGGACGAAAAGCCGGTTGACAAAGAAGATCCAGTCGCGGACAAACTCCATGACGTCTCTGGCTCAGACATTAAGGAGCCTTCAACCTATCACACGTCGGAAAATGACAAAGCCGAACTGGATGACAAAGACGGCACGCAGCATGATTCGTAAGGAATGTTGGGAGATGCTTCAAAGACGTTCTAAGTCGTGACCAAATGTTTACAAGCGGCATCGGACTCCTTTTCTCAGCGTCTGGATATCAATGCCAAACTGACTTTTTCAGCTCATGAGCCTCAAGGTTGGTGCCTAAAAGGGAAAAGTGGCTCATTCGGGCAGCAGTGAAACCATTTTCTAGGAACAAGACTGTTGGAAGAGGATGGGCAGCATTTCTCAAGCGTTTGAAAAGACATTTTCACAGTCGTTCATGCTCTACTTTCCATTGCAGCGAGCTCTGTTCTATACAGTGTCTTGGACTATGACCATATCACTGACTGGTGTATTGTTTTGCCGACTTATTTTAAAAGGGTTGCCGTGATGTCGTTTCTTTTTTTAATCCATCGATTGCCTTTTTTCATAAACTTTTTTTTTCAACTTTTGAAATGTGTGGTTCGTTCAGGATGAATATAATTGCTTTCACGCTAGCTCTGTCTCGAATACCGTTGCCGTGACGTTGTTTCTTTTTTGAATCCATTGATTGCCTTTTTTCATAACTTTTTTTTTTAAACTTTTGAAATGTGTGGCATATAATTGCTTTCACGCTAGCTCTGTCTCGAATACTTGAAAAATCCAAAACGGACAATGTCAGACCTGCTGCAGCCAGTGTGCATTGACATGAATGTATGACCCGAATAAATGCATGCAAGAGCATTGGATGGGGAGCATATTTTCATCAGCCGCTTGCTTCGTGAAGCCAAGCAAATAATCATGACATGGCTGTTTTATGAAATACAGCGCAACATCCAAAGCTGACGCTCCATCCTGCCACTTTGGTTGACTTCCAAGTCAACAATTTTCCATGCCGTTTCATAGACAGTGAATAGTCGTGGTTGCAAAAACTGTATGAATACAGGTGACTTAAAAAAAAAAACATTTGTGATAGCACCTTAAAAGGAACTACATAATAAACTGTTTACTTTAGCACTTGCAAAATTTTATTCCAAGTTGAATGACTTTGGATGTTCCGCTCAATCTGCCATGTTAACAGATACACCAACTCAAGACAGCCATTCCCAAGAATTAACACGTTTTACACTTGAAAAATCTCCCATCAATCTGCCCTCCCCCCAAAAAAAAAAAAAAAACTGCCTTCTGCCTTTCCGTGGAAGAGCATTTCATTGCTCAATAAATAATTAAATAACAATCAGCCCAACTAAGTGCAATTAGATCATTTCTGCAGTACAGCTGACGATTTCATTGGTTGGGAATCGCTGCCTTGGGCGAGTGTTAAAAACAAACCCATCGCGTCGACCTGTCAAGTGTCACGTCAGTCGCACTTGCGCGGCCATACTGTACTTTGCGCATTCAGTTTTGTTGCATCATCATTGCGCTTATCTCAGGTCACTTGCGTGTTTTCCGGTCTACAATTTTCCATAATGCTGATTACGTGGAACCTGTATCATGATGTTACTAAATATAGACTCCGGGCAGACTGATTATCAGTTATATTGTCTTAGTTGGGCGTCGTCGTCATTCGCCAGTACTCAAAACCATTATGAGACACGAATGCCTCGGACAGGTCCTCCTTTCATGTTGCAGCGCTTGTTTTCAGTTGGAGCTAATAATCAACCACCGTATTATTTAATGGCTACAAAGTTGTGGATGCTGCATATTGGTTCCTTATGACATGATAGAAATCAAAATATTTCATTTGATTGAGGTAGTCCGAGATTCGAACAGCCAGCAGAAGCTGTAACAAATGCTCGAGTCGTTTTAAGGTCACTCCTTTTTCAAAGACAACCTGGCTAATTACAGCTGCTTAGTTGTTTTTTTTTTCTTTTCCGTTCCATTCAAGCGCGTCATCATTGTTTGTGTCTGACGTTTCAATAGATTTTTGTTTTACCTCACAATATTTATCAGGATGAATATCAAAATTAGATTTCTGCAGGATTTTTTATTTTTATTTTTTTGGGTAACGATTGTACATGGGACAAATTCACCGTGACCTTACTCTTGAGGGGTTTCCGACTTGTGTTTACATTTTGCTGTGACATTTTTTTCATCGGGTTGATTATTCCATATAGCGAAATACATCTACTGTTCCGTGTTACGAGAGAATCATTACGTGAATGTGAATATGTTTTGCATGTCATTCAAACAAGTCAATACATACATTGTTTTGATCATGACGACAAAAGCATTTGATTACGCAGACTCAAATATCTCCCATCATTAATATGCATAATGCTTGTAGTGTATAAATTATACTGCATGCAAAACACTGCTATAACCCATTTCAGTGAAAAGCCAAAAGAATAAAGACGACATGTACCCCGAGTATGCCTAACACATTTATTTTTGAAACGCATCGCATTTCTGACATCTCCTTTTTCAGACTGAAATCTACTGTGTCTTATGTTTCGGCCAATCTCTGTTGAACGAGCTCTATTCTGGTTTGTGAGTGTGCGCCGTGGCTTCTTCTGCCGGAAACAATTAGGGTCTTAAGTGGGTTGAGTATTTTATTAATTATTAATAATAGTCAAAATGTTTATTACAGCCCGACATTCTTTTTACTGCTTGTGACAGCTAATCCCGGAGTACAGTACACTAAAGGATGGTGACCAATTATTGATTGTTTCAACTGTCCCGTCTCACACTGGACTGTTATACAGTAGCTGAGCCATGTTTCTTTATTACTAAAGTAATAAAGCAAGTGCCTTTTTTTTTTCAAAAGGCACTTGCAAAACATTGAGAATGGGACCCCTTTACAGGAAATAAACAAGATAGATACAACGGATTGTGCTGACTAGGTCAATAGCACCTTGCCAACTACACTTGTGTAGGACTGCCTTATAGTGAAATGTTGGAACGACAACGTGAAAGAATGTTTATTTGGCCTCGGATCTTGCCACTGGCTAGTATGTGAGGAGGAGCACAGTATAAAAAAAAAAACAAGAGAGAAATCTGAGAATGCAACCCATAAGAGCTCTAATTCTATTTGCCTAAGATGGGAAGACGATTCCATTAGATTAGGTTGTGGTGAGTTCCTCCTAACCTCCCCCTGTGTCCAAGTGACATGCACGCGCTCTCTCTCAACCACTAAATCGCATTTTCAATTGAACCGCTTCCTAAAAAAAAAACAAAAAGACAAGCAGGCCCTTGTCCAGTTTAAATTCAAAATGATATCATTACAGTGAATGGGCATCTGGATGCAAGTCGCGCAAGTTGTGCGACACAACGAAAAAAAAAAAAAAAGAAATGAAAGCGTTCATTAGTAAGGAAGCTGGCTGCATCATTGAGTATGACTTGATCAATAATGGTCCATACAAACCACAATGGAGGTGGCCATTAGAATGCTGCAGCAGTACAACCCAGGGCGGGCATATTCCACAGTCTTTCCTCTAAAAGGTTTTCAGAAGCATTCCTTGTAAGTGCAGCAGCACATGCAATATTTATTGCGTCGTGCGATGTACAACACCTCAATCATGTAACTACCCCTCTACAAGGTTAATGCTAATTTGCTTATATGATTGACAATATTCTACTTCTCCTGAAAGGCTTGCAACAGTATCCAATCACGTCCGTGAACTACACTGCGCGCTAGAGGAAACAGACAGCTGCCTCAGCTCCACACCAATGTGATTTATGCTTCCATTGATGTGTGCTGCAGAGAGTTAATGATTATGTGCCAGTTAGTGGCTAAATAATATCTGACGCGGCCTGGAAAGGTTTCTCCTGGAACAGTTGTACCCGTGCCGGACACACGCTGCTCCCGCTATTGAATCAACTCTGTAAACGTCAACGGTTCAAACTTATCAGTCAATGCACGCGGTTACATAATGCTGGAGCAAAAATGACTGACTTATTCCACGGTTAAGCAATGCAAAAAAAAAAAAAAAAAAAAAACGATCACATTGCTCTTTATAGACTCTGTTTTCTAAATACACTATACAGGTTTTAGCATCAGTACACAAAATGTACAAAGAGTGAACTATGTAGTACTGAATTTTGGTGGGGGTTTTTTTTTGGGTTTTCACTTCTCCCGATTTTTTGGGGCATGGCTATAATGGTGCCCAGCTGTCCACTTGGGTTTGGCACAAGTCCCCCTCCCCCACTATATAACAACTTGAACACCTTTGTTTACATCAGTGGTTATCTGGCGAAATTTCAAGTTACTTATTGGAACTAGTCTCATTTGTAACCACTACGTTGTTAGCTAGCTAGCCGTGCCTACGTAACAAAAATGTAAGATTAGTGAGTACTAAATACCTCAGTTTCATCTTGTAAATGTTGAAAGTCAAACAATGTGTGGGACGTATCGCTGTAGACATCACCACAGTCGTATATAAGTTACAGGCAACTCATTTCATGATTAGCACTTCCAGTAGCATGTTAAGCTAATATTAGCAAGCCAGGACACACTGACTCCTCAACTAATTGATTCAAATGAATGGCTTTTATTTGACAAGTACTACTACAGACACACTTCAATACCGCACAACCAATTTACAGTAACGGGATATTGCTAAGTGTTCAATTATAGAGAAGTGGAAGTTAAACACTAGAGTAACTAAGCTGATGTCCTAAGGAAACGCTTCTCCCAGAAGCTGGCTGTCAAACTTCTATGGCCTCAAGGCAGCACAAGCTTTGTCTAAGATGTCCATTTTAATTTTTGAAAAATTTGGATGAGTCGCAAGCACCTGCAGATAGATGCAAAGAAAATAGATAGAAACATCTGAGAATATAAAAATTAAAACATTAACTCACAAACACATATGAAGGATTCGAACGCTACTTCACCTTATGGCAGACATCTATGGCGTCAAAATTCTGTTTTGATTTTAAGTAGTTCCAAGCAAGTTTATATCCTGTCAGGAGAAATTATACAATATTACCTCATTTATTTTGGAACAGACTGTCACGTAAATTAATGATCAACCTACCAATGGTTGGACTGAACTGATTTCCGTATTTCCAACCCAGTTTATAGTTGAATGCTGCATCACGAAATGCCTGCTCTTTTTCCATGATGAATCCCCGGTACTCATACGCCTTACAGCAAGACTGCAGAGAAAATGTTCAGTTTGAATCTTTTTTTTTTTTGCTCCTCAGTGACATCTACAATTCACCAAACAACTGCAGCACCCAAAACAGAAGTTTAGAGTGAGATGTGGTTTTAAATGGAAGTACGGCGCAGGTGACGCGCTAAAACGCACACAGCACTGACCTTGTTATGGCTGAGACATCTGTTTAGGAGGTCATCTGCTAAGTCATACTTCCCCGAATGGATGTAGATGTTCGCTAGGAGCAGCCAACTCTTCTCAAACTCGTCCGCGTCAACAATATTCCAGGTCATCTTTCCTATAAGTTTTAATTGGTTCCTGGCTTGGGGAGTTTGTTTCAACATCATGAAAGCCGTTGCGATGGCCAACAGGGCTGGCACGTGAGCTTCCTAAAGTCAAACGTCCTGCTTACACAGGACCAAGATAGCAACGCTGCCCATTCCCTTTGCTGCGTTCACTTGGCAGTAAATGGAAAAAAGCAATGTGATGACTTTCTTACCACATTAGTTGCGATCTCCGTAAAAACAGAGAGGGCTTTCTCTATATTGGCCTTCTGTTTAGTGGCCAGTAAGCAGTAGTTCTCCAGGATACGAAGCTTTAAGTGTTCTCCGGGTGTTTCTGGCTTTATTTCCTTCAAAAGTTGATGAGCCGTTGTCACCGCAACCCTCTCCATTTCCTGCTTTTCTGTCGAACTCCTGTTGAGAGAAGCGAACTCGTGATGAAACGATGTCCAGCCTACAGTCCTTGCGTTCGTGGTTCTTTTTCATGAATCTTACCCAATTCTAAAATCTAGATTACATAATTCCATTCCCATCATGTCATTGTTGAGATTTAGGTAGATTTCAATCATTTTATGGACAGCCTTTTGACCCCACCTGGTATCTTTTCGGGCCTGGTTGAAATGATGCAGAGCAGCATTAGCTTCTCCTGTATACCTGCAAAGGCAAATTTGGTAAAACAAAATGCGATTTATAACCTCAACAAACAGGTGACTCACCAAAGATAAAGTCCTTTGCAGTAGTTAAAACCAGGTTCAAACGTGACTCTGGTCGAATATTTTTCCATCCTCTCAAAAAATCTGGGCATGTCTTCCAATTTCCCTGCCTTCCTCAGCAAGTCAATGAGACGTGACACAGTTGAGAAGTGTTCTAAAAACAAATGTACAGGTTCGAATTTATACTCATTTAAAGACGCCTGTTCGCCATCGACATCTCACGCTCCCATATAGACTTTCTCCAAATTCTCAGAAACATCACGATTTTGCACCTGGCTTGCTCTCCAATAGCTGCCGATAAAAGGAAACTGCTTGTTCATCATCCTGTCTCCTGAACATAATATCAGCCATCATCTGAATACACACACACACACACACACACACACACACACACACACACACACACACACACACACACACACACACGATAAAATCGGTTGTGCTGACGTGCTCCAAAAGGATAATGGCCAGACATGAAACACCGAAGACAGAAACACACCAGAGTTGCATCTTGATTAAACTGGTCGTTCTTCAAGATGACGTTACATTGTTCCTGGCATGCATCAACTTCATCTAGCGTGAGGAATATCTGTGCCAACTCCAGCATCAACTAGATTTATATGGGTAGTGAGTTACTTACGAAAGAGATCAATACTACCATCTTACCAAATGTAGCAATCCACAGGAGGTTCAATGTTCAGTACGGTCAAGCAGAGCTGCAGCAGGAAGGATGTTTGGATTCAGTAGAACCGACCTTGTGATCGGTTTCACAATGCGCAAGAGCTTCTTTGTAAAATTCGATGGCTCTGTCGTAGACTCTTTGACTCGTGTAGTGTTGAGCGATCTCCCGGCAGATCTTGGCAGCCAGCTGCTTCTGGGCGTCAAAGCTGTCAGGTTGCTCTAATTGCACCCGCTTCAGCACTTTGGCTTGTACATCCCGCGCCTAGCAAAAGTCCTCATTTGTCACTGACAATAACAACAATAGAATGGAAATAAGAGACTAAATTGAAATGTCCCTGACCACGTGGCACCACTATACAGTCGAGTGACACGATGGTAGCAAAATGGCACACAGGCACAGTTACTTTGTGAATTCTGATGGGTTTTTATCAATGTTTCCTGCAATTTTTAGTACTCAACTGATAGCTTTAGTCAAGGATTAACACCACTCTAACATATCTGCTTTTGTAGACAGGCACATGTGCGCTTGAGGTAAAAACTGCCATCTTTGTATTTTTTGTGCCGGGGCAAGTCTAGTTGAACGTCTTTGGGAATATGCCAGGGCAGGCTGTGCAATTATCTGCGTTTCAGTGGACCAAAGGCATTTTCTATTAAATGGCTCTGACAATCAGGTGACAGAAAGTAGACAACATAGACCTTAGACCAGCTAAAGGTGGGTCTAAGTTGTGGCGCAGGTGGTGTAACGCGAGATTGAAGCAATGCGCAACCCTCATGCACCGTGGGATTTTATCCATTTTTTTCCCCCTCTGTATTCACTATCTGGGTATCCGCGATGACAAATAGAAAACAACTTCAAGACATACATGTACATAGCCTTTAGTTATAAAACAATGGATACAAAATAAGTATCTGGAAGTGCATTATAAAAATGGACTTACCCGCTGTAGGGATATTAAGGCTTCTTCGGCTTTGTCAACCCTATTTTGGACCTTTGCCAACAGCATTAGATAACGGCAATCATCTGATAGTGCACATAGATCGTTCACTTGGACAGGCCATGGAAAGATTAGAAAAAACAAGTTCTGTATGAGCACGTGAGGGGCCAAATTAATTTAACATTACAAAGCTTTGGGAGATTTTTTATTTCAATGAGAAATACAAACTTTAGTAAACAAAAACTATGAGGTGTGGATTTGGATTTGTTGATTTGGCTGGAAGTGCTATAGGGTATTTTATGTGGCAGACATGTGTCTCTTGTGATCTTCTTTATAAGGGCAGTATAAGTACTGTTAAGTACCTGGTTTGTGGGAGAGAGCATCAAGCAGAACACTCTCACAGCGCTCGTATTGCTTCAGCTTCATCAGCAACTCGGCCAGGTCATAGCGGAGGAAGTTCTGTTGTCCGGTCTTCAGTGCAGCTTCATAATAATGTAATGCCTACGTCAAATTATGTACGTGTCAGCACCGGGTTCGCTTCTGATCCCAATTTTAAATTTAAAGGTACACATACCCCACCCAAAAAATGGATTATAAGTACAAACCTTGTCGAAGTAATGAGTCTTGATCAGAAATTTGCCAAACTTGCTGACTAGAGCGCCATCTTCCGGCGTTTTCTCCAGAGCGTGCCCGTAGACCTCAATGGCTTTCTCTGGCTGAAAGTAGAACCACATTTTGGAATTAGTAGCATTATATAAACAGATAACAATCCAAATAAGTGCCTGTTTAATAATACAGTACTGTCTCAGAACACAGGCCACCTGCGTTTGCCACTTACCTCTAAAATACGCATATAAGCTTCCCCGAGTAAGACGTATGCATGAGGACTGGGTAGCTTGTCCAATATTTCCCTGGAGAACAGACCAATTCAAGAGATTTTCTGTAGGAAAGGCTTATATCTTGTCATTATTGTTTTGCAGTTTTACATTTCGCTTCGCAAGGTGATTTATTCTTTCACCCCGCATCCGAGAAATGTACAATACATAATCAGCAACTGTTACATCGCGATAGGACTCACCTGTAACAGCTCACATACAGACGCTTATCCTTTTTGTGGTTCAGGTAAATGTCTGCCATTTTCTCCTTGGCTTGGATGTAGTACAGCTGCTCAGGTGTAATATTTCGGAGCATATTGAGTGCCAACTCCGTGTCGCCGTGTAACAAAGCGAGATCTACATTGGCGATAGTAACTCGAAGCTCCTCAGGAGTGCCGGAGAACTTATTGATGGCGTCCTGCATCACCTTGGCTGCTTCTTGCTGCAATGACAATCCGTATGCATGTGAATATAAAACTGCTGTCACGCAAACGGATATTTTCGAATGAACAACCCAACGGTGTCGTGTAATAGCCTTGCTTGGACCTGTTTATTGCTGAGCCGCAAAGCCTCAGCTAACTCCAAGAAGACCGACAAGCAATCTGCAGAACTCAATTCGATCGTTTGCATCTTGGACTTAGCTGATGATCCAGCCCTGCAGACGCCGGGAAGATTCATTGCCGTTTGCAGAATCTGAATGGCTTCAGTTAGCTCGCCCATTTTCTTCTTTGCTTGAGCCTTGACCAGCAGGTACAACGGATGCTCTCGAATCTGGAATGGAGTATGAACATTGAATTGAAATTCTTTTGAGAGTCAACATTTTGCCTTAAACTATAATAAACTCCCTCCAAAAACCAAATCGCAGAACCTTGAGCACCCACGACATTCACCTGACGCCCTTACCTCAAAGTTATGGCTGAGGCAGAGTTCAAGCGACTGGAAACACAAAGTGAAATTGCCGCGCAACAAGTGGATCTGAGCCATGAGCAGATGCGCGTCCGTGTGAGAAGGACACTGTTCCAGACAGTGCTGTAGACTCCTCTGAGCGCCGTCGACATCGCCTGAATGACCGCAGACATACTGTGGTTCAAAAACATCAGCTATGCGAGGCGGGCATGCCATTTTAAAACAACCGCGCTCACCGGAGTGATATCTGACTTTGGCTTGCAGGAAAACACCTTGAAGGAGGCCTGGCACAATCTTGACCACTGCATCCAACAAGGTCGCGCAGTTCCTGAGCTGAGGAACTGCAGATTGTCCCTGAGCTGAAGGCTAAACCAAAAACCAGCCAAAAGGGTTGAGAAATACAAAAAATATCAAGAGTAGAAACATAAACCGCACGTTATACCTTTGTAGGACACAGAGCAAGATACTCCCTGACAACCTGAAAGAGGAAGTCAGGATTCAGCTTCTGGAAGTACTCCACACTCAAAGGTAGACCCTGGACGGTCGAGAAGTGGGTTTCCACGGCGTCTTTTAGGAGCTTGGTTATCTCTTCTTGGGGATGGTGCTTTTTAATTGCCACAAGTGCAAGCAGGTAGAGGATTTCCTAAAGAAAAGAAAGAGATAGAGGAGCCGATCAAAAAAAGAAAAAGGCAAAGTCTCCCATTGAGAAGAGAGGATGATACAACACAAAAGTGTGCTAGTTAGTCAGACAATCGAAATAAAATATTTTGTCTGTGACGCGCGTCCTGAAACTGTTTTGTCTTTCCTCATTCACGGTGGATTGAGTGAAATTTCAAAAAGGACAGATTATTAAGGAAGATGAAAACAATTATTGTTATCTTTCTATTTTTTTTTCCCTTCATGTTCAAAATAAACAATCACAAATTCACATCGTGTAGGCCAAATACGCATGTGAAAGTAGACAAAAAAAAAAAACATGAAATTTACCCCTGATTTTCCAGTGCTTTGTTGAATTTCCGTCAGAAATTCCAAATCTTTCTCCGCTTCTTCCAGGCAGCCCTCAATCAGCTGGCACCAAATTATACCTGTGGAATGAAAACAAAAATCCAGCCAAATTCTTTTACAAACATCCTGAGGCAATGTTTGGTCCACTTTGCAACTTACCCGTCAACGCGGTGAGGCTCATCTCATCCAGCGTCATGGCCGTCTTATACCACTTGACGGCCTCCTTGATTTTACCCTGAAGCACCATCAGGTAGCCCAACTCCGCTGCTAAATCGGCATTTTCTTGAGTCGCGCCGAATGCTTTTTCCACCATTGTGAACACCTGCTCAAGCACCATCTCATTTCGTCCACACTAGAAGGAATCAATGCAGAAAACGGTTACGGCCTCACGTGTGACCGATGAGAAGAAGAGAGTTTTATCTTACAACTCGACTGAATGCGAGAGACATCCTGTACGCCAGTTCTGGGTTGTGTGGCTCCTGCAAGTCCAAACTTTTCATGAGGTTGGAAAGATGCTTTGTTGACTGCCACATAGGATAGAAAAAGTTTCAACAACTTAGTCAGATTAGTGATTTCTTAAGGTTTTTTGAAAACGTTTTCCTTGGTTGTGTACCTCAACAATATCGCCGTTGATACATAATGCATGCAAAGTTAGCATATACAAAGCATCCAGGTTGTTTGTATCCATTTGCAGGACCCTGAAATGACAAGTGTGAGTTGGTTAATTTACCCGTCAAATGGGGTAGAATTTGCAAAAGCAGAAGAGTGATGACAACCGATGTTTTTACTCTTTATGATCATCGGATTCATTGGCATCTGTTTTTAATAACTTACGCCTCCAATGTGCTTTGCAATGACTAAACGGTAACTGCTTACCTGACCGCTGCCTCCGTGGTTTGCTCCCAGTCTTGGAGGTTTAAAAACAGTGTCATCTTTTTAACGAGAGCAGGTATGAAACCAGGGAAACTGGCAATGGCCTTGTTGACCACGTCTAATGCTCCAGAGTAATTTTGACAATATTCAAAGTATTGTACCTGGAGCAGATGAACAAAAATCGACTACTATCTACTAATCAGAATCAACTCAGCCACAGGGTGTCAAAGTAGTAGCAATGCAACACATGTTAAACATTTCAGTCGAATGTCCTGAAGTCATTGATTTCATAAATAGCCTTAAGTTCGCTTGTGTTAGCTTGTGTAAAATGGGGGCAAAAATAAAAGTATATTTTTGTTCAGCGTGTGTTAGGAGGACTAAGAAATGTTTTTTTTGTTTTGTTTTTTTTTAATCACACCTTTCCCATCAGTGCAAAGGCATCTGGTCCATCCTTCAGCCCTTCATCAAAGTATTTTCCAGCTTTTCTGGCGGAGTCATCTTTCCCACACGTCACATCTATCCATGCTTTCAGGATTATCCCCTGCACAGTAGACACCGGTTTCACAAAAGGTCACACAACCCAAAACGGCACCTACATTGCAGCTTTGTCTTACCTCTTTCGATCCATTGGAGAGTTTAATCATTCGCTCTATGTATTCCCTCGCTTTATCATTTCGGCCCAATAGCCAAAGAAACATCCCAGCGTAGTACAGAGTCTGAGGACTTGT
Source organism: Hippocampus comes (assembly GCF_001891065.2). Taxonomy (NCBI): domain Eukaryota; kingdom Metazoa; phylum Chordata; class Actinopteri; order Syngnathiformes; family Syngnathidae; genus Hippocampus; species Hippocampus comes. Next base: position 88,776 of record NW_017805876.1, read on the forward strand.
AGTTTTGCGACCGTCTCTGATTTTACTTTCAAGCTCGCGAATAACATCTCTGTCTGTGATTCCAAAGGCACGCATTCAAATAACATTGAGGTGAATGTGTCGCAATCAACGTTGACAACGTCAACTTACCTGGCGCCGTCTTTTTTTTCTCGGCGTAGGCGAGTGCCATGAGGGAGCAGAGAGACACATCGGATCGATCCCTTATCGCATCCAACTCGGCTGCAGCTTGTCGAACGTCACCTGTGATTGAATGTACAAATTGCAGTTTAAATGAGAAACAGATATTGTAAGAGCATAGCCATTATTTCATTGGATTTTGTCCATCTCACCTTGCATTAATGTGCCATATGCACGGAAGACACTGAAGACAGGCTCATTGCGAAATTTCTTTTGTGCAGTTGCTGTGGCAGTCGCAACATGATTGAAGTATTTTTCATTGCAATAATATTTAATCAAAGCCTGGAAATGAAAAATAGCCAATGGTTAGCTTTTTGCAAATACCATTGAATTGATCTAGCCCTAAAATATTTTTGCCCTTGTGTGTCCATGTGTGTGTTGTTGGGGAGATAATTGGTCTAAACCGTCAAACCATTAGTGAGAAATCAAAAATTTTTTGATTGCCAATTTCACTTAGTTGATCCCAGAATTATTCATTTACAACCAATAATGTATATTTGTTCATCTCTTTACCTGTGCCAGTGACTTATAGTTGAAAGCAAGACAATGAAATGCTCTTCCATGACCTGTGTTTCATTTTTTGGTGCCATTTGTTTGGTAGTGGATTACTATTATTTTTTAAATATACAGTAACTGGCGGTTGATAACTAGTTAAAAAATTTGTTTCACCAAATCTCTGTTAAACAGTTTACTTGAATGATAGCTTTAAAATGTTAGGTACCACAATTATAACCAAAGAGCAAGGTTCAAATGCTTCTCCCACCATTTTTCAGTTTTCAAACAGCGAGGGATAATATTTTCCTTGATGACCCTTAGCTACATCTATACAGCTTTTTGATGTTTCGACTAATAAACACACATACAGACACGTTCATTTAAACCGGTCAGGAATCTGCTTACCATTGCTGTGTCTTTAGTCTCCATTTTGACTGACTGGCTGCTGCCAGTTACAGCTCAAGTGGGGATTGATTGTTATCTTTAGGTGTTTCAACGGCTACTCAGTACATTTATTACGTTTCACTTGAAAGCCACATCCTGGATAATTTATGACGCGTCGACAAAGGCATCTATTGCACTGTACTTGTAAAGAAGTTTAATCACATAGTTTTTTTAGTCATGGTCGCGCCAACGCTTGCATTCCCCAACTGCTCCAGCTGGTGGCAGTATTGCGCCTGACACCTAAACAACGAAGAAGAATGAGCTCCCTGCAGTTACTAGGCGACGCGAGAAGTGGGAACTTAATATGGCGATGAGCCTGCCACACGACGCAGCAGCATTACTTTAATTGTTGATCATAATCGCCACCACCAAATAGAAAATTTGGTTCCTCTTCGCATTTCAGCTGTTGCACATGCTCAGCGTTTCACTGCCAAAATGGAGAAGGAAGAGACGACATTGGTGAGGGAACATTTTACACACGTTTTACTTGTCATTAAGAGCAATCATCTGATGTACCATGGCAGTGTTTTTTTAAGAGAATAGCGCTCGTGTTGTTTTTGGTTCGTGCGTTTGCTCTGCAGTGGTTTACTGGTGGCGATTGTACTCATTCTGTATTAACATAGAGGTACGGATATTTGTGTAAAAACATTGGTAAAAGTAAAGCAGCAATGATTCAAGTCCTGTACATAAAGTAAAAATCAACAAGTACAGACTCAGTACAAAACTGAAATTTATTTTTTTGTCCGTGACACCTTAACACACTGAGAAGAACAAACACTAGGGGTAAAAAAGTAAAACGTTTTCCGAAATATAAATGTTAAAGTACAAACACTTGAAAATTCTACGTAAGTACAGTATTAAATTAAGTTGCACTTCGTTACTTCCCACCTGTGGCGCTTACTCTCTGGTGCTGTCGTTCTCAGGCTTTAATCAGATATTATTGCAACGAAAAGTATTTCAACCACGCTGTGAACGCTGCAGCAGCTGCACTGACAAAATTCAGAGGTGATCCTATTCTCAGTTTCTTCCACGGATATGGCACTTTAATGCAAGGTAAACTGAACACTAAAAGACAGAAATACTTTTTCGGGAGTGAGTGTCTCATCATACTATAACCACATCTAACTTTTTTTGAACCACAGATTCAATTCGAGAAGCCACAGCAGAGCTGGATACCCTAAAAGATGCACGAGATGTGTCTCTGTGCACGCTAATGGCACTTGTCTATGCTGAGAAGAAAAAAACAAAACCTGGTAAGACAAGTTATGTCATGTTATTGATGACATATAAATGTACCATAGTTTTGTTAATGCAGTAATTCCTCGTTTATTGCGGGGTTACGTTGCAAAAAGAACACGTGATCCAGGAAGTAGTCATCGATTAAACCTTTTTTCAGGCCCAAGCATAAAAATAATAATAATAATAATAATACATTATAGACGTTTTCTTACAAACAACTGACAGTTTTTAGAAATACTGTACAGAAGGTTTTTGTGGGTTTTGTGATGGAGAAAATTTGATAAGCGGCACAGTGATGAGGTGGGAGACTGTTGACATTCGTCTACAGTTCCTTAACCAATCAGGAAAAAGAAAAATGCAAGAAAAAAATCCATGAAACAGCAAAGCCATGAAAGATGAACCATGTTGTAGGGAGTGATTACTGTATCTGAATTGATATCACTGTATTCGTAGACAGAGAAGTTATTCAAGAAATGGAAGCTAAAATCAAGGAGGACCGCAAAAGTGCATCTCCGCAGAGTCTTTACCATGCCGGCATGTTTCTGTGGCTATTAGGCCGGAATGACAAAGCAAGGGAATACACAGAGCGAATGATCAAATTTTCCAATGGCTCCAAAGAGGTAAGACCACCTTGAGGAACATTCACTATCTTGTGCATGTATGAGGGTGGGGGGGTGAACAGGTATGACAAATTTGTTCTCTAGGGCATAATCCTGAAAGGATGGATAGATGTCACATGTGGGAAGGATGCATATGCCAGAAAGGCTGGAAAATACTTCGACGAAGGGCTGAAAGACGGCCCAGATGTTTTTGCTCTGATGGGAAAGGTAAACTTGCGAGAATACTCCGACTGAATTTCATCCCTTAACCACAGTTCAACTGTCACGATGCTTGAATTTATCACGTTTTGTATTCCCGTACATCATCGTCTCTCCTAGGCACAATACTATGAATATCGTCAGAACTACTCTGGAGCATTAGATGTGGTTAACAAGATCATTGCCAGTTTCCCTGGATTCTTGCCTGCTCTTATTAAAAAGATGAAGCTGTTTTTAAACCTCCAAGACTGGGAGCAAACAACCGAGGCAGCAATCAGGTAAGCAGTGAGGTGGTTTGTCAACTCATTCACCAATGTCATTCTCAATTATTAGCCGCAGATCACTTTCACTTGCGCGCTGTGTATCATTTCAGACTTTTACAAATGGATAAAAACAACCTGGACGCACTACAAATGCTAACTCTGCATGCGTTGTGTAAAAATGGAGATATCGCCGAGGTAAAGTCGCACCGCAAGTCTATCATGACGTGACGTGACATCCCTGATGAACTTATTTGCACTGTTTGTGTATCTCACTTGGCAGTCAACAAAACATCTCGCTAACCTCATCAGCAGTCTGGACATGCTGGAACCGCGCAATCCCGAACTTGCTTATAGACTGTCTCTTGCCTTCACCAGAGTTGTAAGACATACTTTCTTTGTTTTCACTTTTGTCTGACATGGAATTTCCACCATTTATGATGCGTTCATTCCTCATAGTGTGGACAAAATGAAAAGGTGCTTGAGCAAGTGTTCAGAATGGTGGAAAAAGCATACTGTGTGACGGAAGGGAACTCGGATTTAGCCACGGAGTTGGGCTACCTGATGGTTCTTCAGGGTAAAATCAAGGAGGCCGTCAAGTGGTACAAGACGGCCATGACTCTGGATGAGACGAGCCTCCCTGCACTGACTGGTGTGTTGCAAAAGCCTTTTAAGTAAAGATCAAAGAGCCGTTTGAGAATTTAGTTTAGTTTATTTATTCAATAATCCATAGTGATTTTTTTTTATCTTGAACTCAAGAAACACTCCATATATTTAAAAAAAAAAAAAACGCAAGCTTACGATACATCTCAAAATACATCTTTGATTTTGTTTGGGGTTTTTTTCATTTCTTTTTAAATTCACTTTAGCTTTGCTACGGGACGATATAACCCAGCCCTACTTGCACGATAACTCTGATTTTGTTGCTCAGGTATAATTCGATGCCAGCTGCTAGAAGGCCGCCTTGAAGATGCAGACCAACAACTGGAATTTCTCACGGAAATTCAGCAATCCATCGGAAAATCAGGGGTATCGTTGATTAAAAACGCTCTCGTTTTCCCTAACTGTCATCATGGGGCATCTGCTAACCGCACATAAATATGTTTTTACTATTTTGGCACAATTGTTATTTTTTTTTCCCCCCCATCTAATTAGGACCTCATATTTCTGCGTGCGCTTGCGGCTATCAAAAAGCGCAACCCCCAAGAAGAGGTGACCAAGCTCCTGAACGACGCCGTGGAAACGCACTTCTCGACTCTCCAGGGTCTACCTTTGGGTGCGGAGTACTTTCACAAGTTGAACCCTGACTTCCTCTTACAGATTGTCAAGGAGTACCTTGCCCTGTGTCCCACTACGGTACAACTTTTGGCTTTTAACTTTCTACCTTGAAAAGGTGTGTTTGGATGATTGTCAAATTCTCACTTGACGTGGTTTAGCCTCCAGCTCAGGGCCAGTCCCCTGCCTCCCAGCTCAAGCACTGCGCTGCATTGTTGGATACAGTGGTCAAGATTGTGCCAGGGCTCCTTCAAGGGCTCTTCCTGCAAGCCAAAGTCAGATATCAGTCGGGTGAGCGCTGCATTTTAAATATACCGGCTGCTTCTTGTAACTGATTTTTTTAACTAACAGTGGACCCGTGTCCGTTCAGGTGATGTCGATGCTGCTCAGAGCAGTCTCCAACACTGCCTGGAACAATGTCCTTCTCACACGGACTCTCATCTGCTCATGGCACAGATCCACTTGCTGCGCGGTAGCGTCACTTTGTGCTCCCAGGCGCTTGAAGTCTGCCTCAGCCATAACTTTGAGGTGAGATCATCGTCATTGTCGCCACGTGTAACTTCGTTCTGCAGTTGGAACGGATTAATTGCATTGCCATTCATTTCGCTGGGAAACACTGCCTTTACCTTCCCTACCATTTGGGAACAATTCGGTTGCTGTTTGAAGTCACAGAACATATTCAGTTCACAAACTAAGGTTTCACTGTACAGTATATCTCTCGTAAAAGACCTTCATGAGCTACCATTCTTGTCCATTTCAGATTCAAGAGCATCCCTTGTATCTCCTGATCAAAGCGCAGGCAAAGAAGAAAATGGGTGAACTGACTGAGGCTATTCAGATTTTGCAAATGGCAATGAGTCTTTCCGGGGTCTGCCGGGCCGGCTCATCAGCCAAGTCCAAAAACAGAAAAATCGACTTGAGTTCCGCAGACTGTGTGTCTGTCTTTTTGGAGTTAGCCGAGGCCTTGTGGCTCAACGGAGAACAGGTATAAAGAATGCATATTTGTAATCGGGACTGTGCCGTCCGTGTCTGGACTCATATCCCAAATTAATATCACAGCACGAAGCAGCCAAGGTAATGCAGGATGCCATCAATGAGTTCTCGGGAACGACAGAAGAGCTCCGCGTCACGATTGCCAACGCAGACCTGGCTTTGCTTCGAGGTGACACCGAGTTGGCACTGAGCATGCTCCGAAACATTACACCTGAGCAGCTCTACTACATCCAAGCCAAGGAGAAAATGGCAGACATTTACCTGAACCACAAAAAGGACACGCGTCTGTATGTGAGCTGCTACAGGTGAGCGGTAGTGAATCAGATTAAAAGCAGTGAGCAAGTATGGCACCACTTGTATCTGTGTAAAGAGGGACCTATTTGTTGTAACGTCTTGGTCTGTTCCTCAGGGAAATGGTGGACAAGCTACCTGGTCCTCAAACATACATCTTATTAGGGGATGCTTACATGTACATTTTAGAGGTAAGTTTGCAGAAGCAATGAATGATTTTCTTTTGGAATATCCTCTCTTGTGCACGTTGGCATTTACTTCCTTGAGATTGACTTGTTAGCCGTATCTTTTTTTTTTCCTTACCACCCAGTCTTGACTTATCATATACGACTTGAAAAATAAGATGAAATTTGTTGGTGCTGTGGAAAATTTTACAGGTGTTTAATTCAATAATAAAATCAATGAAACTTCACTGAAAGATGTTATAATGGTGAGCCAGTAGTGGTTATCCAGCATCCACTGTGAGTTATCATGGCCACCTACTGTCACTTTTTGGTTCTACATATTGAACATCCCAAAACATTGACTGTACTATATAATAGCTAATTCTGTTTAGTCAAGTCAAAATGAACATTTTATATACATTTGACATCTATCTATCTCCTGTGTGTGGAATTCCAGTTGCAGAGAGAAATTACTACCACTTCTGCTACTGTCTATGTCAATCACGGATATCTGCAACAGATTTGCAATCATCGATAACTCCAGTTTAAGATTTTAAACCGTGCGTACTGGCCGACCACTCACCGTTTACCGTGTTTATCCTCAGCCGGAAAAGGCCATTGAGGTCTATGAGCACGCTCTGGAGAAAACCCCCAAAGATGGTGCTCTTGCCAGCAAGTTTGGGAAAGCTCTGGTCAAGACTCACTATTACGCCAAGGTTTGGAACTCATTTGCAGGGATACGCGTGATTGGCTCTCAGACGGATCTCAGTGTTGACACAAAGCTTCTTGTTACACAGGCAATACATTACTATGAAACGGCGCTGAAGTCTGAGCAGCAGAACTTCCTGCGCTATGACCTGGCTGAGCTGCTGATGAAGATGAAGCAATACGAGCGCTGCGAGAGACTCCTGCATGACTCTCTCTCCCGCGAACCAGGTGCGGTTCTCCTCACACAACATAAATCATGCCTGTTCAGGAAACAATGGGATAAAAAAATAAAATAAAATAAAAAATTAAGTGCAACTTGACAGCCGGAGTGGGAACTAGCTATATTGGCTGCTCTAGAGCGACTCGTTGTCGCGGCATGGAAAAGCGCACAACGACCCTGTGGGATATATTCAAGTCACCGCAGGATTTAAGCGGATACATTTTTGCAGATTAAACCCGTCGTTAGAAAGATACTAGATGAAGTAGCAGCCATTTTTCCAGGTTGTAGCAGTAGTATTTTATTGACGGTGGGGTGCGGTTTTAGTGTATTCAGTGGACACAAGGAGAGAGAATGGTTTGATTTGTCACTTTCACGAGAAGTCTCATTTCAAATAAGTGGTGATTTTTTTTTTTGTTTTTGTGTGTGTTTTTGATACTTAAATTTGTCAGGGTTACTAACATTACTCCTCTGTGGCGTGTCAGACGATCGCGAATAGGTAAACCAAAAATATATTATGTGCAACCGCTCTACATTTTGCCTGGATTGCTTCGAGACACGATTCATTTGTGATCCATTCCCCACAATCAACATGATGATCAGCGAGTCGACTAAGCGAATACTAATGCCGATCCTTCAGTCACATTGTCGTATTTTGCATGGACAAACACCTTTCGCAGGGGCCAAAATGAACCAAAAACGTCCAGTGCGCAACATTCAGATCAATTTTTTTTAACCCTTTCATGCACTAAAAATAATAACCTGTAACCTGATAACATGATAAGCTGTCCACTGTACTAACCGCTGTCCCTGAAAAGGATTAATTCCATGTTGATGGCGCTAATGTTTGATGTAATTTACAACTGTTCTCTCGCCCAACAAAGCGAGTGAGCTGTCAGCGCTCTCAGATGATTGCCGTTACCTCATGCTGTTGGCAAAGGTCCTAAATAAGGTTGACAAAACAGAAGAAGCCTTAACAACCTTACAAAGGGTAAGTGTTTGGAATTTTTGGCGGGGTTCTCGATGGAAGATTTTAGAGTTTCTGTTTTATATTAAGGCTTTATGCCGTTATCTCTAAGCAATAGAAAACAATAACCGTTACATTGAAGTATGAATCGCAGTGGTAGCTTAATGATGCTTGAAAAGGATTACAGTTGTTGTCATTTATAAATGGTACCGTTGCTAGGCCCGGGATGTACAGGCCAAAGTGCTCAAGCGGGTGGAACTGGAAGAGCCTGACGCCATCCCCATGCAGAAGCAGCTCGCCGCCAAGATCTGCTCCGAGATCGCTCAGCACTACACGAGTCAGAGGGGCTATGAGAGAGCAATCAAGTTCTACAAAGAAGCTCTTGTTTACTGCGAGACGGATCACAAGGTCTGTACTACTGAATCAAAACGGCCTATGTCCTCCCTGTTGCAGCTGTGCTCGACCAGCCCGAGCATCTTTGTGAATCTCATCCTTCTATGTACTAACGCTCTTGGGGATTTTGGAAGCGGTATAGGATGGTTCTCTTTGAGAGGGATTCACGTAACTCACCATTTGTAGGTGATGCTGGAGTTAGCCCAAATTTTCCTCACCATCGATGAGCTCGATTCGTGTCAGGAACAATGCAGTGTCATCTTGAAGAGCGACCAGTTTCATGAAGATGCAACTCTGGTGTGTTCAGTCTTTCACGACGTACTCCTGGCGTTATCCGATTGGAACACTTAATTAACGACAACTTATTTTCAACGTGTGTATGTGTTTAGATGATGGCTGACCTTATGTTCAGGAGACAAGACTACGAGCAGGCCGTCTTCCGCTATCAGCAACTCCTGGAGCGCAAGCCAGGTGCAAACCCCACAATCATTTGTGAATTATGGTCATCGATGGCTTTGTCGGTGTCATGATCCTTCACACAACAGTCATTTTGACAGGGTGAAAAAGTCGCATGGCGCCTGGATCCGCAAGGATCCACATTGTCATATTCCATCCATTTTCTACATTTGGACCGGTCGGCAGTCGATCACAAGGCACATACGCCATAAACGAACAACCACTCACATGCTCACCAGTGGGCAATGTAGAGTCTTTAATTACCGAACGCACATGTTGTTTTTGGAACGTGGGAGGAAACCAGAGTGCCATGGAGAAAAAAAAGACAAAAACACGCAACCGTGGGGAGAACATGCAGACACCATACAGATGCTCTCAGCCAAGTTTTAAACTCAGATTGCGATGTAAATATGGTAGACATGGCTAAAATTGGCCCAAGAATTTCGTACCGTTCTTTCTATTTGTAGTATCGACTGATTGGATAATGGATGATTGGAAAAGCATATCAAGTATAGTCATTTAATTTTTTTTTTTTTTTTACATGATAGACAACTACCCAACACTGTCACGTCTCATTGACTTGCTGAGGAGGGCGGGAAAGTTGGAAGACGTGCCCAAATGTTTTGATCGAGCGGAAAAACATTCTTCTCGGGCTAAGTTTGACCCTGGTTTTAACTACTGCAAAGGACTTTATCTTTGGTGAGTTCGATTTTGCCTGAGATTGTGTTTAGTGTGCTTTGTGCAGCAGGTAACTAAATTTGTGCTTGTTGCTCAGGTACACGGGGGAACCTAACGCTGCTCTCCGCCACTTCAACCAGGCAAGGAAAGACAATGATTGGGGTCAAAACGCAATTTATAACATGATCGAAATCTACCTAAATCCTGACAGTGACACAATGGGAGGAGAAGTATTTGAGAATTTAGATGGTGAAGTCGGGTGAGTGGAAAAGATTTCCTGGACAGTGGTGCCTTGACATAGCAGTTCAATACTTTACCAAAATAAATACAATAATTACATAATTGGACATAATAATAAATAGTTTATTATACTGTATCGAATATGATAATAAACTGTTTTTGTCATACCTGCTCATTCAATTTGAGGCACATTTGGCTTTTTCACACCACCACATAGACGCTAATCTATCTGCCTTTTCCCGTTATGTGTGAGCATTAGCATTGGCTAAGCTAGTTCATGCAGTTGTTTTAAAGACCCACCATGTAATGAATTCTGTTTCATGTTTATGACGGTTTGTATCTTGGAAAAACTCGTCGGGTCACTCCAATCTCAAGGCACCGCTGTTCTGTATCCGCTTCAGATGTAACTCACAAACTGAAAATGCTAACATCCGTCGACCGATCTGAAACAGGAACTCGACAGAGAAGCAAGAGACAGAGCAGGTTGCAGTAAGAACAGCTGAGAGGCTCGTCAAGGAGATAAAGCCGCAAACGCCTGGTGGACATGTACAGCTTCGTATCCTGGAGAACTACTGCTTACTAGCCACGAAACAAAAAGCAAATATAGAGAAAGCTCTCTCTGTTTTCGCAGAGTTTGCAACCAATGAAGTGAGTAATCCATAACATCATGCTTGAGTGACTGCATTCTTCCCCGTTTAATAAATAAACATAACAGCAGGTTGCTGCGCATTATTTCACCTTCCCATATCACCCATTCCACAAAGATTTTATACATGCCTTCACACTATTTTATTAGTTTTGTAGACAACATTATCGGGAAACAGACAAGAAAGGGAGGGGTCAGTTTTGCTGCCTTTGTCCTGTTTGACCAGGATGTTTTGTGTGCATTTAGAAAGACCACGTGCCAGCACTGTTAGCCATGGCAACGGCATACATGATGCTGAAACAAACTCCTCGAGCCAGGAACCAACTGAAGCGTATCGCAAAGATGACGTGGAATATCGTTGATGCCGACGAGTTTGAGAAGAGCTGGCTGCTCCTGGCGGACATCTACATCCATTCGGGGAAGTACGACTTGGCAGATGACCTCCTAAAGAGATGCCTCAATCATAACAAGGTCTGTCACTGCTTCAGTATAGATTGCACAATCTGGCGCTGAACAAGTCTCTCTCTCTCTCTCTCTCTCTCTCTCTCTCTCTCTCTCTCTCTCTCTCTCTCTCTCTCTCTCTCTCTCTCTGTGTGTATGCACGTGTGCATTTTTATTTGTCTTGATAACTTAATTTTTCAAGACGTAGATTAATGTCTTGTTTCTGATTTTTAAAAAAGGAGAGCGCCTTGAAAAAAATAATCTAATATTAACTTGCAGTATTGAGCAAAAAAAAAGGGTTTGTGTTTTTTCCTTCAAAGCTGTATATTATAAAGTATTGAACTCTGTATTTTCTCTGCAGTCATGTTGTAAAGCTTATGAGTATCGGGGTTTTATAATGGAGAAAGAGCAGGCATTCAGAGATGCAGCATTCAACTACGAACTGGCTTGGAAATATGGAAATCAGTCCAACCCATCTATTGGTATGCTCACCAAAATCACTTATGAAGATAAATTTGAATGAAGAAGAGTATTATTTCAAATAATATTTGTAACATTCTACATTTCAGGATACAAGCTTGCGTTCAACTACTTAAAAGCCAAGCGCCATTTTGACGCCATCGACGTTTGCCACAAGGTGAGGTGTCTCAAGGTGCTTACAGTTGGAAAACATCCCACAATTTTGGAATTGTTTTGCTTCATCCACAGGTTCTCGCTGCTCATCCAAACTACCCAAAAATGAGAAAGGACATTTTGGACAAAGCTCGTGCTGCCTTAAGGCCCTAACATCTTTTTTTTTTTTTTTCCTGGGAATTAGTCCATGCAAGTCATCATGGACTTACAGTGAATATTAAAAGTCTACACACCCCTGTTCAAATGCCCTGGTTTTTGTGATATAAAAAACTGACCAAGGTTACTCACTTCAAAACTTGGTGAACCATTAATGTGGCCTACAAAATTAATATAACTGAACTTTTCAAGAGGGGAAGTAAAAAAATAAGTGGTGCCTTAAACTGCCTTTGATTTACACCAAATAAAGTAAGTCAGATGTTCCAGTCGGCTTTTCTTGACCTTTTTCTTTTGCTTTCTATCAGAAGCCTGAAGGTTTTTTTGATGACACTGACCGTTATTTCAAACTGTTAACAATACACTTCATCTCTTCTAATGCTGAAGAAAAACAGCTTCAAACATGATGCTGCCATCACCTTTTCGTGATGGCTGTGTTGAGTTTGGAATCGCCGCCAAAAAGTTGTCCAGGTTGTAGGTTACATTCCTGATGGAAAATGTTTTATCACAAAAGCATCGCAATTCAACAGGGGTGTGTAGACTTTTTATATCCACTGAATATATACAGTACTGTTGTAAAATAGACAAATGTTAAGAGTTCTTTCTTTCGCAGATAAGTTGAATTAACATTCACTTTAATATTTTCATCATCACTTTGCAATGAAAAGCATATATCCAAAACACAAATAAAGATTATTTTTGTATGGTTTTATGTGTCATATTTTCAGACTTTCCTCCAAGCCTTTCTGTATAATGTCCACCCTTCTGCTGTAGGATTCGCTACGCCCGCACGATTGTCTGCGCAATCTCCGTCTCAAAATTTGTTCCAAAGATAACGTTTCAGTTTTGAATCTCGGTGACCGCGGGTTATTTATTCATTAATACATTTATTATTGTGGTTCTAGCTTGCAGTGTTTAACTGCTTTATCATTTTGCAGATCTTATTACCACAGTTGAGTTGAATCTCATTGATTAACCAGTGAGTCTGTTGGATAGCCTGATGGCAAAACACATTTGTTTTGTTTTGTTTTACTAATTACACTCTTCAACAGCATTCTTTATTCGGAGATGGCTTTAAGTGTCCTCAAGCGTACTTTTGGGCCTAATTTTAAAACGTCTTACATTTTTTTTCTAGCACATCTTTTTTTGGGGGATATTTTAATTTTTTTGTTTTTAGGTTTGACCTATAAAAGCTTGCGCAGTACGGGTTTTACCATGTAATTTATATTTCTGATGTTTCATTAAAAAAATCTACCAGTTTATGAACCTTACCCGAATTCAATCATATATTACATATATAAACATACATAAATATATTACATATTATTATTATTATGTAATAGAAAAAAACAAGGAAAGATTTGGAATAAGAGCACAAAAAGTTTACTTGCATCTTTGCATTTGTCTACCAGTGTTATGTAAGAAGTTTATTTAACCAATATTTAAGCAGTGTTAATGTTCAAACTGCAGTTACAGAGGTTGGCAAAAATAGTAAACATAGCTTTTTTGAGAATAAAACCCTGTCTTGCTTTTACTTTTTTACTTTTATCTTAGTCATGATTGCGGTACTTGTAGATCTTACTGTTTTTGGATTGTATTACTGTACGAGACGTGGATGCCTGCAGTGTGAGAGCCAGCCCAGTTGAAGGCAGACACATTGCACAGTAGTGGTCGAGGGCAGTTTCCCCCACCGGTGCGATCCACGTCGCTGCTCCTCTTGACATCAAACTCCTCATCGGCACCACTGAAGCAAAGAGCTGGGAGATTTTTGATTCATCGACTGGTAAGTGTAGGGATGTGAAAACAAGAACCAATGTATCTTTGTTTTCAGGAATTATTATTGTTCTTTTTGTCATTATTCATTTAACTTTCGCCAGATTTTCTCGGTGCGGAAATCCAGCGCGTTCCTCCACTATTTGTATCCCAGCAACCGGATGAATGGAGCTCTTGAACAAACGCCACCGGCATCATCCTTCATTGATTCATTTAACTCGAGCGACTGCACAATAAACACACGCCCGCCTGTATAAACCGAGACTTTAAACTTCACCAAAAGGCGACTGCGTGCGCTCATGTAAGTTACAACTTATAAATGATTTTGAATATTTAGTTTGCAAACAAGACATTTCATATTTGTTGGCTTTTTCTCCTTTTATTGCAGCCATGGAGTTTGACACGCATGGTTCGGCTTTGCGCATGCGCACAACTAGGTCCCCGCCCCCTACCTGAGAGCGGCGCACCTGGATCCAACGAGACGGAAGTTTGGTCAAGTCCAAATCTTTTTAGGGTTTTTTTTTCCTCTCTCTCTACCCGACCAAAACCAACTTCTCCTTCGCGTCGGTGTAGGCAGCGACGCGTAACCCGTTCGGAAGGAGACATGAATTCGGTCCTTGTGTTTTTGTTGGAGTCGATTTGGGAGCTTTTTTTTATCGCACGTCTGGCTCCCTGACTCATGGTAAGTTTTTGTGATTTTTTTCCCCCTAACGGAATCCTCAGGAGTGTGTTTTACTGATTGATGACAATTTCACAAATTAATTTTGTGCGTGAGGATTAAGCGGTTCAGATAACGTGTGGATGGAGTTAATTTTAGTACTTGTTCTATATCGAACGAGTTGTATGTTTAACTGCACGAGGTCAACTTTTCCTGTGTTATGTCGGAGACCAAAGTCAGTATTACCATAAAGTGCCTTTAAGACCTCCCCAAAAGCTTGACTTATTATTGCGCTTCATATCAGTTGTATTTAGATGTTATGATGTTCGCAATAGCTTGGTAAAGCTCTCACACGTTCAAAAAAAATCGATATTTTAACTGCAAGCAGACAATGCAAACATAAACACTAACTGTGTGTGTGTAAAATTGCAAATATTAATTTATTCACATGAGACCAGCATTATGAGGCTAAGCAAGGAAGGGCAACGCTGTCAGTTCATTAACGTGTGAGGACGGCACGAAAAACGAAAGCGGAGATTGCTGGAACTTGAAATTGCATATTAAATTAAAGCAATAAAAAAAATGTTGGTCTTTTTTTGGTCATATTCTGTGTAATTTGCACTCATTTTGGCATTGACAAAAAAAGCAAACCTTAGAAAAATCGGATCGGGCATAAGCAAGTTACATAATAATTTCTATACCTTTGCTTTTGATTAAAACATTGTACCTGCCAACATGGCTGCCACGTTGGCACGCCTTTTAGCTGGGTTGCAATGTCAGCATCTGTAACATTGAAAAATATGCAGCGAATCCATGCGATCAGTATCGACCGATCTCGCTTCTGGATAATCAAATCAGAATTGATAGTATTCAACCCTGTATGCAACAGTCTGAGCCTCAAGTGGTTCTCGTGCCTGGAAATGGATGGTTTTGGGGAAAGTCTGTATCTCAACCCAAAAATGGAGGCCATACAGGTTTTCCAACTTTGTCTTTGGGGGGAAATCCTAATGATTTTTTTAAAATTATGATTAAAAAAAAAAAAGTTTTGTATTAAGACGGACACAAACTCAGCCAGCACGATTGCAGGCAACCAGTCTGGCAGAAAATGGCCGCTTTTCTTCACCTACCCAGCCACTCCTTACACATACTGTAGCTGGCAAACCACTGTGATGGAGATCTCGATGAAACTGAGGACTCCTCATTGTGCCAATGTTTGGCCGCTTCAGTTTACTTATTCTGATCCGTTTTAATGATGACGGAGTGGTTCTGTCGAGGACATAAACGGCACTTTATAGCGATGCAAAACCTAGAAGTGACGCTGACTTTTGACACTGGTTCTCTATCGATGCATTGCAGTTGGGACTGCAGTTTAAACCCAGCCTGGGTCTCCATCCAAGAAGAATGACAATACTGCGCCGAGTGTTCCGACGACGACTGCATCCTCTGAAACTTGTCATAGCAGCACTGGTCTTTGTCACGTTTGTGTTCTTGATACAATGGGAAGTGGAGAGCCGAAGTCAACGGGAGGACCCGTGGCTAAAGGAGATCAAAGAGAAGCAGGATACCATGCTGGGCATGGTGATGGGAGCGGTTAATAACTTCAGGGACGCCATGCCCAAGTTGCAAATTAGAGCCCCCATACGTCAGAAGCACAGTGCAAACGGCGCGTCCTGCTTGCCGGGTCACTACACAGCCGCCGAGCTCAAACCGGCCTTGGAGAGGCCTCCACAGAACCCACTGGCGCCCGGCGCCGCTGGCAAGCCCTTTCGCACGGACTCGCTGAGCCCCGCAGAACAGAAGGAAAAAGAGACGGGCGAGCAGAAGCACTGCTTCAATCTGTATGCCAGCGATCGCATCTCCCTGAGCCGAGACCTGGGCGCCGACACGAGACCACCAGAGTATGTTTGCTTGCGCACTCTTCATCCTGTTCATACAAAAGAACTCATGTTTGACTTGATCTTAAACTCAATATGGAGTCGGCAATGTTTGTGCCAACCAAATTGTGCTCACTCCTTTTCCAAATAATTGCTCAGCACCAAAGCTGCAGTTGCACCTACTTGTGCTGTGCGGAGTTTATAACTGAAATGATAATAGTCATAAAACAATAACATTCAACTGGCACACTATGACAAAAGTCTAGACCGCAAACCCCACCTACTTGTGCTATGTCCATTTGTAACTGAATAGTCTGATAATCCAGAGACCACAAACACTTGTGAAAAGTGATCTATCCCACTGTTGCAAAACTATTTACAAAAATATGTTCCCCACTTAGGCTTTAGCCATTTACAGAAGTTTGAGGAAATTGGCCCTTTGGTTTTTCCAAAGTAAACTCGAAATCAAGGGTGGGCAATTAATCTTGCAAAGTGACCAAAAGAGAAAGTGGAACGCTTACGCGAAGCCAACATGCAAATCTCAAATAATTTCGCTAGCATTAGGACCGCTGTTGTTGTTTTTGCTTGTCTCTTTCTTTTTTTTTTTTCCAGTTTTTCTTTGACCTCATTGTCACAGTGAGGGCCGGTCAAAGACCGTGGGCGGGCCAGATGTGGCCCCCGAGCCGTATTTTGTGCAAGGGCTATAAATGACAATGGAAGCTCTAAATTCATGTTTCCCATAGGAAATAATGGCGCAGAGGAAATGTCTTTAGTAATATTTTTTAACGTTCTTAACTGTTATATATAAATAAGTTCCCCGCTGGAAATCACAAATTATGTTAAAGTTGGCTAAGATAATGGCGACCCCACCAGAGTCTTGCTGCTTTGAGTGCGAGTCTTCTTACTTCAACAAACATCTGCTTAATATTCATCTTCTCATAGTTTTTTTTTCTTTCCCCGTCAACGTCCATTTTGAGTCTGTCGCTTCTACGGAATAAGTAGAAGAAAAAAAAAGCATTCTGAGCTTCTCTGCGGTCGTCCGAGGTCTTGCCCAATACATTATGGCATCTTCTGACGTCATCCCCAAAAATAGATTTGAATTGGAATTGTTACAAAAATCAAAAGGGAAAAAAAAAACTAACAACAAACAAACAAACCACTGTTGTTAGCGTTCAAACTTTATCAGTCAAGTCATATTGGGGCCGAGCATGGGGGCGTTGACCAGGTTCCATATGCAGAGGTTCTACTGTAACTTCCTTTTCGTGGAGGTGAAGTGCAAAAACACTCGGGTCTTTGCATAACATAGATTGTGGTATGGGGGGGGCGGTAATACAAGACTCGAGCCTTAGCTCCAGCAAATCCATTGCGTTTGGTTTTTGCAAGTGGAGTCAGACAGAAACCACAGAGATGATTGCTCTCACGGAGACTTTGCTTCAGCATGCCTACTCATAGTAACCGGGTAGGCCAGCTCAAGCAAAGTCACTTACATTTGGATCATGACAGCACACCCCTCTGGTGCCCCCATCTCAGCCCGCATGCCATCACAGTTCACGTAACGTACACAACAACCAGACGCGTAATTTTTAATCTCGGGCAATCAAATAGTTTCTCCCACTGCCCATTTGAAGGAAAAAAATAAAATAAAATGTCGCCACGCACGCGGTGTCACAGCAGTAATCAAACACGGCACAGAGGAAGCCTTCCGGAGCGCTCGGAACAGATAGATCTTTGTGCCTCTCTCCGCAGATGTATTGAGCAAACCTTCAAGCGATGCCCTCGCTTGCCAACCACCAGCGTGATAATCGTCTTTCACAATGAGGCCTGGAGCACCCTGCTCAGGACGGTGTACAGCGTCCTGCATACATCCCCCGCCATTCTCCTCAAGGAGATTATCCTGGTGGACGACGCCAGCGCTGATGGTAAAACGGGGGGCCTTTGGAGCCAATCACTCGTTTCTCTTTGCAGGGTTTGATTTCATGCGGTGCGGTGGGGAGGAAGCCCTTTTCCTCTATTGTAGCTGGAGGAAGTGAGAAGTGAAGGTGAATACTTTCCTAAGAGGACTTCACAGTCAGAGCTCCGAAATGACTCTTGCAAAAAAAAAGAGGCCCGGTGGAGGGAAGTAACAGAATCCTAGGGGAGACTTCAGTCCATTTGGAGCCTTTTAGATTCAGTTACTGAAAGGGAGCCAGGCCCACAGGTGGTGGCCGGATACACAGCAGCCGTACTCGGTGGAAACAGGTTTGACCAAATAGCTCCCCATATTGAGGATTAGCAGCAAAGCTAGCTTTCCTTTTATTCTGGTTGAGTCATGCATGCCAACGATTGCGAGTCTTATCAGCTGGACAGTCCCCGCGCCTTTTATATGGAGCTTAACCAGACGGTTTATAACTGTCAAACTCATTCACGGTGTCATTTTAACCTTTTTGATACTTGCCTTTCAGATGTGCTTAAGGACGAGTTGGACGAGTATCTGAAAGCTCTCAGTATTGTCCGGGTCGTCCGGCAAATAGAGAGGAAAGGGCTGATTACTGCTCGGTTACTGGGCGCGTCTGTGGCTACCGGTGACACACTCACCTTTCTGGATGCCCATTGTGAGTACACAACCATTATAGTTAGTATTTGTTTCATTGTGACTTTTTTTTTTAGTTTTTCAAGTAGGTTTGTTAATTTTTTTTGTTTTGTTTTTTTGGGGGGGAACATGCTTTGTTTTTACGTTTGCATAGTTTTAGTGGTGGTTTTAGGTTTTTTTTTTTTTTTTTTTTTTTTTTTTAATTATAAAAAGTCTACGAGTACAAGTTTTCTAAAAAGTCTTGGCTCGTGCAAACTCCTTGGTCGTCACATTGCGTGCCGGACACGCCGATGACCGTAGTGTGAGTCGTTTTTTTTTTTGTGCTCACAGGCGAATGCTTTCACGGCTGGCTGGAGCCGCTGCTTGCCAGGATTGCGGAGAACTCGACTGCCGTGGTCAGTCCTGACATATCAACCATTGACCTCAACACCTTTGAGTTCATGAAGCCGTCCCCGTCCGGCCAGAACCACAACCGGGGCAACTTTGACTGGGGCTTGTCCTTTGGATGGGAGAGTCTTCCGGATCATGAGAAAAACAGGAGGAAGGATGAAACGTACCCAATTAAGTAAGCCGAGCGTCTCCGCGACATGGACTCTTGCGAAAACGACTTTTTCATTCAAGTCTTTTGCAGGACGCCCACTTTTGCCGGCGGGCTGTTCTCCATCTCCAAGGAATATTTCTACCACATTGGAAGCTATGATGAGCAAATGGAAATCTGGGGCGGCGAGAATATTGAAATGTCTTTCAGGGTAAGGAATGCCAAGCCATAAACGTACCTCATTTGCACCAAGCAGGTGTCCGGTCCTCAAGTGACACTCATCCTGCATGTTCTCGATGTTTAGCTCCTCCAACTCACCTGATTCAAATGATCAGGACTGCAGAGCTTGCTGATGAGCTGATCATTGGAATCAGGGCCGGAGTTTGACAGCCGCTTCCATTGTATTGTGACTTTGCAGATGCCAGCGTGGTCAAATTATGTCTTGTAAATGTGTGTCAAAGCTGTTATTTCATTGCTGTTAAGCTACTATTGTCATGTCGCAGCAGCGATTCCCATTGTGGCGTACACTCACTGAATTTAATTGTCAAATTGTAGGCTGTTCTTTATTTTTTTGGGGGGGTTTCTGAAAAAAAAAAACACCCTCCACCCCGCCCCCAAAAATCCTTAGCTGAACTCGTTTTTCTATGAGAAGCGCGTATCAGAACACATTTTCATCACATTTTATATTACAGGATGTTCTGCTCTCAATTGTGAACATTTTGAGTTTTTGACCTTGCCTTTACAACATTGTTACAAAGTCAACACCTTTGGCTCTCTCATTCCCAAACATTTGACCAGAAGTGGGAACAATTCTAAACGACAGTCCATCTGTCACATTTCAGACTTGATCACAGATTTCCACCAGCCCCATGAACCTTGTCTAAAATACAGAAATATGAACATCTCACAAGGGTGAAATACGCTGCTTTTTGGGGGGGATAAACCCTCTTGTGTTCTCTGCTACTGTATGTCAGCCTTGGTCTTGGTACTTTGAGAGCTAAATATTCATGATGTGGTATTTGGTGTAAAAAGTTGGATCACCCCGTACAGTACTTATTGGAGCTGACATGACAATTGCCAAACTGTACCTCCTAAGTGGAAACGAGGCTTGAAGTGTTTTTTGTGTTTACCTGTCACCCACAGGTCTGGCAGTGCGGCGGGCAGCTGGAGATCATCCCGTGCTCCGTCGTGGGCCACGTTTTCCGCACCAAGAGTCCCCACACTTTTCCCAAGGGCACGCAGGTCATCGCCCGCAACCAGGTCCGACTGGCCGAGGTCTGGATGGACGAGTATAAGGAGATCTTCTACCGTCGTAACCAGCAAGCGGGACAGATGGCCAAAGATGTACGTGTGTACTTCTCTTCGGCGTTTACCCAGTTAATCACTTCAAATCTACTTTCATGTTTGATGTTTTTTTTTTTGTTTTTTTCATTGACGTAATAATGGTAGCGCTTCAGGACCTCCCTTCTTGAAGGCAAGTTTAAACATATCCTTCTGCTAATTACCAAGCAGCGGCGGTTGTATGTCTCAACACTACACGCGAGGTGAAATACGTTCTGCAGGGTCAAGTGTAGTATTACAAAGAGGGTCCAAAGTGCAGTATTTAACTCATTCGGGGTGGGGAAAAGGAAGCACATTGTTTGAAAAGAAATAAATGGCCGCGATGAAAGCTTGCTGGCAGCAGGCAGCGACCCAAGGCTGGCAAATGACAGAGGCTCGTAGCATTTCCTGAAATGTGGTCTCCTAGGTGCCATAAAAAGCTCCCTCGGGGCTCCGCCTCGAGTAACCTTCCAACACGCATTCTTGAAGGAATCCTGCGCACTAGCTATCACTTTGGAGGAGGATAAGTAGCATCATCTACATTTCGGAATTTCAAAAATACCGGTAATCTTTTCGACTACAATAACAATTCGACACTTTGTAACAAATATAATTGCCGTCGGGAGGACATGTTCCAGAATGCTCTGCGTGAATGAAAGTCCACTGCCCAAAGCTTGCGTCATGTATCCACAAACGGGTTGAGAGTCGGCATGCGGCGGCATCGGATGCTGATATAACATTTGTCAAAAACGGCAAGGTCTCGCGGTACTGCCGTGTTGCAATTACAGCTCGGAAATGTCTTATAGTTGAAGCATTTCTGTCACGACACTTGAAATGGGGGGAAAAAAAGTAAATGGGTTGCACTCTGCGTTAACTATACTAACAGAAGCTGTCCTGCAGTGCCGCCACTCAAATTCACATTTTCTGACTCGCAACATATCTGGGGAATCTCACCCCTCCCGCCAGAATGAGCAGCACAGTATGTGTTGAAGAAGAAAGCGTGGCGAAACAAACATGAAATGGAATTACTTTTCATTCAATTCAATTGTCATGATCGTTTGTGAGAGTGGAACGGATTATTGGCATTTCCATTCATTGCAGTGGGTTAAGATGATTTGCAATAGGAGTGTTTTGAGTCGCAGAATGAATGAAACGCATATACTGTATAAAGGCTGCACTGCACAAAATGTTATGTGTCTTGAGCCTAGAATGTTTTTATTTTTATTTTTTTAAACAAAGTCCACATACACACGTCAGTGCAAGTACAACAAAAATGGTCAAATATCTGTCCAGTGTATCCATGTTAGTCTTAATCTAGACCTTAACATGATTTAGAACAGGGGTCCCCAACCGCCGGTCCGCGGACCGGTACCGGTCCGCAGGGCATTTGGTACCGGGCCGCACAGAAAGAACTTGCCTTATTTCCGTTTTATTTATTTCGGAATACGAAATGTGTTTTATTTTGAAAAATTACCGGATTCTCTGTTACATCCGTCTGTGTCACGCTTGACTCACGTCAAGCCACACTTCTCGGTCACGTGACCGATGACGCTCATAAACAAAATGCTGAAGCCCGCAAAATGAGTAAAAAAGCTGCTTGGAGATTGCAAATGACGGCGGCCTTAAAAGTCCGTTCGAAACAACTGGATCAAAGTTATGGCTGAATACTCTGAGATCGCCACAATAGCACAGTTGCTATTTCCGACATCCTACCTGTGTGAGTCGGGGGGGTTTCTGCAGCAACGGCGACGAAAACAAAATTACGAAGTAGACTGGACATAAACCACACACTTGAGGTGTCATTGTCTCCCATTACCCCGA
>NW_017805876.1:111038-145808 GCF_001891065.2 Hippocampus comes
TTTTGTTGTATTAATTCCGCCACACCTTAAATGCCGGTCCCTGAAAATATTGTCTGACTTAAACCGGTCCGTGGGGCAAAAAAGGTTGGGGACCCCTGATTTAGAACATCCCATCTTCTTCGATAATGTCGAATTTCATTGTTTGTTTCGGCCGTGTTTTGTTCTCCAGAAAACCTTTGGGGATGTCTCGAAGCGCGTCGAGCTCCGTGGGCGGCTGCAGTGCAAGAGCTTCTCCTGGTATTTGAAGAACGTCTATCCAGAGGTCTTCATGCCCGATCTGAACCCCCTGCGCTTTGGCGCGGTAAGTGTGAGCGCCGACCCGTCAGCTTTGCCCCCCCCCCACCCCCTCAACTCCTAATCCTCAGGGCTCAGCGTAGCCGCTGCGGGTTTCTACTCGGGACCTCCAGCGGGTCCGGAGCAGTTCCAGTTGGACGCCACTGACTCTCTGCAGACACTCAAGCTGTTTGAACAGCTTGCCGGGGTTTGTTAGCTTTTCATTTGGTGTCCTTTCTTTGTGTTTAGGTGAAAAATGTGGGCAAGGACTCTTGTCTGGACGCCGGCGAGAACAATGACGGGGGCAAACAGCTGATCATGTACCCATGTCATGGACTGGGAGGGAACCAGGTTTCAAGAAGAACGCCTTCTGTTGCTTATCAACAAAAATGGAATAACGGTTTCATCTTTTAATACCTTTTTTTTGTTTGTTTGCTCGCACCTGTAGTATTTTGAGTTCTCCACGCATCATGAGATCCGACACAACATTCAGAAGGAGCTGTGTTTGCACGGGGTGCAGGGGCCCGTCAAGCTGGAGGCCTGCCAGTATAAAGGCAGGAACACGGCGGTAGGACCAGAGCAAAAGTGGCAGATGCAGGATGTAAGTTTGATCTAGGGCTCAACCATTTTGAAAAGTGATCTTGTTGCGATTTCCACCCCCCACCCTCCTCGGGCGAACGTGTAACTTTTAAATTTGTCATCAAAACGTAAGCGTCAGTTCACATCAGAACACCCAGTGTGCACGGCAAGGCAATTTGTCTGTTTATCCGTACACGATGGTGAAAAAGACTGACAGGTTTAGTGACAAATATTTTCTTTTGAGAGATGAAAATGGCTTTTGCTGGGAAACCACAAAATATATACATTAAAAAAAAATTTTTTGTGGCCCCATTTCCACGTGTTTTTCACAAAAATGTTGGGCAATAAAATGTGTCTTTTTGTTTGTCTTCAACTAGAACCAGTTAATCTACCTGCCGAGAAGCAACATGTGTCTGAGTGCCCGCTTTGAGCATCCCGCCCTCACTCCATGCGACCCTTCAGACAGATACCAGCTTTGGGCCTTTATCTGACTGCGGACCTCTTGAGTATCCCTTTTTTTTATATATAGATTCCTGACTGCAATGACTTTTTAATTTATTTTTAACACATGAAAACAGAACTGTCGCTGCTTCAAAGTCTGAATGTCGGGCGAAAGCACGTCGGGGGCCACCGTGGGGAGGAAACGTTTTGGACACGTTGCCTCCGAGCACAGTGTGTACTCAAAGATGCTCGGAATCATGAAGGTGCACTGAGCTGACTGGTGCCTGTGTTTTTTTTTTTTTTTTTTAATCAAATGTACGGACAAAAGTATTGGGACACATGGCCATTAAACATACTGAATTTAGGCCAAAAGCTTCCACTCTCCTGGAAGATTTTTGACCAGATTGTCAATTTCTTTCACTTTAAACCATCTTTTCAGGCCTTGATGGATCTGCGCAAAGTTGTTCCCACTAAATTGGAAGCAGGGTTAAGATAAAGTTGAACATTTAGGAATCCATTGATACCTTAGAGCTGTGCCCCAAGACTTTCGTCCCTACGTGTAGTTTCACTTCTCCTCGTATGAGTATTGTCACGTGCTGTATTGCACCTACGTGAAGCCAACATTGAATCGAATATCTATTAAATGATAAAATAACACTGAAAACATAAACAAACGCCTTACAATTAGCGCACCAAAGACACTGACTCAAAAAACGGAAACACAAACGTGAGCACAGTCCTTCAAAGAACCAACCTATTTTTAAGACCGCTTTCATCCAGTGCCTTAAATGCCATTTTATTCTATACGAGGTGAGGGAAAAGGTGATCTACTGCATGAGTGTGCGGGGAGTACCGTTGTTGCGGGGGTCGTCATTGTTTTCTTGGTATGAAGTTGGCTGCCTCTGAAACGCCCTGATGCAAATGCCGCAATGCTTAGCTGCCAATGTGTACTTCAATTTGACGGACACATCTGATGACCAACACGCTGTGCTGTAAAAGAGGCCAAACTCCTTTGTGCTAGTTATCCTAAATACTGCAAACTTGACCAGCCTTACTGTGTGGTTTTCATGTCAAACTGGGGGGGAACTTGGAAAAATAAATATGTGCAGCCATTTGTCGAGAAGCTCCGTCTATATTAAGCGTCTCCTGCAGGGGGCGCCGTAGACTAACAAAATGAAATTCACGTGAAACTCAAACATGACATCATGAAGACCAAATGACATTTATTTCAAAACCATGTAAAAATGAAAACTAATTCTATCTACAGATTAAAAAAAAAACCCAAACACATAGGAAAAAAAATCACTTTGTGCAAAACGTATGCATTTCACAAAATCCCAAAATGAAAAACAAATCAGGCACATGAAGCTTTTACAACTCACAATCAGCATTTAAAAATGGACAATTTTAAAAATACTGAAGCGATTTACTCAATACTGACTGACCACAATAAATACACGTTTTAATATATCATTCATAAATACTAAGGGGGAGCGGGGGGGGGGGGGAATTTTTGACTGGATGCAACATCATCTCACCCTCACACTGTACTGTATGCTTCGGCAAAATTAATCAGCACTATTGATTCCCTCCATTGCCTGAAAGCATTCTGCACATGTGAGGTCCAAACTTATAACCACTTAAAAAAAAAAAAATTCCATTAGCAGCCCAGTTGTTTCATTTGAGATTTTAAGTGCTTATTTTGCAATTTCTCCGCGTCGTCATTTTCAATGACTCAGTTATGATCATCAAATATCAAGCTGTGATTGTCATCCATTTTTAATGTATGTAATGGCAATTATAAGGGGGAAAAATGCTACGTTGAAATTAGTGGAATAGCTTTGTAGATAACTATTGCACACAACAACCTCATTTAATGGATCATCTTAAATAAACCTCAGTCATATAAACAACCAGACAGGAATGTTTGTACAGCATTCAAACCACAAGAGAGAGAAAAAAAATGTCACCAAAAAAGATATCACATTAATTTAGATCGATATTTAGCGGTTGGGGTCAGCATGAATTTAAATCAGAGCTTTTTGGAGACAATTCAAAGTGCTATTTAATATCCCTGTATTCATGAAACACTTTAATGTGGCGACTCTTTTTCACCATTCAAGTATCGATTTAAAAAAAACAAAAAAAAACTGCGGCATCCAATGGACCACCCACACTTTAGTCCCAAAGGTTACAATCTGACCAATGACAACTGAGAACTTTTTCATGCTTTTCCAACCATAGAAAAGCATATCATATAGTAAGGAAAAAAACAAGCACATTTCTTTTTGTTTTGTATAAAACAATAGCTTTTTTTTTTTTTTTGTTCCCCTTAAATACTGCTGCAATTCCCAAAAGAGCATGCCTATTATCAAAACTTTTACAATATATAATGTACGTATACTTCCTAAACAATAAATAAACTTGACGGTCGGTAATCCTTTTTTTTTTTTTGTTTTGTTTTTTTTGCACACATTTTGACACACACACACACGATAGACATATAAAAGTTCCATCTACAGTACAATATTTGCTCAAAACTAGAACTTTACATCTGAAATTACAAGATAACATTGCACGGCGTGACATATTTGAGCTTTGAACCGCGTTGACGTCGATGCGGTGTGTGTGAGGTCTCCGAAACATTCCTACGATGAAACCCGTGATGCCAGCAATGAAAATGGGCCACGGTGCTGTGATCTGTGATCCTTTTGAAATTCAAGTTCGGACGATGCAAAAGGCCATGAATGCAATGTGCTCCTAACTTTAAAAAAGAAAATGTCCATGTCGAATTTCAGTCTTCCGGATCATGTTAAGCCACCAAGATTGCAACGAGGCGATTGAACTTTTTTTTTTTTTTTTTTTTTTTTTGGTTGAAGACGATTCACCTTTTATCTGAATCTTTTTTTTTTTTAATCAATATTTTCGATGTGGAGTCTCATTATTTCTTCCTGGGTTCGATCGAGGTGGTGACAGGAGGGTATTGTTGCTAATTGGAAGTTTGCGCGCCTGGCTAAACCACTCGCTAGGGCCACTCCGTCATGGAATGAGACAATCTTTTGGGGGGGGGGAGGGTTTCAGTTCAGCTTAACTCAATATTGCTTCGAGAGCACTAGAGTTGAACAATTAAACAAATTCAAATCAACATCCCAATGTAGTAAAATGTGATTTTCAGATCACAAAGGCGGCAGTGTTTAGAAAATATATATTTGGTGTATTTCTTGTGTGCAAGATTTTTAGAAAACATCACGTTACGTATTGAGTTGTAAAAAAAAACAAAATACTTTAACAAACATTTTTAAAACCATGCACAAATCAAATACAGGCACACAGACTTTGAAGAACAATTAGTAAAGCGCATAATATTTACGTAGATGTATCGTGTCTAGAAAATTGCAGGGCAGTCCATGTTTAAAGATTGCCACAGATTTGTGTGCATTATTGTTGTGTATTCTGATTTAAAGACTTTATGATTGTTTACGCCAGACTTGTAACATTTTGTCAAGTTGTCTGAGCCAACGCTTTGAAGACTTAAAATCAGAAATAAGCTAACAATCCTAAGTAGGTTAATAAACTGTCTTTCATATTAATTCATGGTCCATCTTCCTTTATTTTAGTGTAAAGCTAAAATGTAAGACCAAAACATTTCTGTATATGTGTACCCTCAATCCTGCGAGCTCATAAGAAAGTACAAACTGATTTTTAATTGTTTACAAGCCTGTAGATTTGAACCTCCAAGGTCACTGCACTCCCCACCCCTGGGAGACCCCCCACTGAAAATTTTGAAGCCTTTCGGATTAAAGGTGAAACGTCTTCGACAAACAAAAGTTGAAAATTGCCTCGATTCAACCATTCAAGATGCAAACGTGTAGCACCACCTACACGGCCGGTAAAGACAGATTCTTGGTACTCGTTGCAAGTAAGTTCAAGTCGGCGTGTCCATTCACGTTGGACTGCTGCGGCGGCTCGGCTGTCGCGCATGAGCCGTGAGTGCTGAACGGAGCGTGGGCGTTATTGTTCAGATAGTTCTGATACTGGTTCTCAGGCGGATCCACAAAGTCCGCTTTGGACGTTAGCTGCTTGTCACGTTCGTTGGCATAGTGGTTCATGGCGGCTACCGGTCCGTTTCCGCCCAAGTTAAAATTCGTAGAGTATTGTTCCACTGGCTGATTGGGGAAGGCGCCCTGGGTTTGGGTGCCGCTGATTGACTCTTGGAATGCTAAGGCTTCCCCGTAGGGTTCGCCCGATTGGCTGCTTGGGCCACCGGGGGCGGGGCCAGAATTCCCGAGCTGATAGTACTCGGCCGAGGGGGAGTTAATTAAATAAGCGTTCCCGTTCACGTGGTTGTCGTCGTCGCCGTAACACAGCACCGAGGCCAAGGGGACCACCTCTGTGTGACACAAATTCTCCGACCTGTCCTCATCCTCGTCTTCGTCTTCCTCGTCCTCCGACTCGCTGTTGGCTAAACTCTGAGTGCTGGAGTCCGAAAGGCCGCTGAAAACGCTGCTGCTGTCCTCCTCGTCTTCGTTGTCCTCTTCCTCGTCATCGTCGTCCTCCTCATCCTCTTCCTCGTCCTCCAGCGGCTCGTCCATCTCGCCGGCCGTCTGTAGGTGCACGGCGGCGCTTTGGGGGACAGCGTCGGGCAAAGCGTAGTCCAACCTGTGCTGAGACTGAACCAGGGGGTTGGAGCCGACTGCCTCGTTGCCGTGGTAACCATTGGTGGGGGAAGCTTGCTCCTGCTCACGACTCTTCTCCAGCTCCAGCTTCATTATGGTGTGCAGGAAATGGGTCCGAACGCGGATGGGGTTGAACTCCACTCTGCCACTCGAATTGCTGCAGCCTTCTTTTGTGCAGCCACATGGAAATGACATGCGGTCTACCTAGAGGGAACAAAGTGTTTCCTGTCATGGGCTACATTACACCACAGGGAAAGCAACAATGTTCAGAAGCTATGTTTTTCTAATTGTTTTTTCTATGGTTTGGGAAATGTATCTCAAATGACACAGATCAAGACCAAATTTTAATCAGAGATGCCTTTATCACTGGATTTTAAAATGTCTTGACTTTTTTTAAGCACATGAGCGCTGTTGACATAAAATGCTGTTTTTTGTTGGTGGTTTTTTTTTGTGGGAATGTGGGGAAAAAGTCTGTCAACTCTGGTTTGAAGATTGAGCTGTGGAAAAAATAAACTTGGAAATGCGATTCTTACAAGCAGCTTGTGATTGATCAAAGTATTTGTCATGTTTAATCTACTACAGTGTCACAGAAGACAGAAAAGACGACGGTGATTATTTGAATGTAGAATTAGACGCGATGCCAATGAACATGCTTGCATGAACGCGCACACACTACTAAATACTACTACTATTAAATAATGTGCAAATACTATCACTACAGCAAAATTATTAGCATCAAGCTATCTTTTTACAAAAAGCTTGTTTTCTGTGTCCAAAATAAATGATTTGGGTGAAACCAATCCATGTTTTATTGCAGATTGAATAAGAAAAATTGAATAAGGTACGTGGGCAAATATGGTCTCATCTCATTTCTCCACAAATCGATAATATGGGTCAGTCACAAGGTGGTTCTGTGAATTATACAAGTTGAGATAAAATATTATTTTAGGTAAAAAAAAAAAAAGATAAATTGATGCTCGATTGCTTCATCAGGCCTTTACCTGGCACTTGATCCCCGCATTGCTGCAGGCGCAGGTCTCTGGCTCACAGAAGACTCTACAATCACAGCCGCAGTCCTCTCTGGACATACGAATGGCCCGAAGTTCATGCTTCTCTTCCACGTCAATCTTCTTGACCCCGGACGTACGGAGCAGGGCCCGTCGCTTTTTAGTGGTGAGCGGCTGCAGGAAGAAGTACTCATCCACCTCCGTGTTGTCCAGGTCGATGTCGTCGTCAGAAATGTCCTCGGCAGTGAGAGTGTTGGCCTCCTCGGACTCGACTGTTCCGTTCTTGGTAAGCTAGAAAGCCGGAGGATATCATGGGCAATTGAATGTTTTTTGTTTTTGTTTTTTTTACAAATTGGGACGATCTGTCTGTTCCCATCTCGTCTGTAATGTGACTAATTTAAAGTGAAATAAGCTTGAGAACAAATGCAACTCTAAACTATCTTGTGTTGTAAAACGATCTCTTCCTTCGCTATGTGCAGCATTACGTTGCCTCAAGATTGGGAGTCTGGATGTTTCTTTGAGAAGAAGTCAAAATAGGTAAGATACATTTCTGTAAGTTTGTTTTGTTAAAAACCAAGACCAAGATGGAGTTATTAATTGTATCCCCAAAATGATTTTTAATGGCGGGACTGATATATGCTGAATGTTGTTTCCAATGAGTGTCTCGCCAATTTGCAAGTAAATCGCTTGAAAAGTGCGACAGTCATCACTCCAAAGACGCCAGTTGAGGAATGAGCGTATGTCACCTTGAGTTTGATGGAGTTGAGTTTCTCCTCCTTGAGATGGTCCCTCAGCATGTCCCTGTGGATCCTCTCCTGCTCCATGGCAAACTCGCCAAGGGAGTACTGCCTGACCCAGCTGTGCCTGTTGGACATGCCCAACGTGCTGCCGCCCTGGCTGGGCACGCTAGTGAAGCCTTGCCTCCTGCTGAAGTAGTACACGGTCACCTTCTCAAAGTGCACCCTCCTCGTGCACAGACGCTTCTCCCGCTTCAGGATGGAGCCCGCTGCTGAGGGGGAAACGCCCGGTTAGAATCGGGCCGTTTACAAAATGTCAAGTGCACGTTTGTGGCACAGTTTAAAAGGCAAGATATTATGAAAAGTTGACCTTTTAATGGCTTGTAGACAAATAATCGAGTATCTGAAGCGCCTACCCACCCAAACAAGTGTCAAACAAAGCAAGCAAGTCGATCTTTTGTTATCCGCCTATACTACACAGAACGACTAATATCCGTACAGTTTCACGATGATTGAGGAGTCGATACATTCATATACACACACAAAAAAAACGCTGGGTTGGTTTCCTCACCGACTCACCGGTCAGCTGTGGGTCTTTTGATTCGGTTACTTTTACCCAAAGTTGGCTTCATTATTTTGATCCAGAGTGTAGGCCTGTATTATACTGCCCCCGTGCGGCCAAGGCACACACAAGCGAAAGTGCAGTACAAACTGGCAAAAACTGTTCACTTTTTATCATTCTTCTTGATTAGGTGATACAGTATGTTTACCTAAAGTACACCATGGTACAATTTAAAAAAAAATACATTACAAGAAGAAGAAGCCACTCTCGTCGCAAGACTCAGGCTCCGTCCCGGTGGGATGAAGTCATGAAATGTAGGGCACAGATTTTCTCAGGAAATTGTCCCTAAAAGCGTGAAATATGAGAAATGCTTCTTCATACTAGCAATTTTGCATGATGTTGTGAGGGAAAAAAAAAAAAAAAAAACGTCATCCCAGTTCTGTGCTACTACCGAAAGCTATGAAGAGGAGGAAGGCAACGCTGGAGTACAAATAATCCCCCGGCTGGCCATGAGTTGAAGAGTACTCCTTCACAATAGTCACGCCTCCTTATCATTAAAGTTCCTCACACTGTTCCGAGCAAGAGACCCGGCCCGCTACTAATTCTCCAGGAAAACAAATGCTAATGAGAGCTGTTTCAGCAGATGTTACAGGCACGTTGTGAGTCTGCTTGAATGTTTGTAAGTGAGTCATTAGAGCTCCCCTCCATCACATGGCGCTGCAACCGCATGACAACCGACACAAGGTCAGTCTTTGCGAGACCCCCCACACCCACCGGCAGCTGC
Organism: Hippocampus comes; assembly: GCF_001891065.2. Classification (NCBI taxonomy): domain Eukaryota; kingdom Metazoa; phylum Chordata; class Actinopteri; order Syngnathiformes; family Syngnathidae; genus Hippocampus; species Hippocampus comes. The sequence goes on from NW_017805876.1 coordinate 120,098, forward strand.
AATTGTCAGAAGCCGCGCTCAGACCCCAGGGACGCACTCCTCTCCTTATGTTAGCTCTCCCCCTCACTAACCACAACATTAGGTACACTCGCACCTGCATCTGATGCAAGAAGTGCTGTATCAAAATGAGTCATTTGCAAAGATGCTGTGAATGGACTGACAATATTTTGTCCCGTTCTCTTCATTCTGTGTCTTTTGTTCTTTCAATTTAAATAAAATAGCTTTGTTAGCAGGAAGAAAAACTTCTGGCTATACTGTACAGTGAGATCTGTCAGCTTATCAGTACGGCACTAATATTAGTTGTTCTTCACAGATGATGGAATATACTGGGATGACTGTGTGGTTTTCTCAGTTCTTTTGTTGATAACCTGATGTAAGGCCTCAACAATCAGGGCGAGAATGAGTTTCAGAGTATTTCGAGATGAGCAATGCAAGTTTACAGTTCGAAATGACAGTGCACCGGAGACTATTCAACAAGGATCTTTTCAGATGATCTGCTCATCTTTTGGATTCTAGTCTCTTTTTTGTCAGGTTTCCTCTTCTCGTAATATGAGGGGATTTTCCATTTGTTATCTCCAGAGCCCTGGCCCTGACATTGTGTTATGATCAAATCGCTCACAAGTCAGGAGGCGTACGAAAGCCTTTGCATAACAAAAATGCAAACTTTTGACAGTACAACTTACGATGATCATTGCCCAAAAAGTAATAAAATATCGCTCTAGTGATGTTTACTGCCCTCATTGTCCCGATCACTACTGGTGCCACTGTTGCTTTACCCTCCACATTTTTACTAGTTCTTCCTTCAGTCTTTGGTATTTCTCTAGATTTTTGTTACTTTTTTCTATGTATCGTTGCCATCATTCAGGTTTGCTACCTCGATCACGACTACTGTCTTCTGACCTTTATCCACCACCAGTATGTCAGGCTGGTTAGCTACCACCAGTTTGTCAGTCTGGATCTGGAAGTCCCACAGTATCTCCGCTTTGTTGTGTCTTCGACGGTGTCCGCCATCTTGGTTCCGGGACCTCGAGTCCATATTTGTTTTACGGATGTTCCGGTACACGAGTCCTGCTACCTAGTGATGCTGCTCCACATTTGCCTTGCCTTGCCAACATCAGCATGGTGCTGTCATGTGCTGCACCATCCCTGGGGCTTCTTTGCACCTGCGGTCCTGTTTGATGTGGTCGACCCCATTGATATTGCGCCGCCATGATTAGTCCCTCCGTGCCAGCTTTCAGTCCAGCCTTTTCCAGCCATTGCTATGTTTTCTCGATGTCAGCCACTTCTTCAAAATAGTCAGTGGTACATGCCATGCAGGGGTTTGTCTTTCCACGGCAGTCCATCTGGCTCCTTCGCCTTACTGGGCTTCTGTTGTCTGAGGCATTCACGAAGCAGGTTGTCCCTGGGGGCCATCATCTTGATGTATTCTTGGAAGCCTGTTGTTCCCCCCTGGATAATGCCCAAGACGCTCACGAGTCCACAGCCCCCCTCTTTCCGCTTTGTATACAGCCTCACAATGCTGGACTTCGTTTAATTTGACAGGAAACTTTAACTGGGAGTGGCATTAAAAAAAAATTTAAAAAAAGCTTGTGGCCACTTTTATTAAGAATAATCCACTATTTTCCAAAGAGCTAAATATATATGTGCAGCTAGTGTATAGCGGCTGTTTTATGAAAAATAAATTGAAAAATAACTAACAAAATAAATGCAACAAGTGACAGGCTGTATAATGCAAATCTGTTCTTCGAAAGGGAGTTCCAGGGTACATGCACAGAGTGAGACCTTGAGAGGTTATCATCTCATTCATCTGGCTCGACTGGCATGCTGATGCTATTCCTAATAAGGGAAGCTGCCCGCGCATGCCGCCTTTCTATTACACCAGTGGTCTCTCAGCATCACTTAGCCTCTCCCCTGGACGGCTATGACTGTGCATTCATATCACACTGCCTCCTACAAAGATCGTCTTGGCCACCCAGCACTGGAATAACACCATTAGTTCCATCTTGATGAAAATTACCTCCTTTTGGTTCCTCCTCTCTAATGACATGACAACATCCCCCTTGCATGACGCGGTTTGTTAGCAACTCGGGCGCAGCACGCTGACTGACACTCACGGGTGAAAGGGCCAGAGGTGGACGGATTGACGCTGTCGCTGCTGTCCCCGCTCTCGCTGCAGGATACCTCATCATCAGACTCCCTCAAGGAAGAGCACGGGGAGGAGGAGGCTTCCACCTCCTCGAATTTCCTTTTCAGTATTCCGCTCATGGCCTGACACATCTGCACCTGAAACACAAAGACAGCGGAGGGGCCACGTATTATTTAATATCCAGTTTAGGAGGCCTCTGTAATCCTCAACACACTCAATTAGCACCGCATACGCATCCACAAACGCACACACCGACACCTCCGGCTCTCCTTGCCGGCTCTGCTGTGGCGCTCCGCCGGCAATTGATCACCTTGAGCACAAAGGAGCCGCGATGGCCGGCGAACGCTGATAATTACATTCTCAATCTGATGTAGAGGAAGTTCATTTTGGCTTCATTTATTGTGTGGCGCAAGAAAAAAAAAAAGAGGCTTGACCAACATTTGTGACAATGAAAATGCTCATATACGGAAGGGTGTGTTGTGAATATTTAGTACATGTTATTTGTGATAAGCAGTAACCGTATGCAAATTTGGTCCAGAGTGAATTAAGTTTTCAAATAAATAAACTAGCCAACTAAGTGACAGACAGTGGATGCAAAACAAACAAACAAAAAAGATCTACACACCCCTGTTCAAATGCCAGGTTTTCCTGGCTAAAAAGAAAAGATCGAGTGAAATAATTTAAAAAAAAAATCACAGCTAATGTGACCTACATAAAAATAAAATTAAACACAGGATGAACAAATTTTGAAGTAATCTATCACAACTCATATTTGACCTTTGTATCATGTAAATAATTCAGTTACTAAGTCATTTCCAAAGGCAGAGGTGTCAAAGTCAAGGCCCGGGGGCCAGATCTGGCCCGCCACATTATTTTATGTGGCCCGCGAAAGCAAATCAAACACATCAACTTCCATGATGCTTGCTAAAGTCTCTACCAAAATTCTCATATTTAATAAATAAGAGACATATTGTCAGCATTTTTCTTGTTACCAAATTCATGAGGGGAAGTAAAAATAGACAACTTCAATGTGGTTGCACAAGTGTGCACACCCTTAATAATTGTGATTTGGCTGTTCAGAATTACCATTAACATTCATAGGCGTGTTAAACGGGAGTCACCACAAACCTACCTCGATCTCAAGTCCCTCTGATTGACACCAAATACATTTGAGATGTTTCAATCGGCTTTTTCTGACATCTTTCTTTTTTTTCCTAGAAGGCACCCGAAGGAAGTGTTGTGTTAACACTAACCGCTATTTTGAACTGTTCTCAATTGGAGGACTGCGTCTTACTGGAGTCATATTATTCAAAAGTACTCTTTCTTGAGTGCAATTTTTGGCTACTCTATCCACCTCTGGTTACTTTACAATTTCATCTCACTCACTCACAACCTCTGACGGTACAAAGGTATCACCGTTATGCACCATGCTCAAGGGGATTGATCATGTACCTCTTGGTGAGAACGTCAATGGACACCAAGGCAAACATTGTGGATCCTTTCGGTCAAGCTGAATTTGTTTATGGTCCTCGCTTGAACAAATCAGGGTTCCCGATAACCCCGGCGTAGCAGCGCTGCTGCTGCTGCTGCTGCTTTTGTGCACGCGATGACTGGCAGCGCCGTGGCTTCCCGCCTTGGAAACAGCAAGAAGGCCGGCATCTTCAGCGAGCCTCATCCTGTCTATCTGTCAGAGCAGCTTGTGGGGGAGTTCCATTCACAGACGGCCGCCGCGTTTCATCTGGGGCTCTGCTATCGAGTCATTACAGATGCAAATGCTTCCTGGGAGACATGCTGCCTGAGAGAAGAGATGCGAACAAGAGGTGCAGCCTAGTACATAGGAGAACCACCGCTGCCAGAAAGCAAGGCTCATTGTTCCCCGGGGGCTATGATTTTTCTTTTTTTTTCTTTTTTCCCTTTCTTTTCGATAACTGCGGGGGTGCCACAACCAACTCCAGCCTCGTCCTTGTGGGATTACCCATCACTACCTAAAACAGAGGTGTGCGATCCAGCAATTTTGAAAGTCAAGGCGAGGGTCGTGTCAATTCCGTTTTCTGAATTGAAATGCACGGAATGGAAAGTGCATCCGCTCGTCCAAGTCACTTGAAGGCTCCCAATGTTTGATCCTTCACACATACGTCGCAAAGAAATGTTCATGCTGAACTTCCTGTTGTGGAAATTTCCACCAGAAATAGCGTGGGCAGCTTCCAAAAGGTTCCAAATGAGACAGCATTGTGAGCGACCTACCGGTATGTGGACGCTTTGGCTCTCTGCTGAAGCTGCATTAGGCTTTGATATTAAAAAAAAGTGGTTTCCATGGAGATTACAGCGTATCCTCACAACTAGTGCTTTCCCATGTGACAGTAGTCCGGAGCAACAAATTGCACATGCGGTCAAACCCGAATGCAATGTCCATACTGTATATTCACACACATGTATAGATAACTGGACATCTATTTTAATATACTGGTGCTATTACACTCTCTCACTATATACAGTATATCTCGATATCTATATTCTGTCCCCACAAGCCCCCCTGCGACAATTGAATGTAACAATTCAAATAAGTAAATGAAAAAAATTTACACAACCGAACTGGGAATGTGGCGGTGTTTAGAATTAAGCAGTTACATTCAAACCCGTGTGAAATGTAAGTCACACACCTGCGACCGTTTTCAAGAAGTTCTAGGAGGCTTTTCCTGACATTTTGGTCGTCACATCTTAAAGCTCAAGCTACATACATGTGCCGTAATATATAAAAAAATATATATATATGTGTGTGTCTGGCCAAAAAACAAAAAAAAAATAGAACACTGTAAAATTGACAGTTTCTCTTTTTTTGTGTGTATATGCACAGAAAATGCATTTGGTATGTGTTAGTCCGTAAATTACTGTGAATATAACTTCCAAATTGAAGTCATGTAATATCTTATTTGAGCATTTATTTGAAATAAAAAAAAATACACACATACACAGAGTACACATTGACATACAAGTACTGTCATCATACGCACACACAAAGTTGACATTCTAAGATATGAATCAAGACCAGTGCTTAATATTGCAAACCGTCGTTACTCTTTTTACTCTTACTGTACTACAGGAATTGAAAAAAAAAAAAGAAAAATCTCAGAAAACCTGAACAGACTCCTACCCTCAAATCAATCATCACCCGCCGATATTACAGAGACATTTCTGTTCTTCTCGTGATTCATAAAGACAAGCGAGCGCACAGCAATGAGATGACAACAGGCAAACATGCACGCGGCATCACGGCAACTCCCTCTGGCGCCGGCCGGCCGGCCCTCGCGGGAACCACTGACCTGCATCCGCTGGCAGACTCGGACTCCTTTTACCTCTTCTCACAGCAGGACCGTTACACAATCATGAATGCGGCAATTCACACCTTGCGGATGACGAGCTTCCCATTTTGTTTCAAGTCCACTGACATGCAGCGGACTCAGAGGTCTATCAGCATGAGGTTTAAAAAAAAAGACAAAGAAAGGGGGTTGCAGCTTGAGAGATGAGACTGTCGATATTACATGCTTAATTACAAGAAGCAAGATGAGAATCTTTCACACTTTAGCTCTCTCTCTTTGTCATAGTGTTGCTCTCCCTGTCACACAAAGGCTCATTAGCGGCAGCCGGCTGGTAGGCAAAGAGGCTGATTGGAGCTGAGGCACAGTCAGCCTGCGAACTCACATGGGTGGATTGTCTGAGAGCGAGCAGTGGAGGGAGAGAGAAAGAAAGAAAGAAAGAAAGGAAGCAAGAGAGAGAGAGAGTGTGTGTGTGTGTGTGCCTCCTCTCCTGCTGTCTGCAGATATTTTTACCAACATGGTAGATGGGAAAGGGAGGGTGTGTGGGTAGGGGCTAGCAGTGGTGGAGGCGGTGAGGGGTGGGGTGCAGGAGGCAGAGATATGGGGGGGGTGTCGGGGGGAATGTCAGAGAAACAGATGAGGAGGTGTATTTGGGCGAGATGGGAAAGGGGAAGGAGGGGTTAAAAAAATACTGTGTAACCATCTAATAGGAATAATCAAATTACCGAACCTCTGCATTCAAACGGCGCACGTACAAGGACGCCAAAACGTCGTGACGAAGGAAAAAAAGAAAATCTCAACAGGAACTCAGTGAACTCAACATTTCAAGAATGAATTTTGTGCATATATGCTTTTTATGGCTTTTCATTACGCCGTTAATTTCCCCAAGTAATGGACACCCATCCAAAATAGTTTGTTATGGCCTATAAAAACAACAAAAAACACTTTTTTTTTCCAATTAAATTAGGATATGTCTAAAACAGAGTGCTAGCTACCTGTGATGAGAAATCAATGGACAGTCTAAAATGCTTAACATGTAAAAAAAAATGTTTTAAAAAGTCCAAAAATTACGACCAAACAGCCGAGCCCGCTTGCCAGACACAAAATAGTCCGGAAATGCAAAATGAAGCCGATCGACATGACGCCTGTCACTAGTTAGCCACTTTAGCATGTTAGCAGAGTGTCTGCTCCTCTTTGTACAGTTAATGTGTCATTTAGGTTTCCAAGCTTCTCTCCTTTGCACGTGTCCTCTTCTGACAACAATTCATGTGGTTCCCAATCTTATTTTTCAGCCACGGAGCAGTTCATCCAAGCTGCCTACATGTTTAGCCTTAGCTTAGGCTACATAAGAGTCAGGAAAACTCATAGCCCCGAGTGGTTTGCCTCTTTACAGTCATTAAAAACAATTATCTCCCATTTTAATGCCTATTAATATCCCCTACTAAGAAAAAAAGCATTTCAACACATCATATTTCAGTTTTATTCCGTCAAAAAGAGCATGAGTTGCAAAGCCCCGAAGGTTACTACAACAGGTGGCTAATGCTGTGTGTCTGCTAATGTCAATAACGGCATTCGTGATTAAAAACCAATATTGGCTCTCATTATCTCTGCTTTTTGGTCCATCTTACTCCCCCGGGGAACCGTCTGGGCTCTTTAATGGCTCAATTCTGCACAGCGCTCACCAAGCAGCCACTAACCGCGTCGTTTTGATGTGGTGCAGGTAGTGAGCTTTTAGTGCTTCTTGTCAGAAAACAGCTGCCTGCTGAGGCCAGAGAGCACGCTGTGGGAACAAGGACGCTAGACAAACAGTCAAGTCACAGCTGGACCCATCAACAAGGAATATTGTTCAAAAGGCATCTGACGCTATATCGTATATTTGACTGATGTGCGGACATTTGCTGTGTGAAGGCTTAGAGAAGAGCATCTGAGTCTTTGCGCACATTTTTCTTACTATTTGTTTTATACTCTTTTATTTATTTTATTTTTTTTGCTTAACACATCGTAGTTTCTAAGGACATCTGAAAATTTAACTCTAATAAATAGATGCGTAAGAAGAGGAAACTGCATTAAAAAAAGAGAGCCACTTTTCAGCTGTTTATTGAATGGAGGGAAATGCCTTTAATCCAATCATGCTTCACGCACAAAAAAAAACCCTGCAATTTTTGAACTGTGTTTTTTTTAAGATGAGAAGTAGCACTGTGTGACTCGATCAAAAACATACAGTAATGACATGAGATGAAATAGAGTGGAGAGGAATTAACTTTGCTTCCATTCCGTGGACATTGCGCTGCTCCTTCTGGTGTGCACGCCTTGGCCAGCTGGGGGCAGTGTAACACACACACAAATATACTGTACATCAGGGGTCTCAAACTCAGTTCCTGGAGGGCCGCTGTCCTACATGTTTTCCAAGTCTCCCTGTTGCAACACAGCTGATTCAAATGATCAGATCATCAGCAAGCTCTGCGGAAGCCTGACATTGAACCAGGTGTGTTGCAACGGGGAGACTTGGAAAACATGCAAGACAGCGGCCCTCCAGGAACTGAGTTTGAGCCCCTGCAAGTGTACATGGAGAGGTCACTGGTCAGTAAGCCACTATAATATGGGTTGTTCTTTGCAGAGGATAAAGTACATATGTCTGTGAGTATTGATATATTTTTTTTCTGTCAACATGTGTTATTCCACAGTTTGTTTTTCAAATATCCCATATCTTAAAGTGTTATTCATTCGCCAGTCAATGCGATTTTGCATTGTTCGCTAAAGGGGCTTCACTCAGGCAAAGTCAACTGGTGGTTGTCAATACAAAGGTTTAATTTGACAGTTGCTTGGAACTCATTCTTATCTTTACAATTATTATTCTTTTTATTTCCACTCTACAGGTGAAAGGAAGCTTTTTTTTTACAACTGTGCCAGCATATTTTCTTTTGTCCCTATTGTGTACTTCATTGTAGTTGTAGTGATATATATATATATATATTTTTTTTTTATAAATAACCCCGCCCACCACCACCACCACCACCCCGTTGTAACGTCCCCTTTAAAATATGCAGTTTGAAAACGAGGCCAGAGGAAGCGCACCGCTGAGCGCTCCAAGATTGCACGGCTGCATCACAAAGAGCAAAGAGCAAGTCAGGCTAATGAGAGAAGTGCAGCAGGCAAAATAAGACGACGCTCACTGTTGTTTCGCCGTTGATGTAAATCAACACTGACGCTTCCATACAACGGTATCGCTTGCTTTGCGCGCATTAAAAACGCTGCTTTCTTTTGTCTGTTTTCCCTCTGATGGGAATTCAATATCGGAAATTGTATTTATATCAGCTTGGAAATTCCCAGTGAACTCATGCTTAAACAATACAATCCGCGTAATATAACAATCGTGACGCTACTTGTCTTTATTGAATACTAGTGCAGGGCAACAGGGACTTGTTCTTGCTGAATCTCTGGAACTCTATTTTAGTTTGATATCTCCATGATCCTACAGCATTTGTAAATATAATGCTGCATCTGTGTTTTCTATAGATCACTCCCAACGTCCTTTAACATATTTTTGATGCATCTGGTGTCCATGAATTAATGTTTTGCAACTAAACACATCTCAAATCCTAAGCTACTATTCTTCGGTTGTCGAGTCAATTTCTCTTCAATTTGTCCCTGGAAGGCACCTTGTGCACGTCTGTCTGTCTGTCTGAGTATCACATTTACATTCTGCCCTATTACATAAGGTGCAAACACTGGAGGGATGCCATGCGTTTGCTTCACCATACGCTGACCTATATTTCCTTGCCTTAAAATGATGAACCGAAGACGGCAATCATACGCAAACGAGCTTGAAGAATAAAATGTGCTTGTGTAGTCACAATAATATTGAGGTCATATGCAAAACAGTTGGCCACCTCCCACTGTGCTGGATAAAAGGTGCATTCCAAAACCTCATTGGAATGCTGTCCAAACAAGCAGATGAGGACCACTTGAAATCCACTCCAGGATAATTATTTTTAATGAAAGATGGTTTTGATGCGAAATACAGAGGTGCCTTAAGAAATTATTTTAATTTGTTCTGTAACCAAATTATCGTTCCCCATTGAAATGAATGGACACACCATTAATCTGTTCCATCTCCCCAAAACACATTCGGAAAAAAAATGTGCAACGCATCTTTCTACTAGTGCACCACTCTTACTAGTGAGGACCAAGAATATACTAGTGCATGGAACTTTAGCTGGATATCAAAGATGTCAAATACATGCTTCAACAGCTTTCCACAGAGTCCACATTAAAGCTCTTCATTATGCTGGATGGTTTCTTTATGGCAGCTGGTCAAAACACATTTGAGTACCTGTATGTCTTAAGTTTTCACTTACTCGCTGTCAGCAAATTGATGATCTTAACTTTCAAAACATGCTCCCAAGGGAGTTTCATGCCTCCAAGGCGTGTGTGGAGCATCTCGATAAGCGAGAACATCTTTAAAGGAAATATTTCCATGATTCATCAAAACAACCCGTCTCAGCATTGTGGCTCCTTGTCAGGCAGCATTTCACGGACAGTGCCTGCGGTGACCAAAGTAGTGTAGTGTACATCAAAACAGCTTTGCTTCAACACGCGGTTAATAACAGGTGAACTGACACCCACAATTAAAATACGGAATGCAGATTTTTTTTCAGTGTTATAGACTTACAAGGGCGGCGATAAGACAACTCAGTAAAATGTAATACAGTTCTACACCACTGCTTCAACCACAACAATAAATACTGCAATTTGTAAGACGAATACATCACTTTTCACACCCTTGATTAATGAAACTAATCATTTGCCCGAAAGATTTCAATGAATGAATTATTTTTCTTTATTTACACAGACATCGTCGATTGTACATGGATTATTATATGGTCCATGATTATTGCACTGTATTGTGATACTATTACGATGCTAGGCGAAATATTATATAATATAATGACTGCTTTGTGAGTGACACAGCGGCAAGCTACAGCAGATGATTTCTTTTTTTTTCTCTCTCCACACTTTCATTCCCGTACACTGCGAGAAACCTAGCGTGCATCCCAGTGGAACTGGCTGATAGAATCGCGGCGCCTGCAAGACAAAACCCTGAAACCACAAAAGAGCCAGCGCGGTGCAGCCAGCCTGGGGTTCCGTTCGACCTCATCCATCACCTTTGTCGCGCTCGGCCGTAAAAGGCAGCCTTGGAAGAGGCGAACGAGAGAGAGAGCGAGAGAGAGTGAGAGCGCGGTGGACAAACTGATCAAGAGAGATATAGAGAGAGAAGGTAGGTCTCAGCTGGACTCCGCTGAGGCCGAGATGATTATGCGGCAACAGATGATGTCGGCGTAGGACGCAACCCCCAAACTAAAAACACACACACTGCTCACATATTCATCAATGCCGTTTTGTCAAAGCCTTGTTCTTAAAATAAATGGCATGGGTGTTAGTGAGAGGTCAGTTCATCTTCATCTGCATGAATTCACATCACATCGAGGAATGCCACAGTTTATTTACGCCATCCGAATTAGTTTACAGCGGTGCCTTCAGATAAGAGTGACCCGACGCGTCAGTTGTTAACGATACAAAGAAAATGACATGTCGTGTGTATATAAAACAACCACCTTCGAAAAGTCATTTAGCTTAATGCTACAAAACTGGACAGGACACCGTTGACAGGCGAATGAATAGCATCGGCGTCATGGTGTTATAACGACGCAAGAAATATTTGAGCGCATGCAGACGGATTTAACAATAGTCACAGGCATACATTCTTTATCCTCAGTGAAAAATGACAAATATTACTATAGATTACTGACCGTCTTGTCCGTGGCCATGTGGCCAAAATGCACACACCAAAAGGAGCCACACAATTGCAATGAACCTCCCATGTTAGCTTAGCGCTATGAAAGCAATGAGATTTGGTTAAGCGCTGTCAGAACAATGGTGAAGATCAAGTGCTCTAAGTGCAGTCCATTTACCCGTAGGATCAAATTTGACTTTTCTTTATTTTTTGGACCACGATATGTTTCGCCACATGTACAATTAATTACGCATTACGGGACTCGCTGCTTAATCAGTAAAAGATTAGCGGATGTGGATTTTGGGTGCGAATTTCAAGCATGGAATCCCAAACTTCTCATCATCATAAATTATCATGCTGTGACTGTACTCTGCCAGTACCTGTTATTAATTTGTCACGTAATACACACAGCACTCATATTGGCGCTTTTTTTTTTTTTTTTTTTTGCAGTTTTATGCCTGCGGTGTGATAAAGAGCCGATGGTGTTACTGAGCAAATAATTAAGTAAAGTCTTCACACGTCGTCGTTTTCAATCTCATTCGAGCTCCGCAAACGGCACATGTCCATTCTGCAATTACACACAAAAGGAATCCAGTTATGGAGATGCGGCGACATTTACGGATTTATGCAAATGAGACATCACATGCTCGCTGTACATTTGTTAACTTGCACTGGCCCGAGGCTGCAGACAGATCTGCTCGGCACACATGAAAAGGAGGGTTGGGGGGGTTTGGGGGGGCTCAGCACTCACGGACAGAGGAGCCACTACGCTACACAGTGCTGGGAACCATTGATCCGTTCTTCCTGCATTTAGAACAATAAAGGAGAGGAAGCATGGCTGTGTGTAAAGTACACAGATGAAGGAAGAGCAACGATGACCACCGTGGCTTTGGATGAAAGCCATGCGTTGGACACAACACACTTTTTGCCTGATGTACAAACAAGGAGCGATCACAAGGAGCGATCACAAGGCACCGAGCGTGGAAACCAGTCGGACTTGTGTTTTTGATTTGCTCCAATTCTAGTCACACAACCACATGCAGCCCTAATCAGGAACCCTCAGCCATCACGTCAATCATTACGCTCGACTCCATTATTCATGCGTCTATTTCTTATTTATGACTGTATTTTCCCATGTTATCGCAAAGTTCACAAAAAGCAGGCTCGCTGGCAGAAACAGAGCTGCCAAAGCATTTCGTGGAGGGGGGGGGGGGATGCTTTCATCTCGCGCGCAGGCTGGGAAGGCTGTGGGATTGCGGGTGTTCACATTGCACAGACAAGCCTTATCATTTATATATAACCTCCATCATGGTGTGAATGTGAATGTTTTGTTTAAGAGATGTAAAAACACTCGTTGGAAAAACACAGTATTCGAATGTGGGCTCATTTTCCCGATTAACATTGGTTTACTTCACGGTTGGTTTTGATTTGTATTTTGCTACATGTTGATTAGTAAATGACAATTGAATTCGGATGCCCTACAGTGATTTCTATTTCTATTTTGCTGTGAGCCACGTTTATTTTTGAGTGTGATTATATTATTGACCACAAGATGGCAGCACACTATTGTGTTTTCAATACATTTGAGAGACGTCGACAAAAGCAGGAAGTAAGGTCCGTGTTTTGTTTTATTTCACTATTTTTTTTGAATGTCGGTCGTAATAGAAGTCATATTTTATTTCATATAATATTTTTATTTTAGTTCATATTTTTGTTTGAATCGATGATGGCTGCGAGAGGAAAAGTGGCTCGGATCATGGATGGATGGATATTTTATGTTGAATATTCAGTTATCGCATGTGACCTGGCTAACCTTAATCAATGATTTTTGACAGAATGCCAAACATTATTTTTTTGTGACCCTTTTAGGATTTTTATTTTCGTACACTTGCTCAATGATACAGTTGCACTCAAAATGATACCCAGGGCACATATTGAGAGACAAAAATTCACACTCACAGTCATACAACACAATCACTGAGCGGGAGCTGAGCCTAGGATAGGCACGTTACCAAAAAAATAAAATAAAATAAATAATAATAATAATAATTTTAAAAATCCAACAGTAACTCGTTCCTTCATGATTCACATTCCTGTCTATGTTTAATGGACAACATCAGCCAACTGTTTATGCAGTTCGCATTTTGGTATTAAATACATAACCTGCAGTTTAACAATAGCAGATCACATTCATGTGTCCAAATCCTTCAAAGTGGAGAAATGATGGAAAATTGACCCCGTAATTGCTTTTATACAAATACGTGTGTCTCTGGAGTACCTTCCTGGCACATACCCAAGTACAATTCACAGAATGAATCTTTAATAAGTCTCTCTGGATATAGTCTGCACCCACATTCACCGGCATCCAGCTCAGGTGCGACTTGCCTTATCATGTCAAAGCCTAAAGTTAAGCAGAGCTGCAATGAGTAACATGAAATGAAATGCAAAATGGAGCTCAAATAACCTCAACAACAACCCAACCTGCTGGGTCAAAATAACCCAATCTTGCTCAACATCCACAGCTACCAAACAAGTGGGTTCAGAAAACAACCCAGCATTTTTTTTTAATTGTCTAGCGATGAGTTACCCATAATCGTTCTAAAAGGAATATCTTTAATAAAGTCATAATCTTAATAAACAAACATCTTAAACATCGACTTGCCTTTTAACACCTCACAAAAAAAAACCCACTGAGAAACATTTTCATGTCACTGATGTTTGATTCAGAACAAGCCCCGCATATCAAGCTCACAATAAATATTCTAAAGTGTCGTCTTTTAATGAGAGTGATATCAGAGGCGTCTCTGTGGTATAATCCAGCGAGACTGGTGCAGATGTCTGTGTTGACTTTACACTGCATCAACATCACATCATGTCGTGTTACCACAGGGTCTTTTGAGGCAGCGTAGCAACAGTTTGGCGTGTGTGCATGTACGTGTGTTCACCAATTCAGCCCCATAACAATGCAATCTTACCTTTAGAAAATGTTATTACACTGCAGCTGACTGCTTCTGTCCTGGGGGGAATAAAGAAAGAGGGGTGGGGGGGTCATTAGCTTCTGCAGCAGGTTGCATAACAGATAGAAGCAACCTGATGTAAGACACTGAAATAAAGAGAAAAATCACACTCGGAAACTTTGGCACTAATAATGGAGATGATAAGGAAGATGGATAGTGGTGGCGGGGAGGGCGGGTAGCGAAGGGGAGTTGGTGGGTGTTAGACTTCCTGTACTGCAGTGGACTCTGCAGGGATCCAGACTCACTTCAGGAAGCTGGCCTTGCACCAGTCTTATGTCAAGCTAGCACACATGTGCACTCCCTCCATAATTATGGTGGGTGGGAGGGGGCGTGGGGGCTGTGTAACACTGACACATCTATTGTGCGGAGGAAGCAAAATGATGCACAGTTCAGGCAAGACAAAGAAAACGTGGCTGCAATTTGGGGGGGGGGGGACAGAGTGAGCAGAGTTTGGATGGATGTCATGTAACACGTTGCAAAGGCAACACATCAGTCTCATCAATGAAGACCCTCGTACTTATGTCACATGTAAAGACCTTGCAGTCAATGTGCAACTAACTTAAAGGCTGATTGTGTCTCGTTTGAGCTCCACTCACCATTCATGTCGTTGTGCAGCCGGTCAATTAAATCAACGCCCCTCCCTCAGTTCCATGCGCTGTCTCGGCGTGTCCTCCATGCATGCGCAGGCTCCGGTGCGGCAGGCGCTGGGATCACTCAAGCCGGGGCGAGGGTCGGGGGATGAACCGGTCCGGTCGACGCGCGCTCTGTTGCCTTTTCAGCGGAGGCGGCAGCAGCAGCAGCAGCAGCAGCAGCCTTCCTTCCCGCTGCCGCGGGAACAAGGGGCGGCCTCAATGGTGCGGCATCAGACTGACAGGCTCCCGGGGCAACGTGACTTCCTCCGTCCAATCAGAGCTCAGAGACCAGGAATCAGCCGCAGAGCTCTTTTTGCACGAGTTTAGTGTGCACCGGCGCAAACCTGTGCACGTTTGGATATTGGTGAGAGACAACAACGAACAAATACCGCGTTACTGTTTATCCTTAAGTGAATTTGATGCAATCTGCACTTGACTTGAGCACGTCATTCTTTTTCTCTAGACTTTTTACTTTTGTTCCCGACATCTGAAAACCAACCGCATTATACTCTTTATTATTCCAAATAGTCTTAGCCTACGCATTATAAAAAGACTTGATTGAGATGAGACTTTTTACTTTTGTTCCCGACATCTGAAAACCGCATTCTACTCTTTATTAGTCCAAATAGGCTTAGCCTACGCATTATAAAAAGACTTGATTGAGATCATTGAAACATAGACATGCAGCATGATGGAACGTGAAACTAGGGAACATTAACATGATGACGCAACAGATCCATGGAAGCAAGATATTCCATCCTTGGCCCGATTTCAGTCAAGTGTTAGATGCTGTCGCTTTTGTTAGCTTAGAAACCGCGAGGTCTTGGCGTTCAAAAATATCCGTCTAATTAGGGAAAAAAAGACATTGCAGCCAAATTATTATCATTGGCTAAATTATTTTGTTTTGTTATTTTGTTTTACGCATGAAGAAACTGTTGTCAATTCAATAATTTCTGGCAGAATTTGACTTTCGGCTTGCCACAAACACCCAACCCCAAAACAACCACTGTATGCAAGCTAACTGAAGAAGAAGAGGAGGAATTTTTAGCCATAATACATCGAGTTGGGTATTTTAAAAAAACGATAAAACAAAAATCCAACATATGACATTTCAATACTTGCATAGAAATCATATAAACATGAAAGAGGGAAACGATGCAGTTTCCCTCTGTGTTAAGAGGACATTTTTTCACATGGGTTTCAAATAATTTTTACTTTTCTGTCTTTGTGCATGTCAGAGTCTTTACTTTTTTTACTTTTAAATATACAGTATACAATATTCTGTCGTGTTTTGTTGATGTTCTTTTAGTATCGGTTGCCTGCTGTACTTTTACTGAAGTACAGTTGTCATCTGTCTGGCTAAGCTAGCTAGCTAGCCGGCTATGGAACGCTGAAGTCATAAAAATAAACACAAAATAAGCAATAATGTACTGGAAGCTTTATTAAATGCACGTGCACAATCTAATGGGGACCAGTGCGAAAGGAAACAACTGTAAAATGACATTGTTCAATCGTGACTGACACTGCTGTCAGAGAGGAATTGATTTACTTTTAATATGTTTATAATGGGCGACGACGTCGTGGTGTACCCCGCTGCTTTTTGCCGGAAGATTTAGGTGATTGGTTGTGTAATTTGGCTTCACGACGAACCTATCATTTCGATGCAATGCAGTTCTCCACTACAATAATATATTGTTAAAATAATACGACTTGTCTTTAACAGTGTCAATCGACGCGAGTATCTCTGTAGATGCAGGTTTATTCCGCCATACTCATAGGAACAAAATGTTCTGTTTTGGCAGTTGAGTGTTTCCTGAAGCACACTGCCACCCTTTGGTCAAATTAATGAATTACAACTACACTGACCAAACATTAATTATTCATGCAAGGGTTTATTTCTGGAATGTGGGGGGTCATCAACGTGGGCGACTGCTGGTGTTTTTGTCCACAAGTGGGGTACTGACATACATCATGAATCATTTTACATGAAGGCAATAGATAACTGATTTTGCCGACAATGTTGAAAAAGGGGTGGGTGGCCCTGTGGTGGTCCAGTAGTGAGCGCGTCAATCTCACAGTGCAGAGGTACCAGGTTCAATTCCAGCTCTGGCCTGCTCGCGTGGGTTTTCTCCGGGTACTCCAGCTTCCTCCTACATTCCAAAAACATGCATGGCAGGCTGATTGAACCCTCAAAATTGTCCCTCGGCATGTGAGCGGGGATAGTTGTTCGTCTCTGTGTGCCCTGCGATTGGCTGGCAACCGGTTCAGGGTTTCCCCCAACCTACTGCCTGAAGACGGCTGGGATAGGCTCCAGCACACGCCGCGACCCTTGTGAGGGTAAAGCGGAACGGAAAATGGAAGTTTGGAAAGGCCTGTAGTTAACTTATTGAGCACTAGATGGTGCTAGCGTTCTAGTGGAAATGACGTAGCCACAATTGTTCTACAATATGTTGTCAAATTCTATGACAAATGATTTAAATTTTAGTTATGTAGCTACATGAGATGAAAAAAAACATCAATGAATGTAAATATAAAGAACAGTATGATGCAGCGCAGATCTACACGACAACAATTTATCAAAAAATATTGTTAAATTGGTACCTCTGACACTGTCAATAAAAACTGAACATTCTTAACTTGTTAAGGCATCATGTTTTAAACTCATCTTGTTTCGGATGATGTGAGAGTGTTCCTAATGAAGTGGCCAAAGACCAACACAACATCAAGTAAATTATGACAGTCATGGAACTTGGAAAGTTTCCAACTCGCCCCCAAGCCTGATGAGGACAAACGCTGTATGATAAGCATGGACAACACATGATAACAAAAAAAGTTTTGTAGTGTACTCCAATAATCATCTTTTGTTAACATTTTGAAGATCAAACCACAGTGTGATTTTTAGCTGAAAGCTTTGGCATGAACTTTTATTTTGACATCTTATTAGTGCTCATGAGAATGTATTGCTCTGGAATGCCTCCTCAGGTGGATCCCTGCTCCCATGATCTATTGGCGCACCCCTTTGAATGCCACTCGTCAACCCTGAGGGATCCCAACCAGTCCAGTTAAGAAGGAATTTATGTTTGAACATTTCACCTGCTGTTGTGCAAATAGAGCAGAGGACAAGTAGAATAGAGATGCAGATGGCAAGACGACCACTGTTCAGTAGTGGTTTAAACAACAGGCCACTTCCCTTCTTTCTGGCTTCCTGAATAGTTTAGCAATTTTCCAGGTGCTATCTCAAGCCCACTGAAGTTTCTCAGGTGGGCAGCAACCCAGCAACAGGAGTGCTCCTTATCTGTTCCTTTGTGCAAGGGGAAAGTGATCTTCCATCCGTGTAATCTGATGGCTCCTGGATGAGCGAGCAGGCTTTACATGACACTCCACTGTGGCCTCATCTGAATAATGCAGCTCTCTCAAGTTAACAAAGCTCATCCGGCGTCTTTCAACACAAGCACTCTGTGAAAAAAGGTTTTGACATCTTTAGAAGTTAGTCATAATCAGCTCTGTTCGATGATCACCACATTGTTTTCTTTGGATTACATGCCAGTCTCCTGGTGTGTGTTATGACTGTTTACCACACTCACTTTTAGGACTACTAAGTGTGGCTCTTTAGGGCTGTTAAGAGCGGTCTCTTAGGCTGCAAAGAAAGTGGAAGCCTGCTGCGTGTGGTGACCTGTGTTCTCTTCTTCTTACAGCCATCATCCTCTGTGATAAAGTTGCACGTCTGTGGAAACTCCATTAAGGGACGAGTGAGACCAACGAGCGACTTGCTACAGCTCCTGGAGGGAATATTTCAAAGAGGAACTTTAAACATTTGGGATAACATCAACGGTGAGTACGTTTATTGCGTTGACGCGTGTGTTGCAGACTTGGCTGATTGATGATCACTTGATGCTTGAAGCCAGAAAGTATTATTGACACGTGTCATTCGATAATCAAAGCAGTTTTACACCTAAACGAACGACTCTCTCTGACACGTTGTCTTTATTAATTCACAATGAGGAATGGCCATTTGCTCTTAATGGCTTTGCTGCAGGGAATCGTTTGCATCAAAATCATTTTAGTCACACTGTCGTTATGGTTTTCCCTCAGAGGGCTGTGATGACTGAAAATCACATCAAAGTATAATCTCCTCATCATTGATTGTGAGCATATTCTGTCATCTTTGTAATATTAAATAGAATTTAGGGATACTTAGACCTAGATTTTATGTATGGCGATTTTTTAATGGCAATATTCGCAAAACTGTGGACATTAATGAGGAATCAAAATTAAATGGTGTGATCAGCCAAAGCTCCATGTGCCGGATGATGTTCATGTGACTAAATGTAGTGGGGAAAGTTGTCAGCAAATCTGTGAAAATTCAATCGGTGCAATTGTATGCTCTCAGATCTATACACACACACTATAAATCTCTTTACCGAGGCCTCCATCAGTTGCTTTACAATGTTCATCTAACAAGGGCTAAAAATATGTTTTACTTTTTCTTGAATGGTAATTATATTTTCAAAGTTGGCGTGTATTTATGATGAAATCAAATGCGAATGGATGGACAGATACTGATTGATAGAGTATGTGTGGGTGGGTGGTGGAGGTGGGGGGTAATTATGCCAAGTGATGCTGTTCCATTCCAGTCCTCTAGGTGGCAGTGGTAAATCATTGCAAAGTGACAAAGTGGGTGCCGCACACAAGCACGCACATTCTCATTGCCTCAACTGCGCGCACACACCTGCTGTATATGTAATGGGCTTCTTCCTTGACCCGTGCACCATCCCTTGACAAAGTTTTATGATAATTGGCTGATTAAGTCGCCAAACGCTGCAGTGGTTCGCTCGACTGACCTCCGTGCTGGCAGCGTGGGCTCACTTCCCACTCAGCGACGCTGAGGATGTGAGTCTGAAGAGTTGTCTGTCTCTTGATATGACCGACTTTTATTTTTGCCTTTTCATGAATAAAAAAAAAAAAAAAAAACAGTGTTGGATGAAAACATCACAAAATAATCCAAAACAATGTCAGGTACGAAGCACCACAATGAATAGGGAAAATCTACAGTTAATTGATGACATAGTTCCTTGTCACCAAGACGTCACAAGATGGCGGCAAAGCACTACAGTTGTCTAAATGAAGCGCCTCGGCCCACTTCAACATATAATTTGATCTAAATGAAGCATCGAAACTCACTTAAACATCTCTTATTATCACCAGGATGCTACAGGTGATGGCAAAGGAATCATGTAGTGTCAAAGAAGCACCACAACTCACTTGAACATAGTTCCTTGGCAGAGAGATTGCACTCCACGGAGGCAATGCAGTATTTTTGCCAAAATGAGCGTCCTCAATCCACTTCAACATAATTCCATGGCACCATGATGCCACAAGATGGTAGCAAAACAAAACTTTTGTCTCTGTGAAGCGCTCCCAACACACTTCAACAAAGATACTTGGCATCAAGCTGACACAAAATGGCGGAAAAGCACTACGGTTGTCTAAATGAAGCGCCTCGGCCCACTTCAACATAGTTCCTTGGCACCAAGACGCTAAAGATAATGGCAAAGCGATACTACTTTCCTCTAAATAAAGCCCCTTAACTCATTCCAACAGATTAGTGCCTATGCAGGCTAGTCATTTGTCACCCAAAGCTATTTCGGCATCAGTATCTGCCTTTTGAGAATAACAATGACTGCAACGCAATTAACATGAAGGACTTAAAAAGGAGACAACTACAATTCAGCAGGACACGTAAATGTCTGATTATCAGCGCTTTTACGAGACAAGCATGTCTTATTCCGTCACTGGGGAGGATAGCGTTTCCATGACAACGTTTACAAATGAGGTTGTGCGCAGCAGTCAATCATCTCTCAGCATGGAGGAATCAGCATGAACGTCAAACGGGCAATGAGGCAGATTAGTATCCCGGACTGACACGTTTCGCACCTCTGCACGATTGCAGCCAGTGTGTTACATAAATAATGAAAGCAGGAGTGTGAAAGCGTGTGTGGGGCCTCGTGGCTGGGTGAGGCTCATTTGTATTCCGTTTCTTTAGTATGAGGAGGAAAAAAAAAAGGGCATGAGGCAAAGAAGGCTTTGTATAGCTCCGTCCTGCACTGTGATTGTGATCACTTTATTCCTTCAGTGTGTGGTTAATTTGATGCTGAACGATGTGTCCGGGAAAGTCTTTAAGAGGCAGGAGAGTCATTAAACGGCAAGAAATTAGTGACACTTCAATGTCATTGAATGTCTTTTTGCCAAGCCGTTAAAATACTGTGCTAACTGGATTTAGCCACAAGATGGCACATCATTCAAAAAGGTACAAACCCAGTGTGTTCTCAACACTTTTTTTTTTTACACTAAATACCTGTAGAACCTTAAAAAATACTCAACTTTCCAAGTACCACCGCCATGAACAACATTAACGCATAGTAGTAAGAGTTTTTTTTGGTTTTTTTTCCGAAACAGTACATCATTGTAAACCACTGTAACTTAAACACTGCGCTCTTGGAATCATGACTCACATAAAATGTATTCTGCATAACCTAAATAAATAAATATTTTTGGGGGAAATGACTGGAAACGAAAAGGTCCGGATATTAAATGCAAATGTTTTGTACAAAAAAAAGTTAAATACAACTGAACTGTGCTTGGGCAGAGGGGCAAGTGATCCGAGTCCATGTTGAAAATTGCTTCTTTAAATCATATATAGCCCTTTCAAAAATATATTTTTACTTGTGAATGAGAACTTTCGTTTGAAAAGACCCAAGAAAATGCCATAAGAGTGTAAAAAATATATATTTTTTTGAGATAATTTCTAAAGGATCGTGATATTCTAGACATCCTTGTCAACTATACTTTTGGAACATGAGACATTATTTTGGACAGTGAAATCGGTCAAAATGTTCAGTAAATGTGAATATAGGAAAGGAACTTGGCTCAAATTTTGTGGGTGCTTGATTTTCCTTTAGGACTGCTTCAGCACCCCCAAAATTGGGGCTACACATGCCCCTTGTGCTCCTCCATATTACGCTGTTAAATCGCTGTTCCTACCAGGTAGACTGATTTTAAATACAGCAACAAACATGGATCACTCGCTTTGCAAGCAACACTTCTAATGAGAGCGAATATAAATCGACAAAGATTTTCAATCCAAACACACGCGATGCTAATCCAATATCAATAATAATAAATGAATTAAAAAACATGGATTAATGCACGGCTCCCAGCCGCCCGTCTGTTATTAATCTCTAAACCACAACTGGTTCTGCATGGCAGTGTGACCTATGATTTAATATGCTTACATTGCAAGGCCCCCCCTTGCGGCAGTAGAGATTAATTAAGCATGATACATTTTGCATAATATCCGCTTCAGTCCAATCAAGAGTTTTGTTGAAAATAAATCACTATTGGTCCACTGGTAGTTATGAAAAGAAGAAACCAAAAACTGCAGCAAAGATTTTGGAGCTCTCTTTGGTCAGTGTTGAAAATTTCATTGCTATTGCATGTACAGGCTCCATTAGCAGCGCTAAAGTGAAATTAAAAGAAAACCGATCACGAAAAGTCATAAAAGTAGAGAGCGAAATATTCATACGAGTGGAAATGGGGCCCGGTACCGGTCGGTGAGTCATTTGTTACCGGGCCGCGCAGAGAGAATAAATAACGTACATTACTTCTGTTTTATTCATTTCGCAATCTTCAGGATGTTTTATTTTGAAAAATTGCCGGATTCTTTGTAACATCCGTCTACAGTATGTCACTCTTGACGGAGGTCAAGGTGTGCTTCTCGGTCACGTGATAGGTTACAGCTAAAATGAAACCCAGGAGGGAGCAAAATGAGTAAAAAAAACAAACGTCTTTGGAAAGTTACTTTGGGAAGGGGAAAAGGCGCAGCTAGGGAAAGAATCATCATATTTATCATTTCCTCTTCCCTCAAATAGCTGTCCATCGTAGTATCAACTTTGACCTGTGGATTTGCGATCATAACAATCGTTGCGATTGTCGGCTTGACCATTTTCTGAGCAGATCGCGGTGGAAAAAAAATCGATTCAAGCGCACCCCACAGCACAGCACAAGCCTCACGATAATGTTTTAGACACATCAGACTACCTGATATTTGTTGACTTGGAGCGAAAGAAAATTGATGCCCGACTGTTGCTATGTAAAGAGAAACCTATACAGTCGGTGGGATACTTTTCAGCTAATTTAAGCAGAACTGCGATAAATGCAGAAAAGTTTCCATGAAATTCGTTTTTTTTTATCACACAGAAGGATCATTCATGGCCACTCTGTCAGCAAATTCATAATAGAACAGAAGGTTGAGTTTAGTTTTTGATTTCTAATCCACTATTATTGTTGGAAACCTTGAATTCTTTGTGTAAGGTAGGTAAGGTTACAGCTTGGGGAAATTAATTGAAATTGCCACATTTGTACCACCGGAATATTCTCAGTAGGGTTTTAAACGTAGGGTAAATAGTAAATGTGGTAATTAATTCGAAGTAGTTTGTTAATAGAAAACAAATTGAAAACATGGCCTTGGACCATTTAAAAAAAAAAAAGCCTTCCTGAATATTTTGTTGCTCATCCTTTTGCAAGGACGACTGCCGCTTATTTATTTATTTATTTATTTTACAGGAATTAAAACTCTTTTCAGAAGTTCAGATTTCAGCTTTTTCCAAGTACTTTTTATGTGACTGAGACTAGGACTCTAGCTCTCACTCTGCAGGCCTTTCCATTCTCATCCACGTTTGTGTGCTTTTGGTCTTCCATCCAACCCTAGATGTCTTACACATTTGGGGGAAGACATTAAAACAAAAATCGTTTTAATGTGTGGTAACGAGGGACATATAACACTCAATATTAATGTTGTATTTTAGAAAAATATACAGGAAAGACATAATAGAATTACAAATAAGTAAAAAAAAAAAAAATTATTATTATTTTTATTTTTTTTTTTTAATCACACTGCATGCATCAACTGAATTGCTCTTCCTTCTGATGTTCCTGCCTTGGTCAATTGGAGGCATAAAACAGACAGCTCAGCTCCTCTCTTAGCTCATCAATACAGCACTCGTCACTCTACGCACGTCCACCCGACCACCGTCTGTGTTCACTGTGCTGCGTAAAGTGATGAAATGAAGCATTGTAGTGTAGATGCTATATAGCATTAGCATTAATCTAGTGGACTGAAAGGCGATACACAAAATTGCATGTAATTCTAACATGTTCTGAACCTCATGAGGTATTATTCGTTTACAGACAAACTCAGACGAAAAAAAAAACAAGCCATGACGCCCCCCCAATGTGTGCACATTAACATACTCGGCTTGAAGGTGGCGGTGACAAGTTTGCGCCACGTTTGCACAGAAGCTGACAAGGCGTCAAGTGGCTTGACACAGCAAGAGCGAGGCACAATGGCGTCTCCCAAATGGATGTTTGTCTTTTAACTTTGAAATAGTGGACAGGTCGCACAGACGCCATTTGAGACAACTATTGGACCCCCATGCCATAAATCATTCACTTGTCGCAAACACGTAACTTATACATGACGTCCAAATGAACTACTGTCTATTTATTCCACGGTGTAACTACTGCAAAGTGGGTCAACCTACTTTAAGTCATGGGGCTTTTTCTTTTGTCACTTGAGACATTTAATTTTAGATTTCTTTAGCGTGTCCGTGGTGTCTTTTGGTGCCGATATTGAGTGTCAGACACGACTATGTCACAGCGCAGGCAGCTGTTAAATATATCCCCTGTTGCCACCAATGTTGGTTGTGTGTGTGTTTTTGCTCGGCCATTGTTTCTCTGAAGTTATTCTGCCATAGTGACATGCGCAGTACACATTTATGCATTTTTGGTTACGCTGTGCCGCTTTCCTCCAGCATGGAGGCCACTCGCATTTTCTGGAGTTGAAACATGTTGCGGTGGAGTAAAACGTCAGCTGACGATGGACTGGTTAATGAAGACGGTGCGGAGCCACGTCTCGCAATTAATTCCACCCTCACATAACTGTCACATAGCTGTCATTTGCTTCGCGTTACGTGTGGTCTCTGCTCAGAGCTGACCAAAAAATATATTTCAGGCATCAGTGTAAACTGTTTGGGAAATCTTGTCGCAACTTTTTCCTTGACCAGTGCAATTGGCGATAGAACCTCAACATACGTAGTCATCGCAATCATGGAATGACCTGGGTGTCAGGGAAAAGCCCCATCTTTTGAATAATCCTGACACAAAATCAAGTCCCCCTACTTGTAATCCTCCTTTAAATGGTACAGATCTAATTAAAGTGAGCGCTGGCTTGGACGTTCTCCTTGAAGTTGTCTCTCATGCTGTTGTCAATGCACTGCCTTTGAAAAGAAATGCAGTTTCCTTGAAAATGACTACAAACTAAGTGCATACAAAGGACGCCGGTATTAACCTTGGAAAATAGCAGAGCGGATTATGTTTCTGAGAAAATGTTGAAAATTGGTTCCAACAGCAGTCCTTTTACACCAGCATTTTTGAAATAGTCTGTCGCGCTCAGTTATGTTTGACAATGAGTTTCTCGAATGGAAACAGGCCTGTCATACAAACCGCTCGGACAGATGGAAGGACAAGCTATCAGCGTTAAAAGTCCCATCTGGTCGGTTGACCACAGAAGGTCTTTAGTCGGGATTTTTCTCTATGTTATGCTAAGTTGCACTTGCTGGTTAAACGTCGCAGCAAGTGTTGGGCGGAGTCCAGCTCTCTGTACCGTATCATTGTGCGGTATCGCCCAGCACTATGGCACATATTACATGTTGTCTATCTATCTATCTATCTATCTATCTATCTATCTATCT